>NW_020173068.1:10063894-10107417 GCF_003031525.2 Neophocaena asiaeorientalis asiaeorientalis
TTTGTGGTACGCAGGCCTCTCACTGTTGTGGCCTCTCCTGTTGCAGAGCACAGGCTCCAGATGCGCAGGCCCAGCGGCCATGGCTCACGGGCCCAGCCGCTCCACGGCATGTGGGATCTTCCTGGACCAGGGCACGAACCCGTGTCCCCTGCATCGGCAGGCAGACTCTCAACCACTGCGCCACCAGGGAAGCCCCCAGTAGTTTTTATTGTGCTCGAAATCTATAACATCCAAGCCTTTTCTTAGAATCATTGTTAATACTTATTTCTTGCTTACTTGTTTTTCGCCTTTCATTGTCTTTGGTATGGCATGGAGATTTAAAAACATAGCTTCTTTCTTTTCTGCCTACTATAGTTGATAGAGACGGACTTCCTGGAAGTGATTTTTTTAGGTGGGAAAGTGGAATGTAGGAGTTGTGTCACACCTTGAGTGCACTAGCATGCAGGGGTTGCTGGGATGTCAGCAGCATTCACGGGGTCCTTGGGTGGGCTCAGGCCGTCCTTTTCTTCATCCCTTCCTGGCTCGGCCAGTGAAGGGGAGTGAGGTCTGTGTGTGAGTGAGGGGAGACCCAGGTGGGTGTGGGTACACGTGGGGTGTGGAATGTGTTCCCAGGTGAGAGAGAGCGAGGAAGAGGAAGGAATGGGATGAAGTGGATGAGAGAGGAAGAGTGTGTGGGCATGGGAGTGGGGTAGGGCGTGGCTCAGGTAACATTTTGCCCTAGAGGCCTAGGGGGACCAGAACTCATCCCTGGTCCCCCAGCTGCTGGATCTGTGGGCGACAGACTCATTCCAAACTCCACTGCCTGGAGGGATAGATACCACCCGCTCTGGTTTCGCTCAGGGTCTGGGGTGGCCCAGCGTGCAGGTGAGGACACCAGTGACGGCGGCTGGGAGGCAGAGGAGGCAAGCGGAGTTTGACGGGAGCTGATCAAATAGTCGCCTTGATTGGTTTAGCTGTCTTTAAGCCTAATTAAGTCAGCAATTACAGAATATGGCCAGGTATAATTACGGAGTATTTATTGACAATTGTGTCACATGGTGTTGTTTTTCTTTTATTGGTTTCCATTCACACAGCAGAAAATATGATCACTGACAGCTCCCACAGTTTTTTGTCACAGGTCCAGCTTGAAGAGAGAATAATTTCTCTTTCCAGATTCCTGAAGAAGGAATTTGGGGTCTGCTGGGGTCAGGAATCCACTTGGGACCATTCTGCATGGGCCAGGGGTGGGCAGGTCATGTCGGCGTGGCTGTTGGGGTCCAGTCCTGTGGGTCAGATCAGAGCCGCTGCCAGGAGGAAGCTGGTGAGCTGGGAAGGCAGTGCACCAGATGTCCGCACCGTTTACGTTCCATTTCATAGACGAGCCTCTTCCTTTGTGTCATTTTATGTTTCTCACCGTGTGTGTGTGTCAGTGTGATCCATGTCTTTGAAACTTGACTTAAACTCTTGTTTTCTAGGTGGTTGAACCCACTTCACTCCTCCGGGTCCTTCATTCTGCCTCAAGATGCGTATACCGTTGATACTATATTTATTTGCTTTCTAATCCATATTTTATATTTCCAAATAGAGATAAAAGATAAAGATCTTAAGGATAAAAGTGTCATGCCTTCTCACTTAATGCTGAGTTTGATTTCTTGAAAGAGCAGCTCTCTGTCTTTACCCCTCAGCACCACAGACTCCTTAACAGAAGGTGTGGCCATCTGCATTCTCACACCAGTGTTAAGCCTTCAGCCTCCTCCCTGTTCTGCTTGCCTTTTTGGCCCAAAAAGCCTGTCTGCCAAGCCTTTTTTAAAATCTTCCTCCTCCGCCTGCAGCCTCTGGAGCTCCACCTTCTCCCCTCGCTCCGCCTCCTTGACGGCTTCCCCAGGCTCCTTTGCTGGCTGCTCTTCCTTCACCAGGCTGTTCATCTTCATGGCCCCTGGTTCAGTGGATGCTCCCACTTCTGGCCTCTTAACTGGGCTCCTTCGCTCCAGCCTGGGCTGCCAGCAGCAGGCTAGCCACAGACCATGAAACTCATGGACCCACGACTCCTACAAACTTGTGGCTCTCAGCAGCTCTCCGGCAGTCCCTTTCCCACTGTCGTAGTCATTTTGGCTCAGGACATTCATTGCTTTAGGAAGTTGCTTCTTCTGTGTTTGTGTGTGTGTGTGTGTGTGTGTGTGTGTGTGTGTGTGTTTAGCTTTAGGAAGTTTTTACCCCTCATTGAGTAAGAAGTAATTCCATCGTCCCCGGCATGCACGTGTGCCCTCACACTCACAATGGCGAGGTCCCATCTGTCATACTTCTGGAATGCATTGCTTTCACACTGCCCCCGTTCATGCTTTCATTCTTTGTCCTCTGAGCTGTTGTAATAGCTTCCTTAACTAGTCGGCTGGGCTCTAACCTCTGATCACCCCTGCCCTTCTCCAGAATGGCCTCTGGAGCCAGGGATGCAGAACAGGTCTGATCACCTCACACCCATCTTCGCTGCCCTTGTCTTGCCCATCTGATAAAGTGCTGTGCAGTGTGACATTCGGACCACTGCAGAACGATCACTACGATCTCTTACTGAGGACTGTTCGAGGCCAGACCTGTGCCAACTGCAGTCAGACACACTTTATAGGAGCAACAGCCTTGCAGGGTGTAGAGAGCAGTTCATCCATTTTGTCAATGAGGCAACCAATTCAGAGATGAGACGGGCCTGCCCTAGACCTTGAGCTGTCTCCTCTATCAGGGGCCCCTTTACATCTACACTCTGCTGTCATCCTAGGAAGGGGGTACCTCTTCTCCTTCCTAGCTGGTAATAATCGTCCTCAGGCTTAGCCAGGGGATACTGCTGCCTCCAGGGGATACTGCTGCCTCCAGGGAGCCCTCCCTACAGCCAGTCATTGTTGGTCTTTCTTCCTCCCCAAATTGTAACTCGCAGCTCTTTTCTGGTCATCCAGTCCTTGGGCCTCGGTTTATGTTATGATCGGTCCTTTGCACGCCTTCCTCCCTGGCTTATTCACTCTTTGGGGGAGTGGGATGGAGTCTCTTCTCCTTTGTTTGTGCATCACTTGTAGTGTGCCCATGCTCTGCACACCACAGGACACAGGAAGGCTGAAGTCGCTTGCAGAGAATTTACCTGAAAGAAGCGTGGAGAGTGGTGCCGTGTGGTTCTTTATAGCACAGCGCAGTTCTTTTGTTGGCCTGAGGCTTGTTTTCTTATGCCTGTGCAAACACAACTTTGAGGTTAACATGTAGCATCCAGCTATTTTGTAGTTCAATCCAATGGACTCTTCTAGAAGTGCTCCTCCAAGCCCTTTCACATTGCGCTCGATGCAGGTCCTCAGGGCACCCCTGGGCTCCCAGTTTCCAGGAGCAGGCGTGGGTGTATTTAGGGAAGATACCTGGGAACTAAAGAAGACAGGCCTTGTGATCACATGGCCAGGCCTCCTCGGAGAAGAGAAAGTGATGCTGGGCCAGGCCTCAGGGGATCGGGAAGGTCACTGAGAGTCAGATAATGGTGTGCTCCACCTTACAGGATGTCTGTGCCCCTGCAGCTAGATAGCAGCCCCCCTCCAGCACTCTGTGTCCTGCCGGCTTGGTCACTCGGTTCTTCTTGGTCTCAACTTCTCTGTGTGTCTTGGGTCACATGCCCCAAGAGGGCATCTTTGGTGGAGTCTCCCTCCCCCATCGTTGGCCAGTGCTCTCACGTCAGGCCTCCCTATAGACTGCAGGTCTGGTGGTCAAGTGCCACTGAAGAGGACGTGACCACCTATTCAGGAGGAATTGCCAAGAGCCGCTCTTCTCAACGGGGTCCTGTGGGAGCATCGGAGAAGTGAATGCTTGCCAACCTGCCCCATACAAAGTGTTGTGCTTCTTCCTGTGGGGCATATAAAGATGGAGAGGACTCTGTCCCTGTACATATAGAGTACACGCAGATCTGTAACTGTGCTACCAGGGACACATCTACTGTTCGTAGACGTATACGCTTCCTTTATACACTGATAGCTTGTGTGATCAGAGCTGTGCTTTCCCGATCAGAGCTACACATCAACCTGATTTAATCCTTATTGAACTTGAGTTACACCTTCTGACCTAATTTTCTGTTAAATAAAATACGGGGGTTGTGGGGGGCGGGCGTGGGTGGGTTAAGATCAATAGCACAGCTGCATGTTGACTCAGATGCACTGCTGAATGCAGTTTGGAAACCTTTTATCATTTCTATCAAGTCTTCGGTAAAGAGTCTGTTCATTGAAATGTGATTCTCCAAAATTGCAATAATAAAAATATGATTTTTAATAATTATTTTGTAACCCCTAGTCTGTATTATATATATCCAATCCCTACTCCCCACCCCCTGCTCTGCCAGTTTTATATTGTTTTCTTTCTTTCCATGAGTTACTGTGACCCGTTTTTTTTTGAGAGGAGTGAAGAATTGATTTTTTTTTTTCTTTTAGAAATTTTGGGATTTCTTTAATCAAAATGACACCAGTGACCCAACCAGGGATACGTGCGTGATCCTTACAGTGGAAGGGCGAACATTTCCAGTGGATATCTTTTATCTACAAAGGTTTGATGATCCTGCATTTTTAATGAGGGCGATTAGAAAACTAGGCCTGTTCTGTGGGAGGAGAAGCATTTGCATCTGCTTGCGGCTCTGAGGGCGAGATGCCAGACTGCTGAGGAGGGGCGGGCGTGTTTTGCACCTCCCATCATTGATAGGGTGTTCTGGAACCCTGCTCAGTATCACTGCTGTATTTAGTTTAAACTCTCCATACTGATGTGCAGGTTTCTATGACTTTGTGGTCCCTGGGCTCAGATGGAAAGAGCAAAATGGTAACAGTGTCGCAGGGAGGAGGGTTCTATAGTTGTCAGAACTGAGCTTTACAAGACTGTCAGCTTGGGCAGTATTAGTGATTTGAATCATTTGGTTCTCAGCTCTTTACATCTTAGCAAGAAGGCCTGGTTGCCATTTTCGGGAGGAGCCTCCTTTGGACAGGAAGGAGTCATCCTAATTCCTACCCCTAGTCACTGGACAGACAAAGACCAGGAGCCTGGGCCAGTGGCAGATGAATCCAGAGAGTTGTGGGCTTGACTTCTGAGTGATTCTAGAGGGACAGGACACCCATTACCTCCTGTCAGACATGCTGCCAGTGGTCAGGAGGGGAAATAGAAAGAGTGTGGGATTCAGCACTGGGACCATAGCTCCAGTTTCCCTGGCCAGGCATCCTTGCATGCTAAAGATAGGACATCTATTTGCATGGGTTTATTGCTTTTATGTCTCTGCAAATAAAGCCAAAAATCATAGTTTACATGTAATTACGGATTGTTTTTGAATGTCGCATTAAAAAAAAGAAAAAAAAAGAATGAATGTTTATTTTATCAATAATTATTCATATATTGATTACCTGCTGGGCAGGCCCAAACTAACTTACACGAGGCTTTGCTGCCAGATTACTAGGGTAACTGATCTATAATTAATGAGCATATTCTAGTGATGAATTTATCTCACACATCTTTTCAGTCCTGTTCCAGATTATATCAAATCAACTGTAGAAACTGTGATGAAAATTCACCAGACAGAGGGAGATGGAGACATATTAGCATTTCTCACTGGCCAGGTAATTCCATCGGACCTTTACTCTGTGGTGAACAGACACGTTAAGGCAGCACCAGAATTTATACAGAGGCCTGTTACTTTACGTAGCCACTGATTTCATGTTTTATTGTATTTTGTGGTTACTTGATTGCATAAATAATTGTATAGTTTGATGTCATTCATCTATTAACCCAATTGCCAGAGAGTCATTACTTCCTGCCTCTTCTGTCTGCAGAGGGTTAAATGTATTTTAAATTTATTAGCTAATTCCAGAGTAAATTAGAGAGTTCAATGGGCTGTTTTGATACCAGAATTGAATACTGCATGAGGTACATTTTGTGCATCCTTGTTGTTGCTGCAGCCCCTTTTCCCAATGATACCTTTGCAGCTCATCCTGGAGGGGACAAGTAGGCACATCACTGGAAAAACAACTGAACAAGCCCAAATGCTCACTCAAGGTTGTAGCTCTGTTCAGAACTACCTTCTAGTTGTAATCATTTCCACTGTCAAACATTTTCCATGGTTCAGTAATCTTTTCTAGGGAAAGCTTATAGTGATTTTGTATGCCACAACTTGTCCATATGTATGCCACGCTGTTTGCCACAGAGCATAAAAAAAAAAACTCAGTAAAAGTCATAGTTTTGGTATATCAGGAATTCTTCTGTTGACTGCAGGTAGTGTAGATTTCAGTGGTTAACCTGACAGTTGCAAATTTTCACCCCCATCGGCACCATTGTTCGGTAGCATTTGATTAAATACCACCCCAGCGTGGAACTTGATGGCTCTGACAGTCATGAATCTGACCACATTTAAAATCCTCATCCCAACTTTCATTTTCTTGCAGTATGATAAAATGACATGCTTCAAATTGATCTCATTTTCTTTGGTTCCTGGTTCGACGATTTTAGGAAGAGGTAGAAACTGTTGTGTCTATGCTGATTGAGCAGGCTCGAGCTCTGGGTCGGACTGGGATGAAGAGACACCTCCGGGTTCTCCCCATGTATGCGGGACTGCCTTCCTTTGAGCAAATGAAAGTGTTTGAAAGGGTGTCACGCACTGTCAGAAAGGTGAGACTAACCCGAGGACCAAGGACTATAATCACGTTGGTGCTCCTTTGCTATCCACTAGAAAGATTTATTTTATTTTATTAAAAAATTTTTTTTTATTGAAGTAGAGTTGATTTACAGTGTTGTGCCGGTCTCTGCTGTAACAGCGAAGTGACTCAGCCACACACATACTTACATTCTTTTTTACATTCTTTTCCATTATGGTTTATCCCAGGAGACTGGATATAGTTCCCTGTGCTATGCATTAGGACCTTGTTGTTTATCCCTTCTAAATGTAATAGTTTGTATCTACCAACCCCAAACTCCCAGTCCATCCCTCTCCCTTCCCCCACCCCCTTGGCAACCACAAGTCTGTTCTCTCTGTCTATGAGTCTGTTTCTGTTTTGTAGGTAGGTTCATTTGTGCCATATTTTAGATTCCACATATAAGTGATATCATATGGTATTTGTCTTTCTGACTGACTTCACTTAGTATGATAATCTCAAGTTGCATCCATGTTGCTGCAGATGGCATTATTTCACTCTTTTATGGCTGAGTAGTATTCCATTGTATATATGTACCACATCTTCTTTATCCATCCATCTGTTGATGGACATTTAGGTTGTTTCCATGTTTTGGCTGTTGTGAACAGTGCTGTTGTGAACATAGGGGTGCATGTGTCCTTTTGAATTACAGTTTTGTCCGGGTATATGGAAAGATTTATTTTAAATTGAAGTAAAATTTGCTAAATAGGAAGGTCTCTTTAAGAACTTAAAGTCCATGTTTCTGTGCAGCAGATCTAAAAGCGCATAGTAAATAACGTGTTGCAAAGATTTCTAAACCTGCCCCACAGAAGGTTTAGTAATTATCAGAGTAGGTGACTTCTCTTTGCTTCTTTTTTTCCTGCCTAATCTTTCCCCGTCTGGTTTAAAGGACTGTCTTGGTGGATCCTGATCAGTCAAGAACACTAGATTAGTTTCTACAAAATGGTTTCTAAACCATTTGTTTGAAGCATCAGTTTTCCTGTAGAGCCAAGTTTGAGTCAGTTAATTCAAGGTGTGGCTTAAACATCCTTGGCCTTGAAATTGGGGTGGGGAAGGGTGTGGTGAGAAGCATGGGTTTAAAGGAGCCAGTAGGCAGCCAGTCTGCCTCCTGTTCATCGCCTCCCTGGGCCTTGCTCTGTTTTCCCTTCCGTCAGATGAGGAAGGTACAGAACTGGCCCGAAGTCAGCTTAGAGTAGCTATTTATCAGCAGGTGGCAGAGAACACAGTAAGTGAGGGATGACAGGTCTGAGGATCCCCTCCCAACTTCAGGCCACTTGCAAGAGGGCACCCTGCCTCCTGGCCATTGGGATGGAGCAGCTCAAGTCTGTCCAGTCAAACGTGACCTGCAGCCAACTAGTCAGGAGGTCTGGGTTACCGTGTGCCGTGGGATGAGTTACTCAACCCTGAGGCCCAGTTTTCTCAGCTGTAAAGCATGAATAGCAGTAACTTTTAGATAGATGGTTTTATAGCATAAAATCCTGACTCTAGTACGTAAAACTGGTAGGAAGGGGCTTCCCTGGTGGCGCAGTGGTTGAGAGTCTGCCTGCCGATGCAGGCGACACGGGTTCGTGCCCCGGTCCGGGAAGATCCCACATGCCGCGGAGCGGCTGGGCCCGTGCGCCATGGCCGCTGAGCCTGACCCTAAAGCAAAAAAAAAAAAAAAAAAAATGGTAGGAAGATGTTTTATAAAACGATCGATGTAAAAGTGCCCGAAAAAAGTTCTAAGAGCTATCTGTACATGTCTCCTGCTGCTTCATACCTTCCAGGGGCAGAGCCCAGTGCCCTTAGAATAAAATGCAAACCCCTCACGTGGCCCAGGGACTGTGCATGATCTGGTCCCTGCCTCCCTCCTAAGTTCGTCTTGTATTTATTTACTCTGGTCTCTGGCTGCATAGGCTGTTTCTGCTTCCTCTGCCTGGATCCCTGTAGGGCTGGCTGCTGCTTATTACTCAGGTCTTAGCCCCAAATCTTCCTTCGGAGAGGTTTTCCCTGGCCATCTAACCTGAAGTAGCACTCCATTATTATAATATATGATGTATACATTGAATGCTACATAATATTAGAGTATTAACCCTGTTGCATTTTCTTCCCAGTCACTCTCTTGTTTATGTTCATTATTTCTCTACCCAAACACTCATACTGGAATGTAGACTCTTGTCCATCATACATTCCTGGCAGCTTGGAGAGTGCCTGGCAACGTGCAGACCCTCAGAAAGCAGTTAGAATGTGAGTGAGCAAATGACTAGACATGTACAAGGTGGTGATTTACTTAAGTTGTACAAAAGGTAGAAACTAACATTTGTTGAATGTTACTCTGGGCCAAGTACTCCAGGTACCAGGCTGTAATCACTTCATGTATATTTCACATTTAATCCCCTTAAGGACCCTGGGAGAGGATAAATATTATTATGGAGACAAGGAAACATGCTCAGGAGGTGAAGTAATTTGTTCAAGGTCCCACACTTAGGGAGAACTCAAACCCAGGGTACCCTGACCCTAAAACTCATCATGCTCTATCCAGGATGCCAAACTGCCTCTCACAGGTTCTGCACTGTCAGAAATATCTTAAAATCTTTTAGGATTTTGATTAGTTTATTCTGAGTGAAAAGAACCAAATAACTTTTACCCTTACTCTCCTTCCTGTGGGGAGCCTAGGTGATAGTGGCCACCAATGTAGCAGAAACCTCCATCACAATCAGCGGGATTGTGTATGTGATTGACTGTGGCTTTGTGAAACTCCGAGCCTACAACCCCAGGACAGCTATTGAGTGCTTGGTGGTGGTCCCCGTGTCCCAGGCATCAGCCAGCCAGCGAGCAGGACGTGGTGGCCGCAGCCGCTCAGGAAAATGTTACCGCCTTTATACAGGTAAGTTTGGCTTTTTTTTTTTTAAAGGGTTTTGACTTTCTAATACTCAGCCTGGGCATCAGAGAATATTACAGATATCTACCATAATAGGCAAAACTTAACATAAGATCCAGACTTCCCTCACAAGGCCCTCGGTAATCTGGCCTCCACCGCCTGCCTCACTCCAGATGTGGTGCTTCTTTGCTACTTCTCCCTGCTGGCCAAAGCTGGACCACGAATCACCAGTTATCTGACATCTCCTTTCTAACCTAATGTCTGTGCCTCAGCCTCTCTGTAGCCATGTGACGTGTAGCTTGAGCCCTGCGGCTCAGGTCCTGTCTTTCTTACTTTTCCCTTAGCTTCGTGTGCCATTTTCTTGTTCTGGGATCCTTGAATCCTGTGGGTCCTCGCATTGGGTTCCATCTTTTTTTTTTTTTTTTATGTTTATTTATTTATTTTCTTATTAGTCATCCATTTTATACACATCATTGTGTACATGTCAGTCCCAATCTCCCAGTTCATCCCACCACCACCACCCCCCCCGCCCACCTGGCCCCAGGTTCCATCTTTACCTCTGGTTCAGAGCATCTTTGCAGAGCTGAACTGGCAGGATCTCTCTTGAGGCTCATTGATAGAAAGCAATTAGTTGGTCAACTCCTGCTCTGTGCCATGCACCATGCTAGGCTCTGAGGGAGCAAAATGAAATGACAATAAAGACTGTCCCAGCTCATAAGGAGCTTTCTCTCCAGCTAGATGACAGCCTTACCTGCAGAAAATGATGTCCCCAAAGCTGCTCTTTCCTTCTTTGTACTTCTCTTTTGTGGGCAGTGGTATCAAGGTTTCTCTCAATTGTCCAGACTTAATTTTCAAATCGTTTTTAACTCTCTCTTCTGTTCAATATCCATCTGCAGTCATGTACCAGATCCGGGGGGTTTTACCACTTATCTCTTCTTTGCTTTCCGGTTACCATCATCCTTGTTCAGTCCTTGACGACATTTATTCTTTTAGCAAATGTTTACAGAGCACCTGCTCTGTGCCATGCATGGAGACAAGGCTTGGAAATCTAGGGCCAGGTGAGACACGGTCTGTGGCCACGTGGCTGACAGCTTGGTGATGGAGACAGGCTCATGAACAGATCAGCATATTATGGTGTGATAGGGTCACCTTAATGGAATGAGCCTTGGAAGCAGAGAGCAGGGAGTTATCCTGTTGGAGAGGGCTCCACAGTCGGTAATTGAGCCCAGTCTTATTGGCAGCCCAGTAGTTAATCCAGGCGAAGGGATAGCAGTGGAGATTAGATTCCAGCGCACCAGGCAGAGGGAGTGGAATGTACCAGTACTTGGAGGGGAGGAAGGGGGTAAGGAGGATTCATGGGAGGGAGGGGGAAGGCAGAGCCTGAAACCAGAGAGGTGAGGGTCTTCTACTGAAGGTGCTAAGAAGGAATGACGGAAGTGCAGAGAGGAGAACCAGGGCTAAAAGACGAACTGAAATATGGGGAGGACTAAGTTTTAAGAAAACAAACGAACAAAAAATTTATTAAGGTGAAATTTACATACACGAAATTAACCATTTTGACCTGAACAGTTCAGTGGCATTTATTATGGTTTACAGTGTGCAACCACCACCTTTATCTAGTTTCAAAACATTTTCATCACTCCAAAGCAAAACTCCTAACCCATTAAGCAGTTTTTCCTCCATTTCTCCTTGCCCCCAGCCGCTGACAACCACCAACCAACAGTCTATGTTCTTTCTTTCTGGATTGACAGTTGGCCCTCCGTATCTGCAGATTCAACCAACCACAGATTGAAAATATTTGGGAAGAAAATCCCAGAAAGTTCCAGAAAGCAAAACTTGAATTTGCCCGCACACCAGCAACTGTTTACATGGGGTTTACATTGTGTTAGGTACTATAAGTAATCTAGAGATGATTTAAAGTATTCAGGAGGATGTGTGTAGGTTATATGCAAATACCATGCCATTTTATATAAGGGACTGGAGCATCCCCAGATTTTGGTATCTGCAGTGGGGGAGAGGGATGTCCTGGTACCAATCTCCTGTGGATACCAAGGGAAGACTGTATCTGTTTTGGATATTTCATATAAATTAAATCATATAATGTGATGTTTTGTGTCTGGTTTCTTTCATTCAGTGTAATGTTTTCCGGATTCATTTACATTGTATTAGCACTTCATTCCTTTTTGTGGCTGAATAATATTCTATTGTATGGATGTACCACAGTTTGTTTATTCATTAGTTGATGTTTGCTTCCACCTTTTGGCTATTGTGGATGGTGCTGCTGTGAACAAGCACGTATGTGTACTTGTTTGAGTACCTGTTTTTAATTCCTTTGGGTATACACCTAGGAGTGGAATTGCAGGGTCATATGGTAATTCTTCGTTTAACTTGAGGAACTCAGGTTACTTTTTTTTTTGCGGTACACGGGCCTCTCACTGTTGTGGCCTCTCCCGTTGCGGAGCACAGGCTCCTGACGCGCAGGCTCAGCGGCCATGGCTCACGGGCCCAGCCGCTCCACGGCATGTGGGATCTTCCCGGACCGGGGCACGATCCCGTGTCCCCTGCATCGGCAGGCGGACTCTCAACCACTGTGCCACCAGGGAAGCCCCAGGTTACTTTTAAAGAGGAAATGGCCAGCATCATCTCATGCTCCAAAGAAATCAAACAAACAGTAGACTGTGGACTAAAGATTGGCAAGTGGCTTTGGTTAAAAGGTCACTGGAGTCCTTAGCATGAGCAGTTTTAGTGGAGGTGAGGTTGAGGAGAGGCCACGTAATGGGCTACGTTAGATCCAGCCTCTAGGCTTTCTCCGCTAGCCTGCTTCCAGAAAACGCAGCTCTGAGCAGGGTGCTACCTGCTCAGACCCTTAACAGTTTCCCAGGGCCTTACGGGACTATTTCTAGCTTGTCTTCTCCTGTTGTCCACCAGCACCTACCCTACACTGCATCCCTGCTGAGCTGCACTCTTCTTGGACATACCTTCTGTTTTCCCACATCCACCTCTCAAACCTTTGGTACCTTTCCATGGGCTGTTTCCTCTGCCCAACAGATCCTCCTTATCCTTGAAATCCTCCCTCACATGTCAGTGCCCTCAAATGCCTTCTCCCACCAGCTGTCCTTCCTTCTTCCCTCTGCCTCCATTTCTCTTTGGGAGGACCCCTAGGAACTGGGACCTAGCCTGTTCCTCCTCTTGGTCCCAGGCCCCTTTAAATCACTGAAACTTCTCAAGAGCCATTGGCCTACAGCTCCTGCAGCTCTTGGCCCAATGCCTTGTGTACTTGAGTTCTCAGTAGAGTTTAACTGAGTGTCAATGAACTCTTAGGAAGCACCTACTTCCTGTGAGCGTCTTCTCAGCAGGATCGTCCTCTTATCTGATAACTTTGTTTCTGCCTTGGTCAGCAGTGTGCTTGGAAAATGCGGTTATCGTACCAAAAGGCTATCCCCCAAACACTCTTGCAACTTGAAGGGAATATGCCATTTGGAACTTCCTGCTGTTGCCTGTTACCGAGAACCTTCCAAGTAGACCCAAGCATTTGGCAATTTGTATCAGTCAGTTCACAGAGTATTTATTGTCTGTTTTCTCAGATTAAAGCTTTCTGAAGTCCTTCAGTGGTAGTGCTATTTCTTCATGACACCTTTTGTTTTGTTCTGATTTTTTTTCTCTAGTTAACTAAAGATTTATGATCTGAATGGAAGTTGAGCCACCTTTGTGTGAAAGAGGGTGTGCACAGTTAAAGTGTTGACTGATGTGGGAGGACTGTGTATATAATCCTCCTCTATGTGATCCTTAAGCTTTCTGAATATACACAAAAAGGATTTAATCTCTTCCTACCTGTCTTTTCCCCATGCTTTTTTTTTTTTTTTTTTTTGGTACGGGGGGCCTCTCATCCCAGACCAGGGCACGAACCCGTGTCCCCTGCATCGGCAGGCGGACTCTCAACCACTGCGCTGCCAGGGAAGCCCTCCCCACCCTTTTTATCTAGCTTTTATGAAAAGGCTTCCCAGAGTCTCTTTCCTTCCTCTCCCCTCTCCTGCCCGTCCCATCTTGGCACCTCTGAACCTGGTGGTGCTTTTTCCTCAAAAGGTGTTTGAGGACACCTTTTGTTCCTGATGGTGCATGGAAGCATTCATTAATCTGTTTGGGGCAGCATCAGATTCTGGGAGTGACGTGTGTGCCTGGCTCAATTTAGAAAGTTAGATTTGGACAAATTTTGCTGTTTATAAGGTTTGGTCATTTTTTTTTATATTTTGGAGATACTTTGGTTATGTTCTAGTTATATTTGGTGATTTATCTTAAATTGTTCTTTGCTTTTATGTGTAGTTCTGGCCTGCTTGACGTACTCCATCCCAAGCAGAGGGAATGGCAATTGGCCACCCATAGTGATTCAGCAAATACTTGTTGCTTTGATTTAATGTTTTGCTAACAAGAAGCACATTTTATTTTAATTAATTAATTAATTTTTGGCTGCATGGGGTCTTCGTTGCTGCGTCCGGGCTTTCTCTAGTTGTGGCGAGCAGGGACTACTCTTCGTTACGGTGCACGGGCTTCTCATTGTGGTGGCTTATCTTTTGCGGAGCATGGGCTCTAGGCACACCAGCTTCCGTAGTTGTGGCATGCGGGCTCAGTAGTTGTGGCTCGTGGGCTCTAGAGTGCAGGCTCAGTAGTTGTGGTGCATGGGCTTAGTTGCTCCGCAGCATGTGGGATCTTCCCGGACCAGAGCTCGAACCTGTGTCCCCTGCATAGGCAGGCAGATTCTTAACCACTGCGCCACCAGGGAAGTCCAAGAAGCACATTTTAAAAAGCATTCTAAAGTAAAAGGAGAAACTTTTATAAAGATATATTGTTCAAGTGTATTTATCTAAGGTATTTAAAAAAATAGAAGGATCTTGCCTAAATAGGAAACAACTTTATATCACAATATCATATGCATCTGAGCCTAGACTCCTAGAGCCTCTCATTAAAGTTAGAGGAGAACTGTTCCCTTGGCATAATGATTGCATTTGATTGTGACATTTGATCTCAAACAGTTCTCTTTTCTTATCCTCAGAGGAAGCCTTTGACCAGCTGCCTCAATCCACCGTTCCTGAGATGCAGCGGAGCAATCTGGCCCCTGTCATCCTGCAGCTGAAAGCGCTGGGGATCGACAACGTCCTCAGGTTCCACTTCATGTCGGTAAGTCCTGCCTTCTGTCTGTCTGGGAGGCCAGAGTGCTCCCAGGGGAGTGTCAGGACGGTGATACAGAGCGTGCTGCCTTTCTGGGTTTTCTCACTTAGCTCGTGTGTTGTGTGCAGGGTTCAAGGGAATACAGCCAGACAAGGCTGACACAATTCTGTTCTTGTCTGTTGGGGGAGAGAGACAAGTAAGTGGGTAATGACAGTGCCTGGGCCCTGTACTCTGAGAGACAAAGGAAAGGCCCGCAGCCCAGTTAGTCATGTCTGAGGCGAGACCTGAAACCCAAGTGGGATCTCAGCAGGTCGGGAGAGGTGGAGTTATCCAGGGCAGGAGTGTGTGTGTAGGCCTAGGTGCCCAAGTGTCACGATTGGGGGAGCCAAGAGGGCTCTGGTAGAGCTGCAGGGAAAGTCCCTATGGCTGATTGCATTTCTGATTATTTCCCAAGGTCAGTTTCCAGGAGTAGGATTATTGGGTCAAAGGGCCATGGTCATGTCATAGATCCTTGATACAAGGCTGAATTCCTTTACAGGTATAAACTCCAGCAGTGCGTGAATGCCTGACTCACTCTACCCCTATCATGCCATGTTATTTTCTTTTAGAGTTTTGCTAATTTGATTTGGTGGGGGGAAGGAGGAAAAATATTATCTGTATCTTTTTTGATTTCTCATAAGATTAAAAATAAATTATTGGCCACTTTATATTTCTTCTGAAATATAAGAAGAAGTCTACATAATCTTATCTAACAGATAATCCATTTATCTGTTAGAATTAGTGTTTATTAGTGATTAAGAGTCCGATAACTATTAAACACATTAACCTTTGTCTATAGTATTTCTTGCAAAGTTCTTCTGATTGTATTGTATTGTATTTTATTGTTTATGTGCAGCCATTCTAAGCAAAGATAGTAATATCTTTCTATCTTTACCTCTGTGATTTCTTCTGTTACTCTTGTGCTTATGAAGTATTTCCCCATATCTAGGTCAGTTAATAAATATTCACTCATGTTTTCTTCTTGAATTTTTATGATTTGAAAGCTTGCATTTTTAACTCCTTATTATATCCCAACTCTGTTGGTATATGATGTGTAACAAGGCTAGATTCCTGGATGCTAAAGTCCCTAATGTAGCATGTCATGATAAACTAGGCAAATGAAAGAAGAGAATGCAACAATATCATCTGCTCTCCCAAAGAAAACATACTTATTTCTCATAAGTATGGAGAAAATATACGCTTTGAATGTTGGTATATAGTACAAGAAATTATATAGAAAAGTGAACAGTATATGCAAATCAAAAGCATATGAAAAGCTCCACATCTCAGATTAAAGGAAAACATAAGGGCAAAAAGGACAGATCAGCGTCTCAAAAACTATAGAGTTTTCAAACGTCCTTGTGAATACATCGAATACTCACTAAAGAAAAAGCTAAAGGAAAGGGAACAGCACAAATAGTAACTAACGTTAGAACATGCTTGGCTTCTCTAGGAGAGAGAAATGCAAGTTGAAATAACTGTACCACTGTACATTAATTGAATGATCAAACATAAGGAAAAATGGTAAAATCCAAAGCTGACACAGTTTGGGGAAAGTGGTTTTATATTCTGTTTCAGTCCTCATGGAGGACTTTCTGACATTATTTTATGAGCTGTAGAAATGCCTGGTATTTCTTCTCAGGGAATTTTCTCCTGAAAAAATAATTCAAAAGAAACAAAGAACTTACATGTAGGATAATGTTTACAGTATCATTTTATATTAAATTAAAAATATAATAACGGAAATCATAAACTTTCAGACAACTGAAAAATGAGGAAAATACATATAAATTCATCTTCATATATTGCCTTCTGGTTATTTCCTCCTGAAGTTGTGTTTTTTCACAGTTGAAATCACAGGATACATATAATTTTGTATATTTAGCAGTGATGATTACAGTAGCAAAGAACTAAAAGAACTCAACTGCCCAGTAGTAAGAAAGTTGCTTATTTCACAGTGTATGACCTTGTCAGAATAGTATGCAGTTGTCCCAGGGTATTTGCTGTGAAGTGTCCATGGGTACAAGAAACAGAGGGAACAGGAAAGCAGGCAGTGAGAAAAACAAGCTAAAATTATACACACACAGTCCTTCCAACTACGTTAAAACAGTGTTTGCATATGATCCCGAATCAGATGAGGCCATAGAGAAATACTAGTAAATGTGTGTTGAGGTGAGAATACTCTGGATGTGATTGGAGAAGGGGGTGGGTAAATGTGTGCGTTGTTTTGATTGATGATGAATTCAAAGAGCAGAATTCATCGGGCTTGGTGATTGACTGGAAACAGGGCCAAAGATTGAAAGGAGTCGAAGAGAGCCTGTCCGTTTTGTTCTGTAATTATTCAGAACCACATTCAGTGCTTGAGCTATCCATTATTCATGTAATCTCAGTGTAATAAAAGATCCCAGAGGGGTTAAGCTCCTCTATTTAGGTGCTGTGTGTATGTTGCCTGTTTGTAAAGTAGGATGTTGTGGGCACTGAGGAAAGGCTAGGGAATCGATTATATGATTTAGTCAACAGTGATTTGTTGAATCCCCAGTGTATAGTGAATCAGGTCTAGTTCCTACCCTCATCTGTGTGTGTGTGCAGTCAGCACAACTTTGAGAAGTACAGCTCTGTTCCTTGGCAGTCAGTGGGTGGGGTAGAGTGGAAAGAATGAGACCTGAATTCAGTCTCTGACTTTGCCACCAGCTGCCTCTAGGATCTTGTTCAAATGTCTTTTACTTTTTGTTATTCACTTTCCTCATCTGTAAAATTGAACTAAAACAGTGTGATACTTAAAATACATTTGTTGTGAATGCATTTGAGAAAGAAAAACTACGCAGTTTGCAAAAGGACTATAATTTTATTATGTGGCTTATAGATGAAATAATTTAGAGGACGATAGTAATGAGGCTTGGTACTTAGTAGACGCCAGTAAAGGCGCGTGGAAGGAAAGAACATAGTAAGGAGCCAGAGACTCAGACTGAAGGTCACAGTATCAGCTTTGCTTAGCTTCAGATTGTCTAGCATTCTCTTTTCAGGAATTCAAATTTAACCGATGTCAGTTACCCCCTATAGGCAGGGCCTGGGGCAGGGCTGTGGGTGATGCAAAGATGAATCATCCACCAATACTGCAGTATCATGGGGCTTCTTAGAAGGCTGAGACACGAAGTAAAAATTAGAAATGTTTGATGAAAGTTTAGGGAAAGCAAAGAGGTAGTTCAAGGTAAGAACCCGTCGCTGCTGATGGAGGGGAGCATGAGGGAAAGCTTCAAAGGAAATGTTTAGCCAAGCTGAGATTAAAGACCAAATAGTACTAAGGGTGCTGAGAGGGAGAGGAAGGACATTTCAAGAGTAGAAGCGTGGCGGTTGGGAAGTCTCGGGCATGTTAGATAGAAGAGTGGATTGAGCACATTATTATGGCTGTTACCTGATGAAGTTAACTTAGGAGGGTTTTTATGTTTTTTACAGCCCCCTCCAGCACAGTCGATGGTTCAGGCGTTGGAGTTACTCTATGCTCTGGGAGGTATGCCTGTCTCTTATTCTGTGTTTTCTTATCTGTTTATTCATATGTGATATTAGTTAGGTTGTATTCACACTAGGGCTCTTAGTATCTTCAAGGCTGGGATTGATTCTCCCTATATGTATGGTCCTCTTAGTGACACGTAAGCTCATCCAAATAAGAAGGTGGGGCTGTGATTAATGAAGTCCAGTCGTGACAATGAATTTATAAAGCCTGTGTCAGTACGTCAGAAGCTATTAATAACCATCGCCACAGCTACACTTCCAAGAGACATCTGGAAGGTTCTCTACCAGTATTTCACATGTTACCTTTCTGGGCCTTTTCCTCTGTCCCTCGACCCCATTCTGAAATCTGGCTCTGTGTTCTCTCCCTAACTCCCCTTCCTTCCACTCCTAGAGTTCCCTGTGGAGAATTGGGTAGAATACCAGGCTGTGGTATTGTTTGGGCAAGGAAACACCATGTTATGGAGGAACTTCTATTCTCTTGTTTGAAAATGTGGTATTTACCTGAAGATAGAGAAAACTGTGGCCTGAATTCACCTCTTCAGGAAGTTTGTGTCTTTTCTGTGAATGTGGCCTCAGGTGAATATAATATCCAGTTCAGTATTAAATTTCAGTGGAGGTTTTGAGATTCTTTCTTTCTCTCTCTTTTTTTTTTTTTGGTTCTCAACGTCTTTATTGAAGTATAATTCATATGCTGTAAAATTTACCCATTTAAAATGTACAGTTCAGTGCTTTTTAGTATATTTACAGGGTTGTGCAACCATCACTACAAGTTTAGAATATTTAGAACATTTTCATCACCCAAAAAAGAAACCCTGAACCCAATAGCCCTCCCTCCCCATTCCCTCTCCCCCATCCCAGCCTAGGCAACCGCTAATATACTTCCTATCTCTATAGATTTGCCTATTCTGGACATTTCATATAAATGGAATCACATAGTATGTGGTCTTTTGTGATTGGCTTTTTTCATTCAGCATGGTGTTTTCAAGATTTATCTATGTTGTAGCAATATTGATACTTCATTTCTTTTCATTGCTGAATGATATTCCATTGTATCGATATACCACTTATTCTTATTCATTTATCAGTTGATGAACATTTAGATTGTTTCCCCTTTTTGACTAATATAAATAATGCTGCTGTAAGTATCCACGTACGAGTTTTTGGTGGACCTTCTACCAGCAGTGTGTGAGGGTTCCAGTTTCTCCACGTAATGACGGGTTGCCGATGCTTGTTATTATCTGTTTTATGTACTGTAGCCATCCTGGTGGGTATGAAGTGGTGTCTCGCCATTTTGGTTTGTATTTCCCTAATGACTGATGCTGCTGAGTACTTTTTCGTATGCTTATTGGCTATTTGTATATCTTTTTTGGAGAAGTGTCTATTCAAATCCTTTGTTCATTTTTACTTGGGGTGTTGTCTTTTTATTATCGAGTTGGAGGAGTTCTTTATATATACTGGGTACGCGTTTCTTATCAGATCTGTGATTGTAAATATTCCTCCCATTCTGTGGGTTGGCTTTTCACTTCCTTGATGGTATTGTTGGTAATACAAAAGTTTTAAGTTTTTATGTGGTTCAGTTTATGTATTTTTTCTTTCATTGCTTGTGCTTTTGGTGTCTTACCTAAGAAATCATTTCCTAATCCTTGGGCATGAAGATTTCTCCTAGGTTTTCTTTGAAGAGTTTTTATAGTTTCAGTTCTTATGTTTAGTAGGTCTGTGATCCATTTTGAGTTAATTTTTTTGTGTAGGGTGAGGTGGGGGTCCATCTTCATTATATTTATGATACCTTCCTGTGAAGGAATAGCCAACTATTGATTTAAAACAATCTTCAATGATTTAAAAGGCCTTTAGGGTCTATATCACATCAGCCCTGAGTGAGCATATGCCAGAAAAGGTTTCCATCCTCTGTTCTCAAGCATGTGATAGGAACTTGAAAGCAAAGTCTCCTGGGATAATCTGAAATGTGTATGAGAGAATATCCACTATTTAGAAGTTTTTCATTTGGACTGATTTTCCTCCAAACAGAATGAACTTTAAAATATTTTAAATGTCTTCACTGATCTAACTAAGCTGGAAAAGGTAGAGGGGAACACCCAACTTAAATTTATTTATAAGCTGAATTATCACCTTCAAAGAGATGATTATATGGGAACAGAAGAGAAATGACCTTTTCTGTCTTGCCCTGAGGTCTGCAGCAGGTGTTTTAATGCTCCATCTTGGGAATAGTCTAAACCATAGTAAAACGAGAGTCTCTGTCTTGGGAATCCACTACCTGAAAATTGGCTATTGCTAAAGAGGCAAGGAGGGATGTGAGGAATTGAAGGAGTCAGCCCAGTTCAGCAAACAGCCCAGGAGGCAGTTGGATAAACAGCTCTGGTGTTGGCACCAAAGAGAGAGCCGGGCATGTGTTTAGACTCGTAGTCATCAGCTTTGTAATTGCTCACAAATTTCTGAGAGGCCTGGGACATCTGTGGCCTCTCAGAAACTGGCCATGGAAAAAGGTCCAGAGGTGATGCAGAGAGGACAGCAGGAGAGGTGGCAGAGAAGCAGGGAAGTGGGGAATCATGGAAACTGGGGAGGAGTGTTTCCAAGGAGCTGTGGTCAGCAGAGTCAAAGGCTGCTGGGGACCCTAAGGAAAGTGCCCTTTGTGTTTGGCACTGTCTGGTTGTCGGTCCCTTGGAAAGAGCAGTCTCTGGGGAGGAGTGGGACCAGGGGAGGGTGGGGGCAGGAGGAGGCTGTGAGGCCATTTCCTTATAATTAAGTCCTTGCATAGAGGCTATCAGAAGGATCAGTTTTTCAAAATTGAGCATTCAAGAGCGCTGAGGAACTCTTTTCTTCTTTTATTGTAACAGCACTCTGGGTCAGGTTGAGGTTGGATACCTTTGTTTAGCATACATCGTCTTTTATTCTCCCAACAACTGCATCTTCCAGCACCATGGTACATGCCTTCTGCTTTTTGTTGCTGTTCTTACGGCAGGGCTGGACAAAGACTGTCGCCTAACTGAGCCGCTTGGCATGAGGATAGCAGAGTTTCCTTTGAATCCCATGTTTGCAAAAATGCTGCTTGAATCAGGTAGGTGGAGACCAGCAGTCCTCAATGATTTTATTTTGTCTGGGAGTTGTTTCCCAAATTCTGTGCACCCTGGGGAGGAGAGCACAATACACTTTGAGCAGTGAAGGAGCTTTCAGCTAAGGTTTGAGGCATGTGGCTAACTCGTGATTCAAGGTCAGTCGTCATTAACTCAGTAAACACTTCTGTTTGTTTCCTGTGGGTCTAGTACTGACACCTGATTTTTTTTTAACAGGGATTTAAAAAAATTTGTGGTATAACATACAGAACATAAAATTTACCATGTTAATCATTTTAGAGTGTACAGTTCCGTAGCATTAAGTCCATTCACGCTACTGTTCAGCCACCACCACCATCTGTCTCTGGAACTTCTTCATTTTTTTCAAACTGGAACTCTGTACCCATTGAGCACTAACTCCCCATTCTGTCCTCCCCCAGCCCCAGCAGCCACCGTTCTGCCTTCTGTCTCTATGAAATTTGACTATTCTAGGAACCTCACAGAAGTAGAATCATACAGTATTTGTCCTTTTGTGACTGACTTTTTCACTTGGTATAATAATGTCTTCAAGGTTCATTTATGTTGTAGCATGTGTCGAAATTTCTTTTTAAAGGCTGAATGATATTCCATTGTATGGATAGACCATTCATCTGTTGGTGGACACCCAGGGAGCCGCCACCTTTTGACTATTGTGAATAATGCTGCTATGAACATGGGTGTGCAAGTATGTGTTTGAGTCCCTGCTTTCACTTCTTTGAGGTGTATACTTAGAGTGGAATTGCTGGACCATCTGATAATTCTATGTTTAATTTTCCGAGGAACCACTGCACCGTCTTCCGCAGTGGCTGCACCATTTTGTGTTCCCACCACCAGGGCACAAGGGTCCCAGCTTCTCCGACACCTTCAGATTTTTGTGAGAATATGAGTTAAGGGATAAAAGTGTGTAACCTGGAGATCTTCTAATACTGAGAAGTCAAAATCATCTAGAGCAGGGGTCCCCAACCCCCGGGCCACGGACTGGTACCCGTCTGAGGCCAGTGAGGAACGGCGCCACACAGCAGGCGGTGAGCGCGGGCGAGCGAGCGAAGCTTTGTCTGCCACAGCCCATCGCTCGCATTGAGCCGTCCCACGCCCCTCCCCGGTCCGTGGAAAATTGCCTTCCATGAACTTGTCCCTGGTGCCAAAAAGGTTGGGGACCGCTGCTCTAGAGACTGTGGTTTGGCACACACTTCCCTGTGCTCCCCACCCCTCAGTAGCCTAGAGACGGGAAATACTCATTGTTTCTTGCTTTTGTCTAACTTTATATTCACTGGGAGCAGAGGGACAGCGCGAGGGACACAGCCCCAGTATTCCCAGCCCCCTCTCCCTCTCCGGCTTTCTGCCAGGATTCTAGGTGTCCACACTGAGTAGGGAGCAGGTGTAGAGCTGACCCGCCCTAGTGATAGGACCAAGCTGGTCCCCATTGAGCCTCACAGCAGAGTCCCTCGGTGTGGCCACCGCGGAGTGGGGTCCTTCCAGGCCTCCTTCCATCTGGACCGTGTATAGGACATCCCATTTGTCAGGGTGAAGTGTTTACATGTTACAAGCTTTAAAAATCAAGCTACGTGTAAATAGATGATCTTAGTTTACAATGTGGTGTAAGGAAAATGTCAGAAAACGTCTTCTCACTGACATATCGTATGTTTGAAATCAGACATGCTTTTTGGTTTATAGGAAATTTTGGCTGTTCTCAGGAAATTCTAAGCATTGCCGCCATGATGCAGATCCAGAATGTCTTTGTGGTCCCCTCAAACCAGAAGTCTCAGGCTGTAAGTCCGACTGTTCATTCGAGTCTTGCTCACTTTGGGCTTTCTTTTGTTAAAACTGCCCAGGAACTGCTGGTGACAGAGCAGCTTATGTTTTGAGGGTTAACTGTGTGCCTGACATCGTGCCAAACATTTTACGTGCGTCATGTCATTTTATCTTCACCGTGGACCTGGGGGGGAGGTACTACTATCATCAGTTTTAGAGACGGAGGCACAGAAAAGTTAGGTAACTTATGCACGGTTGCACAGCCAGAATTGATGGAAGTTGCCTTTCACAGTCCAAAGCCCCAAATCTTAACCACTGTCCTACTGACTTCCTAAGGGAAGTTTGTTTTTTCTTTAAAGGCTACTCTGAGAGCAACCTTGGTGGGCACGTTAGTGATATAAGGAGTCAGTGCTGGGGCACAGCAGGCTGGGCAAGTCAGGCTGCTGACAGGGTCCTCCCAAAGGCCCAGGCATCTGTGACAACTGGAAGGGTGAATGCTGGAAAGACTGAAGGAGAAATTACACTGTTGAAGAGCACCGGGGAAGTGAGGCGTCCTGATGGAGGGAGGCCCAAGATGAGCTCAGCACCGGTTCCTGCTGGAAGAGTCAAGAAGCAGAAGCAGAGGGCTGAATGTAGCAGGGAGGAGAGAAACTTCCTTATGGACCGTTACCATCTTCCCTGACAGTTGCATAGCTGCAGGTTACGAAGTTTTCGTGCCTGGATGGTTCTGCTGTTTGTTTGCTTTTCTATTAGCCTTTTTAACAATCCTACCTCAGGACAGGCAAATTCATTTTCAAGACGAGGAAAGTGAAGTTCTAAGCACTGTGTCTAAAATTGCAACATATACCCCTCCCGTCTCCATCCCCTGCCCCTGCTTTATTTCTCTCCTCTAGCTGTTCTTACCACCTACCATACTATATATTTTGCTTATTTATCCTGTTTGTTGTTTTTCTCCCACCACTGTCGTATTCACTGTTATATCCCAAATGCATAGAACAGTGCCTGGCCTATAGTAGGTGCTCAGGAAATATCTGTTACTGAATGAATGGAAGGAAGGTGAATTATGTGGTATTTGATACAAGGAGCAAATTCTGAAGTCAATAAGTGTATTTGTATACTTGTATATATATTGGATACGCCGTTCCTTGAACCCATGGGAGCAGATGGCATTGCCCAGGATCTCACAGAAAGAAAAACTTAGGGACTGGGTCTGAAAGGATTGCGCAGCTCGTGGTGGCTTAGGAATATAGAGTGTCTTCCATGCTCCAGACAGCCGGCCCCTTGCCCTTCGCTTACCTTCTCTCAGGGGCTGGGAGTTCTTCTGAAAGAGAAGATATTGACTGGATAGAGGAGGAGAGGGACAAGATCACTAATATTTATCTAACACCTGTGCCAGGTACTTTATGGTGGATTATCTTAATCCTATAGCAGTCTTGATACACAAGTTTAATATTCCAATTTTCTAGATAAGGAAATGGAGGCTAAGAAAGGTTAAGTGACCAATCTGAGGTCTTTGAGGAAACGGCAGCGTCAGGATGGGTGCAAACCAGGTCTTTCTGACTCAACAAGCCATGAGCTATTCATCGTGTAATGTTGCCTCCAGGACGAGAGGCTTAGAAGAGTCAGCTTCTAAACATTGCGTTTATTCTCTCCAGATTCGAGTGCACCGAAAATTTGCTGTGGAAGAGGGTGATCATCTTACCATGCTCAATGTGTATGAAGCATTCATCAAGGTAAGCACAGCTGCCACTTAGAAGGCCCCCTCCATGCACCTGTCCACTGGAAGTGATCTAGGGGCGCGAGGATTCCGGAAGTGTAGTTTATAAAAGAATGGCCAACAGGCCTCTATTTTCCTATTAGATTATTGCCAGAACTTCTAATCCGTGATGGCTTCTTGCTTCCCCTGCATAGCGATCTGGCCCCCAGCAGTGGGTCAGAGGCTCGGCCTTCCTTGGCTCACCCCTTCCTCACTCCGTCTCACACCCACCCCATGTTCCTGGACAACACTGTCCGACATTTGAATAGGAAGTTCTGATATATTTTCTGCAAATAAATGAGGCTGAGAGTAACTTGTGGTTTTGAATCTTCAAAGCTGTCTACGTGAATTTGAGATTTCACACAGCCACCACTCCTCCAGCTGCCAGACAAGCTGTGAGAAGACATTTAGTCGGGGATCCACATATACTTACATACCCTACCCAGATTTAGCCACGGTGATGGTAATTTTTGTTGTTCTTAATAGTCTGTAAAACTAGGAGCAAATAATACAGCTTAAAGTCCTCACTAAAAAACGCTAAAAAGAGAGATCTAATGATGATGAAAGCAATGAGAAAAGAAAACAATATATAAACTTCTTATATAAAGGAGAGGATGTTAAGGGGGAAATGAGACATTTCAGATATTCAGTATCTCATCTTTACTTCTTAAATAATTTCTTTTAGAAGGGGAGAAATACTAAGTGTTTGTTTTCCCAGAGATTTGAAGCGAGATTATTTAGTTAATGAACAGTTTTCAGAAAACCGAATCTCTTATTGAGATTATTAATTGTGGATTAAGTCGCTTAAAATTCGTTTGTGCAAAAACAGTGCACCATTTCCAGCCTCCTCTACCAGTAGAAAGCGGGTCCAGGGCTACAGTGCATTATTCTATAGTTGCCTTCTGGGAAAGTGCTCTTTGAATTATATTTTCTTACGTAAAAACACCTTCCTCCCTGGCTTATAATTTCAGAGGTACATTCCCACAGCAATAATTTAGGATATAATGACCATACTTCAGAATATAGAACAAAACTAAGTACTGTTGATAGAAAAATCATACTTTGGGGATTGAATAATAGTAATTTGCAAATTATTTCTAAATTGGCAAGTGTCGTATTACTTGCCTGTTGTCAAAGTGATAAATTCAAGCCTGCCAGAGAGGGAACGTTGATTTGCAAAGAACTGCAGGGAAGGGGTTCTGTCTGATAGTTGGCCACTCCCGTGGGTATTTAAGATTAAAAACAATTCTGCTTGTCACTAAGTTCTCACTTGCCCTTTAGCACAGAGAGTGAGATCGGAGAGCAGTCAGGTGGTGAGCACGGTGGTCAACGTCTGTTTAGAGGGATGGGGCAAGCAAGGGCCCGTTATGATCTGAAGATCTTGTCCCATCGAGTAAGCAAACGGGGGCAGTGAGATGAATGACCTCCACCACGTAGCCTCAGTTGAGAACTTTCCTGTGCTCTTCTCACTCTCCTTCCATCTGGGTTGTCCTGTAGCACAGTAAGAACTCCCAGTGGTGTCAGGAGCATTTCCTGAATTACAAGGGCCTCGTCAGAGCCGTGACGGTGAGGGAGCAATTGAAAAAGCTTCTTGTCAAGTTTCAAGTCCCCAAGAAATCCAGCGAAGGTAAGAATACACTGCCACCGCCAGTGGCGCCCCTCCCTCTGCTCTGCGTAGCTGCGTTCTTGGAGCTGTTGGCCGGGCTGGCGTGAGGCAGCACTGTGCACTCTGGACCCACACCGGCTTCATGTTTTGAACTGTGCTGGTGAGAAGCTGCATGTGAAAGTAGCATATTTTCCCCCAAGGAGGTCCATTTTTATTTCTGAGGGCCATTCTTGGGAAAAAATTTAACAAGCCCTGACAACACTTAAGAATCATTAAGAGTCACATCATTGTACGTTACATGGTTAATTATCCCATGTAGGCTTTGCAAGAAAAACGACTTTTAAGTGGACAACATTTATGGCCATTCCACATAAACTGCATTTTATTTTCAGTTACAGGTATTACTAAAGCAAGTGCCGTGTGTTTAGCCTAGGCAGGCACTGGGGTAAGATGGAAGTGTTGTGTAAGACACAGTTTCTGGCCTCTAGTAGTGACAGTGACTACTGAGGACACACTAGGTTCCACCATGGCAGGGGTTCTACTTAATATTCTCTACTTAATCTCCTACTCTGAGGTGTGGGTGATGTTATCCTTATTTTACAGAGGAGTTGTTAGGCCCCAGGGAGAAGTTAACTTAAGTTCAGGGCAACACAGCTGGTAACCAGCGAAGCCAGGTCTGTGTGGCTCAGACTTTTGAGGGGGTGATGTGTCTGCTCAGCCATTCAGCAATTGTCTTTCGAGCACCTCCTGGGTGCCAGGCCCTCAACCCCACTCTCAACACCACTAGCGCTCACTAACATTTCTGAAGCGCCTGTAGTAGGCCTGGCAGTGTTGTCATATGTAAATTCATTTAGTGCTCACAGCACTCCAGGGAAACATGCGCTGCTGTTATCCCCATTCTACAGATGATAAAAGTGGGCTCGGGAGATGAGTGACTTGCTGCACGCGCAGTGAGTGTACAGTGGAATCAGAACTCAGGCAGTTTTATTCCAGAGCTTTATTTTGCCTTTATATTAAGAGCGACTCATTACATGATGAGGAAGACAGGGTTCTTACTCTCAGGAAACAGTGCAGTGAAGGGAGAGATTCCTACAGAGACCCTCTACTGCAGTATGAGATCATCAGTTGTCTTAGAAGCTACAGGAGTTGACGTTTGAGTGATCATGGCGGACAGCAATGGGGGCTCTAGTAGGAATGCAGGGAAGAAGGAATCCAGGTTGGGGCTCTGGCCTGGGAGGCCTCACAGTGGGCCACGAGTGGTGGCGGAAGTCCAGTTGAGTTTACTGGTTGAATTAGAAACCAGTGGCAAAGGGCTTGCTAGGTAGGGAGGACTGTGGAGACAAGTGCTGGGAGAGAGGAGCATATAAGATGCTCAGAGAGTACTGATGGATGACCAAGCTCACAAGAGAGGGAAGAGTTGAAACCTGGGTGGTTGGATAGAGTTGGTGTCATCCATAGAAACAGGAAGCTCACAGGGGCAACTAATTGGGGAGAAGCCGGTCAAGCACCTGTCGCCCAGCAGGTAGAGGACAACGTGCGTCTGCCTCTTTGTTTCTTAACCTGTTTCTCATTGTCAACCTGAAACAGGAGAAATGTGCCTTGGCGGGCTCTGAGGAGCGCCAGTTCTTTAGGTCCCAGCGCAGAAAGAATTCAGTGAGAGGCAACATGATAAGAAGTGATTCATTAGAATAGGACGCTTGTGAGGCTTACAGGCAGGCGGGCGAGAGGCTGCCACGCCGAGAACTTAGTGGGCTACAGTATTATAATCAAAGGAAAGGTGGGGAGGGGGAGAAGACCACCTTCTTCCTCATTCTTGAGTAGACGTCAGGCTTCCATCACCAGCTCCTCCTCCACGTCGGGTGAGGGAGTTTTGTCCCTACATGGTGGAACTGGGACTGTCATGGCACAGTGGAAATGAGCAAAGAGGCGGTAACATGTACTAAAATAGGGTAAATCATCTCAGGTTTCAGTATAATGTCACCTGTGCTTACATTTTTGTTCTTAGTGTGCGCGGAGAAGCATGTCCTAGGACTCACTATTGTACTGAGCTCTCTGGGCAGGGTGTGGGTCTCCTTCCACCCTTGTTTTCTTGTTTCGGGGCATGTCTCATGCTTCTCTTGCACGGTTTTGTTGCTAAGCAAGCCGGCTTGGTTTTGTGGTTAAGCAGACCTGCCTTCTTGAGTGATCTTTAACTTACAGGGTCTCCCATACTTTTTCTCTACTTACAATCCCCCAGTAGGATTAACTATTGAATCACCTCCTTTGTCCCTTTACTCTGTCCCTATCGAACCCCTCACCCAGGAGAAAAGTTACATTGAATTTCAACTCTTCCTAAAGAGAGAAATTAAATACTAGGGAATAGGATTTTGTAAGGTGAGGTTGAGCTCTGGAGGGCCACGATCACTGTAATGTCTACGATCCCTACTGCCCTGCCCTCAGGAGCCCATTTTCACCCCTTGGAAGTGATATCGTCCTGATAACAATGCACGTTCTACATAGAAATTTCTTTTGGGCGATGGGAGAGAAGGGACTGAATCTAGGATCAAATTGTGGTTAGAAATGTAGATTTGAGATTTATCAGTTCTGTGCTGAAGAACAATAGAGAAAATCATGGAAATTCAATAAATTACATGCAAATTTAAAACTTCTAGATGTTAAAGAAAGCAAACAGTGAAAAATACTTTCAGCATATATGAGATAAAAAATTAAAAACTTTTTGACAGAATGAGTTTATTTAACATATTTTTAAATAATGTTCTAGCTTTTTTTTTTTGGCTGTGCTGCATGGCTTGCGGGATCTTAGTTCCCAACCAGGGATTGAACCCGCACCCTTGGCAGTGAAAGCAGAGTCCTAACCACTGGACCTCCAGGGAATTCCCTGTTTAACATATTAAGAAAAAAAAAAAAACCCACTAGTTTCCAAGTTGATAAATGGGCAAAGGAATGGAATGGAAAATTCACAAAAGAAGAAATATAGACAGTAATCAAATAAATGTACAATAAAAGAAGGGGTACCTTTTTGCTAGAACATTGCTGGTAAGAATGCAGTGAAACCGACATTCTCATACATTGCTGATGGCTTTGTAAATTATACCACCTTTCGGGAACCTATTTACCAATGTACTATATTTTATTGGATCCAAGACACCATCATTTGTAAGACACACCATTATTTTATGTATCATAAAGAAAGAAAAAAGTGCTGCCAATTATAATACAATTGCTGTCCTGATTTCAGTGAGTTAAAGTGTAAAAAAGAGTGGGTATTAGAATTGATGAAATATATATCATAAGCCATATAGATGACATTATCATTTTGCACAATAATATGGATATATCCTGTGGAAATCATCTAATAAATGGGCAGGCTTTATCCTTGGAAGATGTTTACTGTAGCAACACAGCCACCAATTAAAATGAGATGTTTGAAAAATTTGAAGAATTACAAACTGTAGCTATAATCACAGAAATAATACTGTAGTGTTAGTGTCCCAGGTTGTGTCTTATGGAAGGAACATCATTCCTGCAAAATGCTGTCCTAAAAGGGAGTTCCGAGGTCACTGGCCAGCCTGTGGAGTGCTCTGTAGGTTCTGGTGCTCAGCCTTGGTCTTGTCGTCTGTGGCCCGGGGAGGGGTTGGGGGCCCCAGGTTAAGGGAACAGGCCAGCGTATTTCCCTCAGCAGCCATTGTGGGAGGGTGGGGACCTCCATAGATGGTGCCAGGGCAGGTGTCCAGCACTGGGAAGCGTGGGGCTGGGACCCGTCCAGGAGATGGTTGCGAGGTAGCTCGAAGCAGCCTGGGATGGGCCACACGGCACAGGCCTGAGCACACAGAGCATAGGGCAGAAGAAGTCTCATCCATCGCTCTGTTTGCTACCTTGTGTAGGTGATCCAGATCCGGTTCTGAGGTGCATTGTTTCCGGATTCTTTGCAAATGCCGCGAGGTTTCATTCTACTGGAGCTTATAGGTAACATGATATTTTGTGAAGTCATTTGTGAAGTCACTTAAGGCATTGAAATCTTAAAAATAATCCAAACCCCATAGCAAGGTGACATGCAGGGAAAGTAGAGAAATGAAATCATTTTTCTTTATTTGTATCATGCCTCTTTCTAAAGATGCATTGAGGTTAGCTGTATAGTTTTAAGTGAAATGTCTTAACTTTATGGAAATGATTCTCAAATACTCAGCCCATCTACATGTTGTAGGAGGATGACAGTCACAAGTCTGGAAGCTGGTAATATTTCCATTCTAATCAGAGAATAATAGGAACAGAGGGAACCGTTGAAGATGATCTTTCCTAGAGAAGTTACTTTTGCCCTTGGGCAGTTCCTGATGTTTTTAGAGATCTGCAGCTACCCAGATAGATAGTGGCCACATTTGAATGTGGGCAAGTGTTTCTTCATGTGCTGGCCACCCCTCCCACTGCTACAGACTTCAGCCTGTCTCTTCCAGTTCCATTTTCTAGGCATAGAAAAATCACTGAGCATTGATGCCCTCCGATAACCTCTAGTATATTCAAATGTGGTAAAAGCTAACACATAGTTTAGGCCTCTTTTCTCTAACTGAATCATTCCAGTTCTTTGAGTTGTTATTTTTAGTCCGTCTTTTCTGAGCTCGTTTTAGTCTCATAACTTCATTGTAGCTGGTTTAAAGCGCAGTGATCATGACAATCTCTTCTTTAATAAGGGAGCAGTCACAAGGCTTTCTCCCCAGCTTGTCTTTGGATTTCCTCCATATATTGTCATTAGCTTTTTCCCCTCAGAACATATGACAGTCCTGTGATCCTGCAGTCACCATGATGTCCCGTCCTGGACCCTGGGCTTTGTTAATGAGCCCAGTGTTGCGCTGGGCTTCTTCGTGTTTTTTTGGCAGCCAGGTCTCCTCCATCTAGTATCCTAGTAGCTGACTGTTTGATCCTCAGTATAGCACTTTACTTTTGTCTCTAGTGTGTTCTGTTTGTTACTCCAGGCCAAGTAGTCTAGCCTATCAGTATCATGATTCTGTTGTCCATTGTATGAGCTCCCCCTCCCACTGGTGAGTGGTCCCTGTCTGAGGCAGCTCTGGAGAGGCCTGTGATCTTCTCCAGTGAGTGCCGTTATTTTGTTGTCCTTTGATTGCCCCGCTCTCCTCAAGAGTATTAATTAGCAATTTCTACTAGCATTTACAGAATTCTTTCACCAGTGTCCTCAACAAAAATACAGGCTACATAATAGGCTTCGTGGTGGTTGGTCCCTTTGAGACAAAGTTCAGTGGCTGTCATCTGATAGGACAGCCAGGACCCTGGGCGCTGGCTTTATTTCAGTGCCAGAGATGAGCTGGGTCATGGCCTTGAGGCACTTGCCTGGCACATAGGTCCCTGGCACCCACAGAAGCGCTCTGTAGTTATGGTTTGGGCAGCAGCATCCTAATCCATTAAGGTTCTCTTGTGAGCTCCTCTTACCAATAGTGGTGTGCGTGGTAAATATTTTTTGAATTAAATTGAATCAAATCTGAGTTGGAATTTGAAATATTATCTCAGAGAAGTGGATAGTCCAATATTGAGCTTTCTTTTTTTCTCCTATTATAGTCTCCCCCATTAGACAGTCTTTACTATTTATCTTTACTATTTAACCTTGTTTAATAGAAAAGTTTATAGACGTAATCGTATATATTATTTCTGTCCTCAAGGAAATTTTTGAAAGAGAACCTACAGAAGATAAACATAGGCAGAGCAATGTATTTCTCGGTTATTTTTTTGAATGCCCGTGTGTTGCTTTTCTTCTCCCTTTTTTATGTGATTTATTCTTGATTTCTAGAGTGACAGGGGGGGAGGGATCATAAAGGGCACAAGAGAAGATGGAGAGAATAGTTTTGTTTGTGTGAAGTACAACCTGCATGCATTTTTGATGACGTTAAACGCGTCTGTGGGAAGGTCTTGCTGTGAGTGTTTAAAATGTACTTGAGACAAAATTGTTCTGCTTCCCAAGGACCATCCGTGACGATCATGAATTGCACATCCACCCTGCATCGGTCCTCTATGCAGAGAAGCCGCCCCGCTGGTAAGCCCCCTCCTGCTCCTCTGCCTCGTAAGCGTGTTGAAGGCAAGGCCTAGTTCTTGTTCGTCTCTGGGTCCCCAGCGCCTGGAGTACAGGCGCCCAGTGCACGTTTGCTGACTTTGTTCTACCGTGATCGGCTATAGAATTTCTGCTCTATCGAGGATCCCTTTAAGCCAGTGCTCACTCATCCACTCAGCAGACATTCATGTTCACCCACGGACTAGGTGCTCTGTCCTTGTGCTGGGCACAGTTGTGCAGAGAGCAGTTCAGGTCCCAGCCTACAGCCTGACAGACACAGATGGGTTCCAGTACCTGGGGAGAAAGGCTTTGATAGAGGGGTGTATTTGATAGGTGGCTGAGGTTGGCACTTCATGTGCCAGAGAGTCAGGGCTGGCTGCTTCAGGGAGGAGATAATACTTGCTCTGGAAACTGATATCTTTTTTTTTTTGGCCATACGGCGTGGCATGCAGGATCTTAGTTCCCCGACCAGGGATTGAACCCATGCCCCCTGCAGTGGAAGTGTGGAGTCTTTAACTACTGGACCACCAGGGGAGTCCCTGGAAACTGATATCTATATTAATATATGCACTCCTGAGATCTGGGGATTTAAATTACCTTCTTGGCTCTTTGGTGTCTGTTACCTCAGCCTCAGGCAAACCTTTTTTAATAGAAGTATAATTTATATAGATTGGAAGAGTATTGACAGTTGTGTTGCCTACGTAACCCATACTCCTAGTAAGATATAGAATACTCTCATCTCTCTGGAAAGTTCCCTTGTGTCTCTTTACAGTTAATTCCCAGCTCCTTTCAGAATCAGCGAGCCTTTGCTTCTATTTCTGCATTTTCTAATACATTAGGCTCTGTTCAGAGTTCTGTAAATAAAAGCATAAGGATCCAGAGGGTCCTGTGCTGATAACTGAGATGTCCTGGAAATCACGTAGGACTTGGAGTCTCCTCTGTAAAATGGACACACTGTTACCCACCACTCAGGTCCTGAGGCTTAAGTGAGCAGCATGAATGCATTTGTTTAATGTGGTGCCTGGCGCACAGAATAGATAGGAACGCGTTCAAAGTCAGGGGAGAAAACTCGTCATCTCTAATTGTTGTGGTTCTGACTCTCATCATAAGATACAGGAAATTAGCTCATGTTTTCTTCTTGTTTCAGGGTTATCTACAATGAAGTTATCCAGACCTCCAAGTATTACATGAGAGATGTGACCGCCATTGAATCTGCTTGGTTATTGGAGCTGGCTCCTCACTTTTATCAACAAGGGACGGTAGGAATGAACCGAGCCTGTCCCCCAGAACCACCTGTTACCTGCCTCTTTGTATTTTTAAATACACATTTATTTTCCAGTTTAATGTCCTAAACTTGCTGTCCCCTCCCCCCACCCCACAATGGTACATAGGGTGAAAGGCCATTACCATGCATGGTCCCAGACCGTTCTGGGTGAAAGCACCGTACCATTGCTCGTGGTGAAGTGCATTTAAACATAAATCCCTCCAACTTACACAATGAAAAAAGAGAATGTATCTTCAGCTATTTCTCTCTCCCTCTGCTCTTCTAAACCATTTCCAAAGAAGTTCTGTCACACTGGACTGTGTTCACAGGAAGCAGCACAAATATTTTCTGATGAGGATCGCCTCGCCAGGATGGTAAACACATGTGCAAGCTTAAACCCGAGGCGGTTTAAACACATGGTGGGAGATGCTGAGCGCCGGCATCGCTGTGTATATAGTATATGCTCTTCTTCCACGGCAGACATGCGCATTAATTCAGCATCTTTGTCATCTCTGATCTATTTTGCTTTTAGACTGTCTTTCTACCTCGTTATGGGTCACATTTTCCTGCTTCTCTTGTCTAGTAATTTGTTGTTGTATGCTGGACATTATAGGTGCTTTGTTGTGAAAAGTTGGTTTTGTTGTTTTTATAGAATATTGAGTTTTTTCCTAGTAGACAGTACTGGCAGATCAGTTTAATTCCACCAAGGCCTGATTTTAGTCTTTTTCAGGCAGGTCTAGAGTAGCCCTACTCCTAAGACATGGGCTTTTTGATGCCTCAACTGAATGCCTAGGATGTTCATTGAGGCCTTTGCACTCTGGCTGGTCAGAGCTCCGGTGTCTCCAGCACTGTACAAACCTCCAAATCTCCACATCAGGTCACAACTCCCCAGTAAGTAGTCTCTGCCAGCCTTATGGAACCTTGGCCTTCACGTGTGCAGCTTAGCTTTCAGCCAGAGACTTAAGGGTGGTAGCTCTATGCAGGGTTCTGGAACTCCGCCTTTCTGATGGCCTGTCCTGCAGATTCCAGCTGGCTCAGCAGCTCTGAACTCTGATCTGTGTTCCCTCTGCCCAGCTACACTGTTCTCTATCTAGGGTTCACTTCCCTATGACAAGGTTTGGAGGGCCATGCAGAGACCTGGGATGACTATAAAGCTCACCTCGAGTGTTTCCTTTCTCTCAAGGATTACAGCCCTGTGCTGTTACCCAGTGCCTGGAAATGATTGCTCCAGATATTTTGTCCAGTTTCACCATTGTTTACCACAGAAGGGAAACCAAAACCTGTTACTTCATCAAGGCTGTAACCAGACTACCGTGTTTTCAAACCAAAATTTGGCTTGATTGGTATATTTTAAAATTGGCAGATTTCACATTAAATATGGATTTCAAGATTCTCTTGAAGGAAATGTTAAATTTGCTGAGTTTCTGAGCCTGAGTTACTGCCTGGCAGCAATCCACAGGGGCTGAGGGATGGCTGGCTGCCCGCGGTGGGTGAGTGACTCTCTCCAGGTCCTGCCTCACTTGTTTATTTCACTTGCTCAACTCTTCAAAACATTTGAGTTGTGATCCTATAAATGGAAGGATCTTCACATCCCTCTCCCTCCAGGAATGTTAAGGGAAATTGTCCTTTTAAAATCTTACGATATTTAAATCTTAAACAATATGACAAAAAAACCTTCCAAAACCTGCATCGTTCTTCACGTATCCTCATCCAGATATTCCAGCTAGAAATGAGATCAACTGCAGGGACTGAGAAAAACAAGGTGTGTTGTCTCTGCTGTACTGGGCTGATAAGAAGAAACCTGAAGTGAAAGAAAATCTTTTTCCTGCAAACCACTCAGGTGGAAAGCAGCAGACTTCAGAAGTCCAAGAGCAGCCATTAGAAATGCAGACGAGAGACTAAGGAGAAGGGTGCACCGTGAGGGTGCTTGTTAGAGTAGCAGGAATCAGGCACTTAGAGAAGGGAGGTTCTGAAGTGGCCTCAGGTTCAGTTAGACTCTTGGAGAACAGAATTAACCTAGAAGCGGAGTCAAAATGACAGTTTCTCTTGGTCGAACACAAAGTTAAAGAGCAGATTGCCCCAGAATTTTGGAGAAAATGACAATGCCAAGTTTGTCTTTTTTCTCCAAATGCCTGTTTTTCAGCTCCTCCGCTCCACTCTGATGACTGCCTGTGATCAGAGTATTTTTAGAGAGGCCGGGACCTCAGAAATCACCTAGGTCGACAACCTCATTTTACAGGCGAGGGCCCTAACCCTTCCCACACCCCAAGAAACTTGGTCCCTCCCTAACTAAACAGTCCAAAGGCACTTCTGTTATTAACTTGTCCAAAATGGATTGATTTCTCCAAGAGCCCTGCTGCTCTCCAGTGGCCGCCCATGTATGGCGGACGGTCCTTTGTTGAGCATAGTGTAGCACCTCGCAACCATGCACAGCCCACAGATCCTCCCCGGCTCTGTTCCTGGCATCTTTGGTGACTTTCCATTACCACTGTTTTTCAGTGTTGCCCTCACCCTGTAAAGAGGCCTGAAATGGTCCAGAGTCAGCTTTGTTTATACTCAACATTCTCCTCAGAAATGAGCACCAGAAATGGTCCCACAGGCATGATGACCTCACCCCCCATTCCCAAGCTAAGGCTGTGGGTGTCTCCCATTAGTGGGAGGGGTCACGTCAGGTGAAGTGCACAGAGGAGGGAATTTGGAGAAATTCAGGAAGATCCACAGCTGGAGAGGGGAAGGACAGGGCGACCTTTTCAGAGATTTGCCTTTCAAGTCCTTAAATTTTTTCTCCTGATTCTGAGATACCTTTGGCATCTAGGGAAATCCCTCTTCACCAGGGCCTTTGCAAGAATCCATACTGGTCCTTTCTTGGGCATAAGTGTGGCTTCTTGCAGCTCATTTACCCCCGTGTCCTGTTCACTTGGCCACCCGTCCTGTCGTGCTTGGTGGGGTGCTTCATTGTCTTTTGCACCTGCATTCTTTCAGGGCCTGCAGTTCTCTGTCAGCGAGGGGGATGGCTGTCTTGAGGCCATTGTAGGTGCACTGAGAAATGGGGTTTGGGCACGGAGTGCGAGTGTGCTGGGGCTGGCGGGCCTGCTCTGCTGGCAGTCGGCGGGTTGGGGATTCCTCGTGTGACGGTCCTGCTGCACGTTAGGGCAGCACATCTGGCATATCTCCTGGTTGTTGGTTTATGATTATTAAGGGGGTATCAGGGATACCTCAGTTGGTGAACAGAGGACCTTTATTGAAATCTTGCGTTTATACTCCCTGCCTCGAATGCATATTTTAGGATTTCTAGCACTTTTGGCTTTACTTTATAGAGTGTAAAGGATGCTTGTCTCCCCCAGTCCTATTATCTGATGCCCGTGATTATAATGTTATGCTTCCTGGGTTATTTATACTGGTAGAGAGTGATATTTCTAAAAGAAAAACGTGTCACCAGGAAGTGTCCTTTTCCTGTGTGTCTTCCCCACTCTTGCGCAGGGCTCGATGAGAGTAGGGCCTCGAGTTCAGGTACCTGACTTTAGTTGGCTGACCTCTTTGTTGCTAAGGGGAGAAGACCTTCCTGTGACCGTTCTCAAGAAATTCTAGGACACGCGAGGTGATCTGTGGCCCGAGCCCAGGTCCCAGAGCAGCATGGATATTGGGTTGCAGTGCTGGCCGGGGGGGCCTGGGGTGGAGGGAGAGACGCGTCTCACTGACAGCTGCCCGCAGAGCCCCGGGGGCCCAGGTTGAGCCAGGGTGGCCTGACCTCGGGCTGTGTGGCTTACTGAAGGCCCGTTTCCTTTGTTCGTCACTTGGGCTTTTTTCCTCTATTGCCTGAGGGGCAGGGCATTTACTGAGAAGGTGTGGGCCAGATGGAAGCTTTGATTTGGTCACTTCCATGGGAACCATGTTGAAGTCTGCTTTCTTTGTCTGACTGACCCCAACGATGACGTTTTCTCTTCTCTTGTAGCACCTGTCCCTAAAAGCCAAGAGGGCCAAGGTCCAGGACCAGTGAGCAGAGCTGGGCTGCCGCTGCAGGGGCTGCTTGGTGCCCTCTCCTCCACTCTGCCGGCCCCCCCACACCGCCCCAGGGTTGGGGAGCTGGTGTCGGCTCCTGTGGACCCTTCATCGGCTCTTAAGTGGGCTGCAGCCCGTTCACAGCCCCTTGCCACCCCTCAGCATCTGCATTCCTCGCTGGGATCCCAGAGGAGCTTGTGCCTGGGAGGGCATCCTGCCTCTCGGGGGCTGGAAGGCCTGCGCTCTTTGCTCACCCAGCACCCTCCCTGGCCCAGCGTGCCACTGCCACCAGGCATGCAGTCCTGGCCCGGCTTTGTGGGGAATGAGGGAAACAGGCTGCCGCAGGCTGAAGCACCACGTGGAGGTGGGCAGAGGGTTTGCTGGGCTGGCTTTGCTTTCCCTGCTGGGGTCCCGGCTCTATTGACCACTGAGGTCCGCGGCCAGGTGTGAACAAGCGTGTATCTGTGAAGGCCTGAGACCCTGGAAACATGGTGGATTTCTGTCAGAATCACCCAGGGGCGTGTCTGGTAGGCACAGGGGCCCCCAAACCAAGCAGCTTCTGTTTTCCCTCTGCCCGCGTCACTATTTGTCAGCGGTCAGGAGACTTGCGAGGCTTGGCGATTGACAGAGAAGACCCATGCGTGCTGTGCTTTGTTAACACAAGGTTTCTCTGCTTCACAAGCGGGCTTAAGCTTCCCCTCCGTGCACGGTGCCATGTCCTGATGCCATCAGTGAAGGCTCGTCAGCTCAAACCCCAACCCGGATCCTCTGTAGCCGAAATTCACAACAGTTTAGAGGCTCTAAGCTTCTGTAGCTCAGGAACATAACTTGTACGTTTGCCTTTTGTTTCCTTGGGTTCTTGCGAGAATGCCAGACGGGGGCAGGGGCTCTTCCAGCAGGCACTCATGTCATTGTCCCCCAGGCTGCTTGGCTGTGATGATGTTTGCATTTCAACCCATGACCGATACAGATTGTTTTCCCCTTAATGTTTCAATGACATTTCTTTTAAAACCACGTAGCTCGAAAGTTTATTTTTGTACTGATGTTAGTGGATGAGCCACTTTTGGCACCAAATGTGTATGTCATTTTTATTTCTGTTTTATAAACATGTACATAATAGTGATAACTTGTTAATAATAGTAAACCTTTATACTTAAAGTAAATGTATTCCCTCCCATGCACGGTTCTTGTGGTCTGTATTTTAAGATGGTCCAATTAATTCTTCCCAGTGAGGACTTGACGTTAGCTAAGAAACCAGATGCTTGGCACACAGCAGCTGTGGGGGGGTCACATGGCCACAGGAAGCCCCATAAAACAAGATCGTGTGACCAAATGCCCTCCAGAGCTTGTTAGAGCAAACATGGGATGTTGTTTAGATGAAGTCCCAAGGAAGTGCTAATTCCTCCCAGTTTCCGATTGGGATCCTTGTGGAGAAAGGTCAGAAATACTTATAAAGTCTGAATTTAGGACCAGGGCTGATCCTAAAGAGCTTCTGTTGGGGTGGAAGGAGGAAAAGGTGCAGAATCCACATCCTCCGGTGGGTGAGACCACAGATCAAAACAGGATATCCAATACAACAGTCCTGGGTGCGGCCCAGAGCCAGCGCGGCGTCACCGGCCGCCTCTGCCTGTGCATCCCTGAGCCCAAGCACATCTGTGCCCCTGTACCCACACCAGGGCACGCCTCTGAGCTTTGTACCGTTTCTCGTCGCAGCCTTGTGTGTGGAGAGGAACCATCACCGTCAGAGGCTTGCAACCACGAAATCATGGCCTTGGCCTGGGGCCTTCTTTACGCGTATCTGCCCGACCACGTGACCTCATCAGAGAGCAATGACCCCACCTGGCTGAGAGAGGCCAGCAGGGCCCGATGGCCTAGCAAGCTCACAAGACTTTGTCCCCAAGTCATTCGACAAGAATGAGTCCCCTCGAGCCCCACATGGGTTTTCAGATATTGTTAGTGAAATTTCCACAGTACTGCAGTGTCCTCTTCCTGAAGCCAGCTGCTCCGGTGGGACGGTGGAGGGGAGTGGCGTCCTGGAGGCGCAGAGATGGGCGCTTTCTGTGCTTGTTCACACTCCGCTGCTTCTCTCTTGCAGCCGGTCTCCCTGAGGGCTGGATGGAGCCGCCACAAGAAGCCCCTGGTCCAGCCCGTGCTCCTGCCCAGCTCAGTACAGTCGTCAGATGCTGGCTGAGCACCTGGGCTGTGTGCATGGCACAGGGATGGGGGTGGAGACGTTTGATGACGAGTGACTGGGTGAGGGGACCAGCACGGAGGCAGGGGTCGAGGATGACACCGTTGAGAGATTGCAGAGGCCACGGCGGTAGTTAGAAGCCAGGCAGCATCCAAAAGAAGCTTCCCCACAAGACCCTTCCCTTGTGAACATACAGATCGTGCTCACGTCCTGCTGCCCTGTCTGTCCCCTCCCCGTTGAGCCTTTCACTTTGGCCATGAACGTGGAGAGTCCCCCCGTCCCCCAGCTCCACGCGCTGGCATCAGCACAGCCTGCGACCAGCGCTGTTTTCCCTTGGTGGCCCACGTGCTTCCATTCAGTCTGGGTTCCCTTGCCTTCTGTCCCTGTTCCCAGCTCTGTTTTTCAGGACGCAGTGCTGATGGCTTCTGGTCACTCATTTCGTGGGGTTGAGTGGTGCGGCACAGGTCTGAGGTGCCTAAACTCGGATGACCGAGAGATGCCATCCTGGAACTATTGAACCAGATCTCTGACTGTGGGACCTGGGAGTCTGCAGTTGGAAAAGCTCCAGTCCAGATGATTCTAGTCATGTGGTGGATTGGGAACCACTGATAAAGGAGACAGATGTCATGAGGACATCAACCCAGGGAGGGAGGTGAGCCACCAGCTGGGCAGTCAGAAGGAGCATCAGACCTGAGTGACAGTTCTTATACAGGTGGTACCCTAACCTATACCAGGATCCACCCCAAGACCACTGGCCTGTTCCCCTAAAGCTCTGATCAGTGGGGTTGGAATTCAACTCCAGGCAGGTTGTGATGGTGGGCACCAACGTCGGCCCACGATGAGTTTTCCCGACTGCCCTCTCCAAGTGACAAATGTAATAATAAGCATTTCGTAAAGCTTAAAGTTATTCTATATGAAAAATCGTCCCATCCTTTAGTTTTGTGTGTGTGTGTGCGCCAAAATGTTCTTTCTTTTAGAAAATGTTCTTTCTTTTCGAAAATAGTGGTGTTATTAGATGGTAGTTTAAAAAGATGTTTTCCTTGGAAAAATAAAACATCAACAATCTTACATCAGTCTCCCAATTAAAAACCAATTCAAAATAAAAACAAAAACTGGTTGATGAAATCCCCACATCCAGGAACCACTGGATTGTGGGCTAAGTGGACTGTGTGGGCCAGCTGGCAACATCAGCACCAAGCATCATAGCTCTGGGGAAATGGGCTGCCTTGCCAAGCAACTGAATTGCAAGTGAACTTCTGGAGCAGTAGGAGGACTGCCTGTCTTTACATAATTGGAAGGATTCAAGGCAGCAGCACCAGCCCGCAGATCCCTTACTTCACCTTTAGATCAGATACTTCCCACTCTCTAGTGAATCACCTGGATGTTTCCTCAGCCTTCCAACTTGTGCTGAAACAGGATAATGGAACTCTGGATTTCCTGTCTGTTGAATCTGTTTTTTCCTGTCACTGGAACTGGAAATAGCCAATCAAATCATTTCATACTCAAGCCGGCCACTTCGGGGCGAGTAGCTAGTCTGTCCTGGAGAGGGCTTGTCCCTGGATCCTCACGGCTACTGCTCTGTCTGGCAAGCCAGGGAGCTGTTCTGGCACCTCTGATGAATCACAGGGATGTTGCCTTCTGTGTTCGTGGGTGGTATGGAACTTGTTCAAACAGGCTGTCTTCTTGCCTGCCAAAGAGATTCCAGGGCATCATTTTCCCTGGCCCTATGGCATGTGTGGCCTCAGCCTCACTTCTGGGCTCAGCTGAAGGCAGGGAGTGAGCCAGAGAGGCTGGGAGATTCACAACGCAGTTGGTGTGGTGGTGAGGGGCTCGCTGGGGAGAATGCCCCAGAATCTCCATAGCCAGGCGAAGGCCCAGCATGGGCTGCTGCCCACGGCTTGTCCATGGACCATGGTCTAGGCAGTGGCTTTGAATGCAAAGGTCCTGGCCAGGATTTTCCCTGGCCCCAGACTGATGGGGAGAACGATTACATGATCCAAAGGCAGCCAGGACCCTGCTTCTGGCCCACTCCACCTGGACCCCAGGGCCTCCAAGGGCAGGACTTGGCTGGTGAGGAATTACCAGTCTGCCTTCAGTTGGTTCCTCTGAGCCTTTTTCTCTCCATTTCCACTTGCTTTGTTTTCAGTTCTGAAGTACAGTCGGGTTTTCTTAGAACCTGCCCTGACACTGTTTACTCTTAGCTCTTTGTTTTTTGTTTTCATATGTGTGTATGCTTTGTCCCTTTAACCTTTATTTCTCTGGCTTCTGCATTATTTCCCTTTTTGCCATGAAGTTTAAAAAAGAATATAGATGTATGTGATTTGCTTCATGTTTATACTGTTTTAAAAAGCATTTTTACCTTCACATTTATTTTAACTTCTTGGTCTTCTTTACACTCTACTTATTTGTTTCTCAGTTTTATTTTGTACTTCTAGGTTAAAAAAGTCTCATTCACTTTTTTGTTTTTGTTCTATAAATATTATCTTCAACTATTTTCATTTTAACTTATCAGTTTTAAACTCACCTTAACAATTTACTTCCCATTTCATTTTACTTCAGTTACTTTCTTCCTTTATATCTTAGTTTGCTTAATTTGTGTCTGTGGTTGGCAAAAGGCCTAACAGTAGGTGTGAGAGTGGGAGAGAGGATGTTTGCAATGGTTGAAACCAGCAAAAGATTCACTGTCAAGAATGTACAAGGAATATACGATAAGAAAAAGACAGCCCAACAGGAAAAAATGGGCAAAAGGGAATGAACAATTTATAGAAGCAGACCCCAAAGTCTACCAAGCCTATGAAAAGCTGTTCAAATGAATCGTCAGAGAAACACAAAACTAAAGCGACAATCCAGTGTCACTTTGCACCCATCAGTTTAGCAAAACTTGCAAAGGTGGGTAATGCCAGGTGTTGGCAGGGATGTGAGGACCGATGGAGAACCATCTGGCACAACTCATCAAATGAAGTGTGTGCCTGTCGCCCAATCCAGAAATCCCATGTCTGGGTAAATGTTCCCAACAGGATCCTTGCCTGGGTCCATGAGGAGACGTGTGTAAGCAGGCCCGCCTAGGGCAGTTGTGGTGGGAGGGTGGTAGCGGTGGAGATGGCAGGGGTGGGGTGGGGTGGAGGAATGCCCATCGCCAGGAGAATGTGTGGGAAAACTCGGTGGATGACAGCATGGAGTCTTGGAGTATACAGGGCGGTTTCAAGCCACAGACAGCATATAGCACAGACCCGCAAAGCAGCTGAGTGAGAAAAGGAAGAAACAGATGCTGTAGTGCCACGTACAGACGCTGAAAATACATGCGCACAAACAATACCGCGTTTGCAAAAACCTGTACAAACAAAAAGAGGCACATTAAAAGGGTTGCCTTTGGGGGGGTGAGGGGAGGATGGGAGTGAGGAATGGGGACAAAAGAAAAGGAAAAGCAAAATGAAGCAAGATAGGATGGAGGAAGTCACCTCGTGTTCATCTGCAAGAACCTGGGTTTTAGGCCATGTATCTTCCCTCCCTTCCTTCCTTCCTTCCTTCCCTCCTCCCTTCCTTCCTTCCTCCCTTCCTTCCTTCCTCCCTTCCT
>NW_020173068.1:10107550-10115829 GCF_003031525.2 Neophocaena asiaeorientalis asiaeorientalis
CCACCAGGGAAGTCCTGACATGTATCCTTTCTTATTCAAGGGCCCAGGCAGATGGCGGGTATGCAGGGTTGGCCACCCTCACCAGTGTTGACCTCAGTGGGCCTGCTGCTGGCCTTCCAGCTCAGATCTGTGCTGGAACCTCTTCTATCCTGGATGTGATGCTCCAAGGACCACCATGACCTGCCTTAATGCTTGCATTCTCTATCACAGCGATTTCCTACTCAGCTGTTGTTCTCGTTGTGACACCCTTTTAACGAAAACTCTACATACCCGCACTGTGGAGTTCGTTTTCACTGGCCATCTGAAAACCTGCCACAGCAGTGGGCCTTCGATGACCACCAAGGAAGGAGAGGCATGCAGCCCCTGTGGTCCCTCTCAGGAGAGGCAAATGAATTCACTGGAAAAACCCTCCCCAAATTTATGAATAGACGCCAGAGTGGATGGTAGCTCATGGGATTTATCTGGGCAAAGCTTAGCCATATTTCCAGGACAGATTATATCCTTTTGAGTCCTTCCTTTTGATCAGCATCCTTAAGATGGAATTGATGCCCTCAGCCCACAGGGACTGTTCTCCTCCATTTCAGCTCTTGGCACTGTGCTCCTGGAGCCTTCTTGCCTGAGTTAGCCTAGAGGCCAAAGTAACAGGATATGCCAAGGCTTTGAAAATCCTTTGATGATCTTTGATCATCTGAGGAGCTTGTGAGCTTCAGCTGTATTTGCTGCCTGGAGGTGGGGCTCCCTCTCTCCTTTTTATTGGCTTGCTGGACATTTAGAACCAGTTTAATGAGCAGTTTAATGCCTGGTTTTCTAAGAATTGCCTTGTAGAGGGAGAAATCTGGGCCAGGTTAACGAGGCAACATGCAAATTCGAAGAGGCCGCCAGGGAACTTATTAAATGTAAGTCTTACTCTAAACTTTTCATTGCTTGGAGAAAGGATGTTATCAGTCATCCTGGGTGTTCCTGACTTGGGCTGCAGACTCAGAAGGAAGAACTGTTACTCATCCCAATTACTGAGATTCTGGAACAGTTACCTGTCCCGGTGGCGACGGGGCAGGGGTGGGTGGAGGGGGAAGGTGGGTGGAGGCACGGGGTGGGGAATTGGGGGCGAGGGGGGAGGTTCGGGTCATGGAAACCCATCTGCCAAGGACACAAGGCAGGTTTCCTGTTCCCAGCTTTATAAACCAAGGTCAGCCATCCTGAACTATGACAATGCCTATCCCAGTTCTGAGGGGACACAGATGGTGTAAAATTTTGACATTTGATCTTTGCCAGTTGATTAGTCTGTTCCAGCCAGAATTAGGATGAGAGGGTCCTGCTTTCATCCTGACTCTCTGCTGACTGCTCCCCTTGTTTGTGCCCAGATGGCATTCTGACACCCATGAATAACTCTTGCAGGCCATGATGACACATATCTGTGATAGCACGACTGGATGTCTCCTGAGTGGTGGGGGGCAAGTGGACTGAAAGCTGAGTCAGAAGACCTGGATTAAAAACAGAAAACAGCTCAGCCACAGAAAAGAACGAAACAACACCATTTGCAGTGACATGGATGCAACTAAGGATTATCATTCTAGGTGACGTAAGTCAGACAAAGTCAAATACTGTGTGATATCACTTATGTGTGGAATCTAAAATATGGCACAAATGAACCTACCTGTGAAACAGAAACAGACTCACAGACACAGAGAACAGACTTGTGGTTGCCAAGGGGGAGGAAGGGCGGGGGAGGGATGGATTGGGAGTTTGTAGATGCAAACTATTACATATAGAATAAACAACTATTACATATAGAAGGGATAAACAACAAGGTCCTACTGTACAGCACGGGGAACTATATATTCAATATCCTGGGATAAACCATAATGGAAAAGAATATTAAAAAGAATATGTATAACTGAGTCACTTTGCTGTACAGCAGAAATTAACACATTGTAAATCAACTATACTTCAATAAAAAAATAAGTTAAAAATTTTTTAAAAACCCAAAAAACAAAAAGCGAAGAACTTTTACTGAAGTATAATTTACATATAATAAAGGCACTCATTTTATTTGGATAGTTCAATGAGTTTTGACAAATATACAAACCCCAGATGACCACCCAAAGCAAGTATAAACACTTCTTTCCAAAGACTTCCCCCCTGATCTTTTCTAGGTAATTCCCCACCCCCACCCCCCTGGCCTCAAGCATCGCTAGTCTGCTTTCTGCCACTATCAATTAGCTTTGCCTTTTCTAGAATTTCATACAAATGGAATAATTCAAAATATACTCATTTGTGTCTGGAGAAGACTCCCAGTCTCACAATCAGACAACTCTGTGACCCTTGGTAAGATACAGTTTCCGTCTTCATCCCAGTTTCCTTATCTGTCCAATGAGGATAATAACTTAGAACATCAGTCAGTCAAGTGTGTGGTGCTGCTGGGTGAGCGCCATCGTGGGGCTCTAGAAAGGTCCCGGGCCAGGAGCTCCTCAGCGACCTGGGGCCTCTGCTCTTCTCAGGGAGACTCTGTCCCAGAAGGCTTTCAGCTGCCCCCTCCCTGCATACCTATCCTAGCCTCCCCAGCCTGCCGTGATCTGCAGGTTCCCACACCCTCGTCAAGGAGGCCTCATTTCATTAAATAAGAGAGGTGCAAAGGCACCCCAGGAAAGGAGGGGATGCAGTGATGAGGGCTGCCCAGATGGGCAGAGGTGGCCAGTCTGAGCAGAGGGGAGGGATGTGGGTGTGTGAGGCGTCCACGGAGGCCTGGAGTGGAGCCTCCCTGACCTTGGGGCTCGGGACCCTGGGTCTTCCCAGCGGGGAGCCAGTGTGAGCAAGAGCTGTGTGGGGCTGCTGGACCCTTCAGGTGAGTGGTGGCCTCAGGGACAGACCCATCCAGACCTGCACGCACACTCACCCCTACGTTCTAACACGTATTGATTGTCTTCTTCAAACGGGGCCCTGGGAGATATGGCAGTGCACACATCCAAGTCTCTGCTCCCTGGAGCTCACATGCTGGAAGATGATTGCACATTCAGGCTGCACCCCATCCTTAGCCAGAGATGTGGAGGGTCCTCAGTGTGGCCCTCAGTTCCATCCCGGGGTTGGTCCTGTCAATCTGCTCAGCGTCTGTCGCTGCAGAGTGGGGCTGTGCTGCCCTCTGCTGGCCACATGGAGGCAGTGACTCCCCAGACCTGGCGGTCCCAGCCTTGCAGTGGGCGGAGGGGAAAGGGATGTGTTTTGGTATCTTGCTTCCCTCACCCTGGCAGAGCAAACATGGCGGGGCAGGGCAGTGTGAAGGACTGTGAAGGAGGCCCCAGATAGCAGAGACAAGACATCCCCACTGTGCCCTGTCCCGATTCCCGACCCACAGAACCTGTGGGCATAATAAAGTGGTAGTTTTGTGCCACCAAGTTCTGGGGTGACGCTTATGCAGCCCCGAGAACAGTCTTCCATATTAGATCCAGGCCACGATGGGCTAAATGGGCTTCTGAAGCCTGGTCTGGAAATGGAACCCACCTTGGTAAGGCTATTTCCTTGGGAGAATGGGTCCCCTTCTGGCCAAGCAGCCTGAAGCTCTGGGGGCCTCCAGCCCCCGTGATTCCTAAGGGGTTGGTGGCCCTGAGCTGGTCAGCTCCATTTTCTGCCAAATTGGGTCTGTTTGACCCGTGTTTATTCTAACAGGAAAGCAAGGTTTTTTGTGACAGCCATTCCGTCTGAAGGGTCTTAAGTGGAGGAATGACATACTGAGATTTAGAATTACAGAAAGTGTCACGCACGTGGGGTAGGGGATCGGCAGGGTCGGGACTGGACAGGAGGGAAGGCAGGGACACCGTCAAGGACAAGGTTGCAAGGACACTGCCTTGGGGGAAGATAATCCCCCGCTCCTTTTTTCCTTGCAAGGAAGAATAGAGGCTCAAGGGCCAGGGGCTTTGGCCAAGGCGGATGCATATCGCGCTGGGTCCCCACCCCCCGGGGTTTGCCCGTGCTCTCGGCGGTGGGCCAGCCTGCAGAGCCACGGTCCCTGCTCAGGGCGAGGCTGGTGCCCGCCCCGAGTCCCGGCCCCGGTTGCTGAGCCTAGGGTACCTCGCGCGCCCCCAGCGCAGGCGGAGGCGGCGGGACGCTCGGGCCGATGCTGCACGCTGTCGCCGGCAGGGGGCGCTGGCGCCCCGCGTTTCCGCGGCCGGGACTCCCCAGTCCTGTTCTGGGTCCTGAGGCGGGGGAGTGCCCAGAGCGGGGCAGACCCCTGTCCTTGCCCGGCCCACTCTGGCCACGTGCCCACCGGGCCCGCTTCCCGCTGCCCTGGTCCCGGTCTGAGCGCCTCGGAAAGGAAGGAGCCTCCCCTGCACCGCCCACGACTGAGTCCCCTGTTCTGCCCACTCTGCTCAGAGCTGGACTTGCCCTGCGCAGGTCCTTGAATCCTGACCACCTCCCGGTAGTCAAGACATGACTCTCCCCAGTTTACAGTTCATGATGCTACAAACAACAACAGAAATCAAATAGTACCAGCTAACCTTTATGGAGTTCTAATTATTGACGGGGCCTGCCAGGATCCTTCAGAGTCGAGTTGGGGCAGGCAGAGGAAGGGTGTAAGGCCCGCCTCTGGGAGGTGGCCACCCTCAGAGGCCCCTGCCCCACCGTCAGGGTCCTTGAAGACCTGGGGACGTGGTATGGGGAGCAGGTGGGCAGTAGTAAATCTGAGGGGCCAGTGGGATGTGCAAAGCATCCCAGGGCACCCCTTGTCTGCATTTTTGTTCATTGTGGCCATCCTTCCTGCAGCCTGAAGTGGTCAAAGTGCCTGTGTAGTGGCCCAAGTACAGGAGGAATAGCACCCACCAGAGGGCATTGCCCAAGGTCATGGTGCTCAGATCTACAGCCTGACCACAGAACGGTGCCCATCTGTGCCAGGGCCGGGAGGTTGAGGCCATGGCCACAGCCAAGGGCTCTTGGGGCCTGGCTCCAGCCCAGTCCAGGTCCCGGTCTGTTGGAGACCAGCCAGTGAGCAGTGCTGGCCTTTGAGCCACAGTTCAAGTGTTCAAGACCTGCTGTCACCACCTCCCAGCTGTGGGTCTTGGGCAGGACACTTAGCCCCTTGCTTTAAAAAGAAGATAATAATAGTACATCTCTGTATTATTCATGCTTTTGTGTGTGTGTGTGTGTTTTATGATGCTTTGGCATCTTGCAGCCCACGGAGGGACTGCCTCTCCCAGGTCTAGGTAACTCCTAGTAAACAACTAGCCGGAGCACACTTTTCACCTGCAAGTACATCAATCCAGAGCCTACACCCCAATCATCTCCTTCATCTTACACACCAAGCTGATATTCTCCCTGCCCTCCATCACCCCAGGGCCAGGTACAGGCATCAGACAGCTAGTGACAGCCCCTGTAGCCTGGAGCCCACTAAGTTATTCAAGCCAGCCAACCCTGAACTGCTTACCTTGTCTCGCCCATTCCTTCCTGTGCAAACCACAATAAAGGCTCTGGCCCCTGCTTTCCCCTCCCTCCTCTGCTTCCATGTGGCCCTGCATGGTGGGACTTGCCCCCTCCTCTTGGAAACTGGGATTAGTAAATTCTTCTAAGACGTTGCCTCCTTGTCTGTCAAGCTAGCATACCTGATTACAACAAAATCCCAGGCACATTTTAGAACAACCGCGTAAGATTGTTGCAGGGATCAAATGACTTAACTTTTCTAAAATGCTTACGACAGTGCCTGACACACCTGGATGCTAAGCAAGGAGGAGCTATTATTATTACCCTCCTCTGCCCTGTTGGCACCAACTTCAACCCTCTGAGCACGGCTGTAGCACGTGGTGCAGGCAGCTCCAGGTGCCTGGTCACAGGCCAGCCAGGTGTTCCCTTCCCGTGGCAGTAGGACCGAGCACCCCAAGTTGACAGTGAGTGCCAGGTGAGGATGGAGAGCTCTCGGAGCCAGAAGAGGGGACCCACATTTGCCATTTGGCTGCAGAGACTAAATCCCTAATCAGGGTCTCCAGCAACCCCCTCTCCCCATCCCATACCCCTGAGAACCCCCAGTTCAGGGGGGGAAATCACCCCTTGATATTTACCCCCAATGATAATTACTCAGTCATAATCATAATAATACTGCAGTGACCAGGTGCTGTGCTGGCATCTTGTATCAGCAGTTCTCAAACTTTCTGGCCTCAAGAACTCTTTACACTCTTAAAAATTATTGAGGATCTCAGAGCTTTTGTTAATGTGGGCTGTATCTGTCACTGTTTACCGTTCGCGGAGTTAAACTGAGAAGTTGTAATAAGATTTGTTCATTATTTAAAATCACCATAATAAACACATTACATATTAACATACATATTTTATGAAAAATAACTATATTTCCCAACACAAACATTTTAGGGAGAAGGAAGCAATGGCATTGTTTTACATTTTTGCAAATCTCTATAATGTCAGGCTTAATAGAAAACAGCTGGGTTTTCATACCTGCTTCTGCCTTCAAGGTTTGTGATATCACATTTCATGTAGTCGCTGGAACACTACACTGAGAGTAAAAAAAAAATCTTTGAGAGCAAAAAAAAAATAAGTAGCATCTTAGTATTATTATGAACATAGTTTTAACTATTAGGGACATTCTGGGAGGGGACCCCCAGAGGTCCACAGGACACACTTTAGAAACTGCTGGCTTATACACACGATGGGTAGGTCCTAATATGCCCCAGCTTTACAGATGAGGAAACTGAGGCACAGAGGGCTTGAAGTGACTTTCCCAAGGTCACACAGTTGGGATTCAAAGCCAGGTTGCTTGGGTTGGTCAGGGGGAGTCACTGGGAAAAGACCTTGACTTTGGTGTCTGTGGCCCTAGTACTCAGCCCTGAGAGACAGGGCAGAGCCTGAACACAGACAAAGCAAGCTGGGCAGGGTGGGCCTGCGGGGAGGGGAGCTGGGTCTGAATCCAGCTGGAAAATCAATAGGTGATCAGTGGTCCAGGGGCACCGCTGTTCATCGGGTGTGCAGGGATGCAGGGGCGGGGGCGGGGGGCCCGGAGGAAATATCACTGACCCCCGGCAGGATTGATCAAACAGCCAGACACCCAAGGCCAAACTCACTAATAAAGTGAGACGTTCAGCTCAGCCAGGCAGCTGCTGGCTGAAGGTCTTAAAAAAACCGCTTAGCTGGGGAGTTCTTGCTAAACTGTCTTTGTTTCTGGAGACCAGTGGGAGGGAGGACTGGCCGGGGGGAGGCCTGGCTTGGCTGCTGTTTGACCCACATCTCTTGGCTTGATGTGGGTCTGGACCATGGAACCCCGGGGCCCACATAGCCTGTGTGTGTGTGAGCGCGCGTGCTGGCTATGGCACACACCATTTACACACGGCACATGTGTGCACAGACATGCACGCACTACAGCACATACGTGTACAAATGTGCCTGGGCATGTTTGTGCATACATGTGCAACACTATAGCGTGTGTAACGTCCACACAACATGCATGCACAGACATGTCGTAGCACGTATACACACAGGCATCCTGCATGTTTGTGCATGCATGTGCAAGTGCCAAGCATGTATCATGGCCACGCGGCATGCATGCACACGTATGCGCATCACAGCACGTATGTGTGCACACATGTGGCCACGCACCTGCTACATGTATGTGCACCTGCAATAGCACACGCTGTGTGCATCTGAGGGAGGAGCATGTGTGCTTGTGGGTTAAACTCTTCCTAATTAACATACATATTTTATGAAAAATAACTATATTTCCCAACACAAACATTTTAGGGAGAAGGAAGCAATGGCATTGTTTTACATTTTTGCAAATCTCTATAATGTCAGGCTTAATAGAAAACAGCTGGGTTTTCATACCTGCTTCTGCCTTCAAGGTTTGTGATATCACATTTCATGTAGTCGCTGGAACACTACACTGAGAGTAAAAAAAAAATCTTTGAGAGCAAAAAAAAAATAAGTAGCATCTTAGTATTATTATGAACATAGTTTTAACTATTAGGGACATTCTGGGAGGGGACCCCCAGAGGTCCACAGGACACACTTTAGAAACTGCTGGCTTATACACACGATGGGTAGGTCCTAATATGCCCCAGCTTTACAGATGAGGAAACTGAGGCACAGAGGGCTTGAAGTGACTTTCCCAAGGTCACACAGTTGGGATTCAAAGCCAGGTTGCTTGGGTTGGTCAGGGGGAGTCACTGGGAAAAGACCTTGACTTTGGTGTCTGTGGCCCTAGTACTCAGCCCTGAGAGACAGGGCAGAGCCTGAACACAGACAAAGCAAGCTGGGCAGGGTGGGCCTGCAGGGAGGGGAGCTGGGTCTGA
>NW_020173068.1:10115853-10162481 GCF_003031525.2 Neophocaena asiaeorientalis asiaeorientalis
TTAGTCACCAAGGGGTCCCGGTGACAGGGCTGGAGATGGCAGCTGGCGGTGGATGCAGCCTCCAGCTGGAAAATCAATAGGTGATCAGTGGTCCAGGGGCACCGCTGTTCATCGGGTGTGCAGGGATGCAGGGGCGGGGGCGGGGGGCCCGGAGGAAATATCACTGACCCCCGGCAGGATTGATCAAACAGCCAGACACCCAAGGCCAAACTCACTAATAAAGTGAGACGTTCAGCTCAGCCAGGCAGCTGCTGGCTGAAGGTCTTAAAAAAACCGCTTAGCTGGGGAGTTCTTGCTAAACTGTCTTTGTTTCTGGAGACCAGTGGGAGGGAGGACTGGCCGGGGGGAGGCCTGGCTTGGCTGCTGTTTGACCCACATCTCTTGGCTTGATGTGGGTCTGGACCATGGAACCCCGGGGCCCACATAGCCTGTGTGTGTGTGAGCGCGCGTGCTGGCTATGGCACACACCATTTACACACGGCACATGTGTGCACAGACATGCACGCACTACAGCACATACGTGTACAAATGTGCCTGGGCATGTTTGTGCATACATGTGCAACACTATAGCGTGTGTAACGTCCACACAACATGCATGCACAGACATGTCGTAGCACGTATACACACAGGCATCCTGCATGTTTGTGCATGCATGTGCAAGTGCCAAGCATGTATCATGGCCACGCGGCATGCATGCACACGTATGCGCATCACAGCACGTATGTGTGCACACATGTGGCCACGCACCTGCTACATGTATGTGCACCTGCAATAGCACACGCTGTGTGCATCTGAGGGAGGAGCATGTGTGCTTGTGGGTTAAACTCTTCCTTCTGCATTTTTCACTGATGTCACCACTTCTTCTGCCTATAGCCCCAAAGATGCAGCATTTGTAATGACAGTTATGACTATTATGGGGGGAGTGGAGAGAGAAATGGAGACGGAAAACTGTATCTAAAAAGCCCAGTTGTACAACAGAGAGAAAAAATGTAGATGTGGAAAGCAAGGAGGAGGGAGAGAAAAAGTGAAGAGAAAAAGTCTACTGGTATATGGCACAATTAGGTGGACCATACCAGTACCAATGGGGTTAGAATGGACTTGATATTTTGCAACTTGAGGAACAGCAGGAAGACAGAGGCTGCTCTGTTGGCAGAATAAAGAGCTTGGAGTGTGTACTGGGTTGAATGATGGAGCCCCAAATGATATGTCTACCAGGAACTCGTGAATGTGACCTACTATGGTCTGAATGTTTGTGTCCCCCCCACAAATTCACGCTGAAATCCTAACCCCCAAAATTGATGGTGTTTGGAGGTGGAGCCTTTGGGAGGTGATTAGGTCATGAGGATGGAGCCCTTATGAATGGGAGTAATGCCCTTATAAAAGAGATCCCACAGAGCTCCTTAGCCCCTTCTACCATGTGAGGACATGGGAAAAGGTGATGGCTATGAATCAGGAAGAGGACCCACACACAACCATGCTGGCACTCTGATCTCAGACTTCCACCCTCCAGAACTGTGAGAAAGAAATTTCTGTTGTTTATAAGCTACCCTATCTGTAGCATTTCCTTATAGCAGCCCAAACAGACTAATATATAAACTTATTTGGAAAAAGGGCCTTTGCAGATGTAATTAAGGATCTCAGGATGAGATCATTCTGGATTACCTGGGTGAGCCCTAAATCCAATTACTTGTGACCTTATAAGAAAAGGAGGAGAAACACAGAGGAGAAGGGGATGTGAAGACAGAGGCAGAGATTGGGGTGACATATCTTCATGCCAAGGGACGCTAAGTATTGCCAGTGGCCCCCAGAAGCTCAAAGAGAGGCATGGGACAAATTCTCCCTCAGACCCTCCAGAAGGAACCAATCCTCCTGACACCTTGATTTTGGACTGGCCTCCAGAGCTATGAGACAATACTTTCTTGCTGTTTTAAACAATCAAGTGTGTGGTACTTTGCTATGCCAGCCCTAGGAAACTTATAACATATATGTGGGTAGAATGCCGTTCTCGAAGAAACGAGAATTGACGTGTGAAAGGGGCTTCCACTCACTCTGTGTCCCTGGAGGAATGTGGAACCTACAGACACCCAGCCTCCAGCTCTTAGTGACGAGGACTCTCTACAGTCAGGGTTTCAGGGCTGGGATGGGCTGTGTTGGGAAGGAAGGCGCACTCCATCGCTGATACGGCCACAGAGGAGTTTAAGCATCTGTTACATAGTTGAACTTGAGCCTTCTCCAATCTTGAGAGTCTGTGCACTGGTGCAAAGAAAGAGGTAAAGGTCTCGACTGATAGCAGGGGACCTAGAGTGGGTGCCCAGGTAGGTATCCTGATCGATGGTGATGATCCTTGGTAGAAAAATGGGTCTGCAGGAGAGGAGGATGCTGAGAGCTTGGCTGCTGGGCGGGTGGAGCATCTCCTGGGCTGTCCTAGAGCATCCCAGCTCCTTCCAGTAAAGTCACCTCCATGTGGTTGTTGCCTTGGACATGATCTTCACAACCCCCGAAGGAACAACACCTCTCCCGGAACCATGATATTTTCCCAACCAGAAACTTGCCGTTCCAAATCCATCAACATTGGTTTGATATTCTCTTCCCACTTCTGCACCAAGAGCTGGTGTGGACAGAATTCATCGTGCCATGGACAGGTGCATGTAACTGATTGTTTGGGCAGAAAGAAGTGAACTTTTTTTTTTTTTGATATGTACCTTTCAGATTGGCAATGGGTGTGTTGGCATGGGTGTAGGGAAATGTCATACTTGTATGCCCGTTAGGGGAGCACAAATCGTTACAATGTTTATGGAGAAAAATTCAGAAATGCCATTGAGATTTAAAATCTGAGCGATAGCTTTTGATTTCTTAGCCCTCAGAACTCAGCTGGGCAAGAAATGCAAGTTTTTGTTATTCTGTAACTGAATCTGGTTTCTGTCGCAATACCTCCCCCTCCCTCCCAATTATGCAGAAAAGTAACCAGTCGGGCAGAAAATTATTTCCAGTTAATTCAAGATAAATTCACCACTCGAGGGGGTCCTCAGCCAATTAAAATTTCTTCTCTAACCCTCTTCTTCCTTGGGAGGCACTGTTTTTGGGGTTGATGGGTGCTTATGTAGTCAGTTTCGGCTGGGTCATCACCCCTCCCCTCAGGATGGTATCTGTGACGGTGTCTGAGGCCAGTGATGGATTTGTCTGCGGCATTGAGACCCCCGCTCTGTCTGACAGCTCACTGCTCTGTTCTCAGAAGCACAGAAGGAGTGGACTGTTCCTCCACGCTACTCCAGAGCCATGAAAAGTTGTGGCCTTAGAGTGATATACAGGCTGATGTATGTCGCCTTCTGCCAACTCTGCTAGTGCGACTGAGGATTGCAGACCGGAAATGGGGCCCAGGTCGCCTTTGCTTTCAGATCCCAAATCTCACCGGAGTTCCCATACTTAGCGCTAACCCCGAGCAGTCTGCAACACGTGTGTCCTTTCCTGGAGGCTTTCATCCACTTCTAACTTTCCCTTCCACTCTCTGACCCCTCCCCTCCTCCTAGTTTAGACCATTTTCCTTGTTTTAATTCCCTGGCTGCAGGAAGAAATACTCCTTCAATAGACACTCTTCTGCATCTTCCTTCTTGAACCTAAAAGCCGGAATTTCCCCTCTTGGTTTTCCTCCGCTCAGCCCCCTCTGGCAGGCTGGTGCCTGGATGGGGAGAGTGTCTGCGGAGGGGAAGATAAAAAGCAACAGGGTTCACGTAATATTTGCCCTCTGTGTTTCACTCTTAGGAAATAACTACAACAGGCAAATTCCTAGAGACAGAAGGTGGACTAGAGGTGAGCAGGGCTGGGGAGAGGGGGAAAGGACAAGCTACTGCTGATGGGAGTTTAGTTTTGGGGGGATAAAGCTTTGGAGATGGAAAGTGGTAATGGCTGCACGACACTGTAAATGTTATCAATGCCACTGAGTTGTAACTTAAAATCGGTCAAGATGGCAAATGTCATATATATTTCACCCCAATAAAAAATAGTTTAAAAAAAAGCAACAGGGGCTTCCCTGGTGGCGCAGTGGTTGAGAGTCCGCCTGCCGATGCAGTGGACACGGGTTCGTGCCCCGGTCCGGGAAGATCCCACATGCCGCGGCCCGTGAGCCATGGCCGCTGAGCCTGCGCGTCCGCAGCCTGTGCTCTTGCAACGGGAGAGACCACGACAGTGAGAGGCCCGCGTACCGAAAAAAAAAAAAATGCAACAGGGCAGAAGAGTCCCATATTGATGAATTCTTGACAACAGCTTTCCGACCCTGAACAGACCCTCCACCTGGGGAAACTGAGTCTCTAGAAAGCCTCGCCAAGGTGTACGGGGTTGTGTACGCGAAGGCGGATAGCAGCCTGGTGTGGCTCAGAGAGACACCGGGGACAACCTGAGTATCCATCTGGGGATGGGGGGTGGGGTGGGATTAAGAATGAGCCCTGTTCCGAGCATGCGCTGACTTGGAGGATATTGATGAGGTATTGTCTTGGGAGCAGAATCATGCATTGTTGTGCTGTTTGTGTAAAAACACCTGTATGTTTAGAGTGGGTGTGAATTTGCTGGACATTTGCGGTAAAGGCAATGTTGCCTCCCTCCCGCTCTCCCTCCTTCCCTCTCTCTTTTTAAAAAAATATTTATTTATTTTGTTGCACCGGGTCTTAGTTGCAACAGGTGGGCTCCTCAGTTGGGGCACGCAAAATCTTAGTTGCAGCATGCATGTGGGATCTAGTTCCCTGGCGAGGGATTGAACCCGGGCCTCCTGCATTGGGAGTGCAGAGTCTAATCCACTGCACCACCAGGGAAGTCCCTTTCCCTCTCTCTTTACCAGAGAGAGGTTTTTATTCGCCTTCATCACCATTCTTTCCTCTTTCACTAGCTGTGGGTTTCTAATCCACATCTCTGCTGTGAGTGATAATCTCTTTTGTCTTTTTTTTTAATAGTAGTTTTTAAAAACTTTCTTTTCTTTTTTAAAAAATTTATCTTATTGAAGTATAGTTGATTTACAAGGTTGTGTTAGTTTCTGCTGTACAGCAAAGTGATTCAGTTATACGTATATATGTATTCTTTTTCATATTCTTTTCCATTATGGTTTATCACAGGCTATTGAATATAGTTCCCTGTGCTATACAGTAGCATCTTGTTGTTTATTCATTCTCTATATAATAGTTTGCATCTGCTAATCCCAAACCCCCAATCCTTCCCTCTCCCACTCCCTCCCCCTTGGCAACCACAAGTCTGTTCTCTATGTCTGTGAGTCTGTTTCTGTTTCGTAGATAAGTGTATTTGTGCCATATTTTAGATTCCACATAGAAGTGATATCATTCTTTTGTCTTTTTTTTAAACATTAAAATGTTGTGAGAAATAACTAATATACAGAAAAGTGCATAAAACATAAATGTCTAGTTTAAATCAAACATGTGTGCACCTACCATCCAGGTCAAGGAAATGAAGAGCGCCTGGCCTCCGTATTTTCCTTCCCAGTCAACCCCTCCAAGAGGTAATATTATCCTTACTTTTACAAGAATCATTATTGCTTTAAAAAATCTTTTCATTTTTAAACAATTTTAGTTGGATAAAATAACTACAAAAAAAAATACCGAGAGTTACTCTGTATGTCTCACCCAGCTTCCTCTAATAAAAACATCTTCCATAACTGTGGTATGTTTATCAAACAAAGAAAGTCATATCGGTACAATACTGTGAACCAAACTACAGACTTTATCTGGATTTTACTAGTTTTTCTACTCAAGTTCTTTTTTTTGTTATTGTTCCAGGAGCCAGTCTAGAATCCCACATTGCATTTAGTTGTCACGTCACCTTAGTTTCCTTGGGTCTGTGACAAGGAAATCTTTCCTTGTTTTTCATCACCTTGAAACTTTTGAAGAGTCCTGATGAGAAATTTTGCATTATCCTTGCTTTTCTTTATAATTTTCCTCTCCTAAGTATGTATCCCTGAATAATATAGTTTAGTTTTGCCTGTTTTGAATTTTATATAAGTGGAATAATATCATATATATTCTTTTGCATATTACTTTTTAAAATTTAGCGTTATGTTTTTTTGGAATTCATCTGTGTTTTTGTGTGTTGTTGCAGTTCATTTCCTGGCTGAGTATTATTCCATTGTGTGGCTCTACTGTATTATAATAATAACAGGACAATGGCTATAATGGAACCATTTTCCATTTGACAGACTTCTGGATTATTTCCAGTTTGGGGCTGTTGCAAACAATGCTGCCAGGTGCACTTTTATTCCATGTCTCCTGAAGTCCCTGGGCCCCTTTTCTCTAGGGCAAATTTCCAGGAAAGCAGATCTGGGTCACAGTGCGTGTATATCTTCAGCTGGACCAGATACTGCCAGACTACTTTCCAAAGTGGTTGCACCAATGAACAGCCCCACTTGCCGTGTCTGAGAGTTTCCGAAGTGCCACATCACCATTTTTGGAAATTGAATTGTATCAGTCAAGGTCCTGGCAAGAAAGTGATGTATATAAAGGGCTTAGAACAGTGCTAGGGTTTAATTTAAGAGAATCTAATGGAGAGACTAATTAGAGAGGGTGGGCAGGATTAAAGGAGCCCGGAAGGGCTGTGGAGGCATCCAGGCACTAGCAACAGCAGGGAGAGGAGAGCAGAGAGGACAGGAAGTGGGGCTCCTCCAAGGAGCTGTAGGCACAGAACCGTGCTTCTCAACCACTATTCATCATTGTCCCATTGTAGGTTGATTTGTTGCCCACATAGGATATGCCTAAGTCCTAACCCCCAATGCTTAGGAATGTGACTTTATTTAGAAATAGGGTTTTTGCAGGGGTAATCAAGTTAAGGTGAGTTCTATCTTAGGTAGCTCAGGCTGCTCTAACAAAATACCATAGACTAGGGGGCTTAAACAGCAGATATTTATTTCTCACAGTTCTGGGGGCTGGGAAGACCAAGATCAAGGTGCTGGCAGGTTTGGTGTCTGGTGAGGACTCTCTTCCTAGCTTGCAGACGGCTGCCTTCTCGATGTGCATTCATATGACCTTTCCTCATGAAGAGTGAGAGAGATTGCTCTGTTTTCTCCCAATAAGGACACTACTCCCATCATGAGGGTCCTACCTGCATGACCTAATCTAGACCTAATTACCTCCCAAAGGCCCCACCTCTTAATACCATCACATTGAAGGTTAGGCTTCAACATATGAATTTTGGTGGAGGGTGGAGGGGACACAAACATTCAGTCCACAACAAGATCATGCTGGATTAGGGTGGGCCCTCACCCAGTGACTGGTCATTATAAGAAGAGGGGAATTTGGACACAGAGCCACAGGGAAGGGGGCCACCTGAAGAAGGGAGCAGAGATTGGAGTGTTGCTGCCACGAACCAAGGTACACCAGGGATCTCAGCAACCACGTGAAGCTGGAAGAGGCAAGAACGGGTTCTTCCCTAGAGGCTTCAGAGGAAGCATGGTCCCACTGATACCTTGATTCCAGACTTCTTGCCTCCAGAACTGCAAGAGAACAAATTTAGTTGTTCCAAGCCATCAGTTTGTGCTACTTTGTTACGGCAATCCTAGGAAACAAATACACCCCTCCCAGGGAGGAGCCTTTGGAGACTTTTTCCCTCCTTGCCCCATAAAATGTCAATATCACGGATATCTTGAATATCTGGTTTTGTGCTGAGGCTCTCTGGAAGGTCACAAGCCATCGTAATATGTGAGGCTTTCACTCCCTGAGAACCAGTGGTCACCCCCTTGGGAGAAAAATCGCTCCCGTTGAGACTGTCAGACTAGAGGGGACAGACAGAGGTCGGCAGAGAAGGAGCTGGGGATGGATGCCTTTCACACCTCTCCTCCAGAAACCAGTGGGCGCGGGTGCTGTCCATTGACGTCGGCTCCTGGGGCAGAGCCGGGCAGAGAATGGATGGGGGTGGCTACACATGGACAGCCAGCAGCTCACAGACACGCTTGGCTCAAAGCCCCTGCTGGTACTGCACGGGGGCATCCTTCCTCCGCTGGAAATGGATGAGAGCCCCCAAGGCTGATGTGGCCCAGCAAAATGGGAAGAAAGGATGCTTTTCCATCCAGATGGCCTCTGCCGGTGTTCCTGAACCATACACTTATCTGAAGATGGGCAACTCTACTTCCTCTGTGCCAGGCCGGGGCACGGGTCTCTTCGTGAGGTTTTGAGGTTGTGGCAGTCAATGCCAGCATCCCTGGGCACCCTTCAGCCCTCCCTCCCGGGTTGTAGCTCCCCGTCCCTCTTCCCCTGCCTCCCTTCTCTGCTACAAACCTTGGAACCCTACCCGCTCCAGACCCTCCAGCTTTATCATCTCCAGGCGTCTACACAGAAAGTCAAAAAGCCCAGATGGAAATTAGCATCTTAGGGGTTACAAGAGGCGGTAGAGCGCAGTAGATAAGAGTTTGGATTCCATGCTAGAGAGCCTGGGTTTGAATCCTGGTTCTGCTACCCACTGGACCCTGTGCTGCAGCTTTCTTATCTGGAAATGGGATATAATAGTATCTACCTTATGGGGTTATTAGGAGTCTTAAAAGAACTAATGGACATAAAGTGCTTAAACAGTGCCTGGCACATAGTCAGTGCTATGGAAGGGGTAGATCTATTATTATCCTGCTGGGAGTATCTGTATTTGTATGTGCCCATAGAAAGTTCTAGAGTAATAGAGCTACCTGGGGAGTAGAGCTGGGCTTGCAAGAGAGGGACTTTCACTTTTTATTTTGTACACTTTCATATTATTTACATTTTGAAAAACAAGCATCTAGCACATGTAGTAATATCTTAAAATATTTTTCTTAGAAATGTTAACTCTTTAGAAGCAAGACATAAGCTTTTGCAAAAAAAAAAAAAAGAAAAAGATAAGATTTGCACCATTTAATGTAGAATACAGGATGTGACAGACGGTCATCAATCTCCGTTTCACTGCATGTGTGCTTTGAAAGCTGAATTTATGAGTGTGCCTGGGATTGAGGTTGGACTTGCCTGCTCCCCTAGATCCAGGGCTCCCTAAACTTCTGCTGGACATGGTGCAGGGATGGAGTCCTGGCCTGCAGCTCCCCTCACTCACCCATTGCGGGGGCCCTCAGAGCCCCCTGCCTCCCAGGACCTGCCCTGGTTGCCAAGGAAACGGCCCTTTATTGAGTGGAGCCATCCCCAACCCAGCCCAGTGATTTATCCTTGTCTCATTATTATTACTCTTTGCATTTCCTCTTTGGATGAGTAATGGGGGAGGGTCGGGGGGTGGGAGGGCACCGCAGCCGAGGAGCAGTGATTTGTGGGGTCGGCAACTCATCTATGAGAGGATGACATTTATCTTTCTGGACGCAGAAAGCCGCCCAGTGGAGACCATTCCACCGTTCCCATGTGGATCTGTTTGGGTGTTCACACACTGGTAGGGAGTGACCTACCTTGAACGTCTGTGCGTGTGGACTCATGGTGTGGGAATGAGTGTACAATGCGTGTCCAGCAAGCAGACCTCTGCCAGCCAGGACACCTGTGTGTGTGTGAGTGGTTACTGTGTGCTCACTGTATACAGATCCCAAAGCTGTGAGCCCACGTCTGTGTATGTCTGCCTGTGTGGGCACCTTTTCTACCGAGCAATCTTAACTTAGGTGTGTCTGCTTGCGTGCATTCGTGTGATAACCTTGGATGTACAATTGCAAACAAAGCGAGGAATACCTGCGTGTGTCTGCATGTGTGCACATTGACTACATAGCTAGCAAATGTGTTTGTATCTTATATATATATATATGTATTTATTTATGGCTGTGTTGGGTTTTGTTGCTGCGTGCGGGCTTTCTCTAGTTGCGGTGAGTGGGGGCTACTCTTTGCTGCGGTGCACGGGCTTCTTATTGCGGTGGCTTCTCTTGTTGCAGAGCACGGGCTCTAGGCACACAGGCTTCAGTAGTTGTGGCATGCGGGCTCAGTAGTTGTGGCTCGCGGGCTCTAAAGTGCAGGCTCAGTTGTGGCGCACGGACTTAGTTGCTCTGCAGCATGTGAGATCTTCCTCAACCAGGGCTTGAACCTGTGTCCCCTGCATTGGCAGGTGGATTCTCAACCACTGCACCACCAGGGAAGCCCTGTGTACACTGTTCTTGAGTAAAAAAAAATGAACCGAACGAAAAGACAGTAGAGAAAATCAGATGGCAGGATGCCTGGGGCTCATGCAGGGAGAGGAGAAAGGTGACAGATAGAGCTGGTACATTAGCAGGGACCAGACCACATGGGGACTGACAAGCCGTATTGAAGATGCTGAACTTTCTCCCATGAGTAGTGGAGGGTCTCGAGAGGTTATACGCAGGCAAATACCATATTTAGACTTTCATTTAGGAAAGCTTGTCCTGGAGCTGGGGCTGAGAAAGGATGCCAGGTGGAAGAGTGGCAGTTGGGAGATGGGTTAGGACATTCTTGACATGGTCCAGGGAGAGATGATGGAGGCTTAGGTTCAGGGGAGACAGTGGGGACCGAGGGAAGTGCAGGTAGATTTGAGGAACCCTTAGGAAGTTGAGTTGACAGAGGTTAGAGGAATTAAATCTGGGGGCTGGATGGGGAGCCTGGGCAGGAGGAAGTAAGAGGGGGAGTGAATGAGGGAAAATGAGACATGCATCTTTTCTGCAAGGTTCACTGAAGATAATGAGCACCCCTGGCATGTGACTAACGAATGCAGTGGCTTTAATCCCCGGTCTGGGGTTGGGAGGCTGGCTCCAAGGTGCTAATGATACCTGCACACTGATGATCTTCCAGAAGGACAAGCAGAACCTTAGCTACAGACAGGCAGCTTCCAGGAAAAGGGGCAGAGTACGTCCCCTGCATGCTCTCTTTCTCTAGGAAGTTGGATGTTGACCTCCTGAGACTCTGGAGGACAGCCACTGCTCCTTCCCTCCAAATCCCTCCCCATTCAAGATCATCTCTCAGGACCATCCCTCATCCTCCTCTTGGCTTCTCACCTCTACCCTTTGCTTTAGTGCTGTTTCTGCTTGTGCTGTTCGAGCTCTGAATTCTGTGTTTGTCAGGACTTTATTGACTTGTATAATTGAGACGCCTAGAAATATGTCTGCCTTCAGGAAGGGCTGGATCCAGTGGAGTCAGGAATCTGCTCTGCTTTACCTTTCCGTGCTACTTTCCTTTCTGTGTTCTTGATGCTCAGCCAAAATGCCTACTCCAGTCCGAGACTTACACCTTCACCGTTTAACAACCCAGAGCTAAGAAGACTTTAAAATTTTCATGGTAGTTCCAGAAACTATCCCAAGACTGTCTTTCACTGGCATGTATCCATGCTCATGCTGGGCTTTGAGTCACACAAACCACATGACCTGGCAGTGAGAGAGGGCTGGTGCTCAGAATAAAATCGGGTGCTGGAACCAGAGTAAAGAGCAATGGAAGTGGGGCAGGCAGGACCCATAGATATGGACCACAGATCCCATTTCATCTCTGCCTCCTCACTGACTTTTTGACTTCTAATATCGGGAGCTTGCTCACTAATCCAGCCTCAGGTTTGGCCCTGACACCTTTTTTTTTGGTTGCCTGGAGTAGAAGATTTTGCCCTAACCCTATCCAGCCCTTTTCCCGTCCTCATCACCAAGGAACACTATATTAGTGTTCTCCAGAAAAACAGAAACAGGATGTGTGTGCGGGGGCATGTAAAACTGACATATGTTGTAAGCATATAATATATAAAGAGAATTATTAAAAAGAACCAGCTCACACTATTATGGAGGTGACAAGTCCCAAGATCCACAGAGTGAGTCTGTAAACTGGGGACCCAGGAGAGACAGTGGTGTTTTTCCAGTCTGAAGATCCAGGAAGAACTAGTATTTCAGTTTGAGTCTGAGGCAGGAAACAAGCTCATGTTCAATCCAAAGGTCATCAGACAGAAGGAATTCTCTCTTACTTGGGGGAAGGTCAGCGTTTTTGTTCTATTCAAGTCTTCACCTGATTGGACAAGGCCCACCACATTAGGGAGGGCAATATGCCCTACTCAGTCTACTGATTTTTTTTTTTTTTTTTGTGGGACGTGGGCCTCTCACTGTTGTGGCCTGTCCCGTTGCGAAGCACAGGCTGTGGACGCACAGTCCCAGCAGCCATGGCTCACAGGTCTAGCCACTCTGCAGCATGTGGGATCTTCCCAGACCAGGGCACGAACCCGTGTCCCCTGCATCGGCAGGCGGACTCTCAACCACTGCGCCACCAGGGAAGCCCCAGTCTACTGATTTAAATGTTCATCTCATCCAGAAACAGCCTTCACAGAAATGCCCAGAAAAATGTTTGGCCAAATATCTGGACACTCTGGGTCTCAGTCAAGTTGACACATAAAATTAAGTTCTGCAGGTACCAAGCAGGTCAGTTCTGACCCTCTATCAGGTGAGCATGCTGGGCTGAGTCAGAACCCTGACTGGACATCCTCTCTGTGCCCTGAATGACCTTTATGCCTACCTCTGAGTAGGTTATGTGGCTCGCCTGCCTGTATCTCACCCCAAAATATTGTCTTTTATTTTTTCATCAGGGCTTAAGTGAAGAGCTGGGGGATCCAGGGAAGGCCTGTTTCCAGATTCCCTGCACAGGCCCCAGCTCTGTCAGGGCTCTGCCCCCACCCATCCAACTCCATCCTCTTCTGGGCCCTGGGAGGCTGCCCCCATGAACTGTGTCTCTTAGGCTACTTGCGCTCTTGCTTCCAAAATGGGTGTGTGTGTGTGTTAAAGGAGCCCCAGCAAGATTGGAGGGGTGGAGGAGAGAGAGCTGGGGTCCATCCTCCTGCCCCCTGCTCCTCCCTGCAGCCATGCTCCTCTTCTATGGAGGCAGCCCTCCTGGGGGGACGCATTCCATTGCACTGTTCCTACCTTCTCTCGCCCCTCAGGTGCAGAGAATGGGGTTAGCTTAGGTGTATAGTTGCAGCAACGCCCCCTCCCGCCCAATGCCCTCACCTCTGTCCTGTCCACAGCTCTGCCTACAGTCCCCTCATTATGTCTCCTCAGAATCCCAGGGGAGTGTGCTGAAAGGGCTTCCTGTAGACAGCCAACTGGGGGGTGGTAGGCAAGAAGGTAGCCCAGTTCTGAGAGTCTAGGTGGACTGTCCCCCAGCCCCCAGGCACCAGCAGGTGTGAGCAACACTTTGTGATCTGAGAAGGCTTCAATCGGCCTGGCAGGGGTCACCCTAAGCTAACCCAACCTCTCTTCACTGGGATGAGGAATTTGGGCCAAGCTGAGCTGGGTCACTTTCTCTGCTGCCTCTCAGTTGTGTGACCTGGCAAGTCAGGTGACCTTTCTAAGCCTCAATTGCCTCATCTGTAAAGTGGGTGTAATAAGACCTTCCCAGAGGCCACGGTCCATAGATTACTTCATCCTGAACAGGGGACTCTGTCTTTGGGGAGAATTAAGTTTGGCCCTTCATTCATTCATTCACTCATTCACTCTTTCATTTAGGGACTGCCTTCTGGGCTCCACAATGTGCCAAACTGTGTGTGATCATTATCCATCAGGTTAGAAGCAACTTCCTTCCCTTTACTCCTGTCTTCTAGTCTAAGGACTTAAAAAAAAATCCATACATTTTAGGTTTATGGGTCAATGACTTTTGACAAATGTATACACCTATGGTACCCCACCCCAATTAAGACACAGAACATTTCCATTGACTCTGGAAGGCTCCCTCAAGCTCCCTTGTGATAAACCTCCCACACACCCCCTCACCATTAAACAGCCATTGGTCTGATTTCTATCTTTTTCCCTCAGCCTAAGTTTTCATTTATTTTATTTTTGCTGGCACATTTCTTTTTTCCTTTTTTCTTTAGAGCACACATCTCCTTGGTAAAACAATATTCATTTTTCTACCGCCTACCGTCTTCAACCATTGCAGATAATGGCCTGATACAACATGGGCACACAAACACACGCACCCACGTATTCACACATACACAATACACTCACACACATACATGCAACACACAAACTTACACACACATATATTTTAGGTTAAGGAAATTTTTTCTTATAGGACTTATTTTATTTTTTAATACATTTATTTATTTATGTATTTTATTTATTTGGCTGTGTTGGGTCTTCGCTGCTGCGCGTGGGCTTTCTCTAGTTGTGGCGAGCAAGGGTTACTCTTCGTTGTGGTGCATGGACTTCTCATTGCAGTGGCTTCTCTTGTGGCGGAGCACGGGCTCTAGGTGCGTGGGCTTCAGTAGTTGTGGCACGTGGGCTCAGTAGTTGTGGCTAGCAGGATCTGGAGCGCAGGCTCAGTGGTTGTGGTGCACGGGCTTTGTTGCTCTGTGACATGTGGGATCTTCCCGGACCAGGGATTGAACCCGTGTCCCCTGCATTGGCAGGAGGATTCTTAACCACTGCACCACCAGGGAAGTCCCAAGGAAATAGTTTTGAGGCTCAGAAAGACATAGGTCAAGGTAAGGCAAGAAACACAGTTTTGTTTTTATTGAAGCCCTTCATGTTAGTCCACACACACACACACACACACAACCCCCGAAGCCGAGAACCATTTGTTACCATCTTCTGCTCCCCTGTCAGAGTCAGAGCAAGAAGAGAAAAATTGGAATTCTTGCCCTGTCTCAAAAGTAAAAGGGACAAATTCGTTTCTTGTCAGTGCACTGCAATAAATACATTGTCATTTTTATCCCCCAGTGAATCACAGTCTCCATTTCTCCCATAACTATTATACAGTCTGCGGGCACTATATCATTTTTTGGTAATTTTATTTTCACCAATTGTTTTATGAAATTTTTGAGTTTTATGGACACTAAAACAAATCTAGCCTGCGAGTGTTATAGCCCTTTAAATCATCGGCAGGAAATCTCAAGGTTCCTCCAGACTGTGGTGGAAGGAGGCTTTAGGGAAGAAAGATTGCCCCTTGCTTATAAACTGAGCAAAAACCCAGAGATAAGTTTGTAAAAGGGACATAGATCATGGCGGGTGAGAACTGGGGTGTAAAACATCTCCCAGCTCAGCTCCTATAAGAATAAAAATGGACTTTTATTTAGGAGAAACACTAAAGTAGTTGGGGGAAGGAACACACAGGTCTACCTCTGCTTTCTTGGCCACAATAGCCCATATTTCCCTATGAGTCTGTGAGCCACAGGCCATCTGCTCTCATTGGGGAGGACAGCCCCTAAGTTAGGGACCTCAGGAAGCTGAGCTTGTTGGGGTGTCCTCACAAACACCAACCCGCATGGATGTCAAAGTCAAATCCCTGTGATGACAAGTGAAAAAAGGGTAAAAATGGATTCTAAAGTGCATGTGAGAAAAAAACCCAAGATGAGAACACCTAAATCGATTTGGAGAAGGCTTGCCTTACCAAGTATTAAAATGCATTATAAAGCTACAATAATAAAACCAGTATGTTACTGGCATAAGACTGGGCGGACAAATCGATGGAGTGAAATAGATAGTCCTGAATAAGAACTCATGGGAAATGAAGGGTCACATATCAATAGAAGAGGGATGGATTATTCAGTAAAGCTGTCTGTAAATCTGGTTATTTGGAAAACAGTCAATTTAGATCTTTATCTCATTCTAGAGTCCAACAAATAAAAAAGAGATGGGTGAAACAGTTGAAAGTTAAAAAAATAAAACAATAAAAGGCTAGGAGAAATAATAAAAAGAGAGTTATTTGATCTCTGGAACAGGAGGGTTTTATCCATGACCTTGGATAGAACCCCCAAGGAAAACAATGGACAGATTTAGTTTGCAAAATGTTTACATGCCTGAATTTTAAGACTTATCAACCAAGCAAAAGTCAAAGGTCAAACTGAAAAAACCTTTTTGACATCCATCCTGGCAAAAGGTTAATGTCTATAAGTTGATAAAGAAAAATCACTGGCGCTTAATAGAATGGCCAAAGGCTAAAACCCTATAATTCATCAAAGAATGAATATAAATATCTCTGAAGCACAGGAAAACATTTCCAACCATAATAATTGTGATGGTTAATTTTATGTGTCAACTTGACTGGGCCATGCGGCATCCAGACATGGTCAAAGATTATTCTGGGTGTGTCTGTGAGGGTGTTTCTGGATGAGATTAATAGATGAATTGGTAGACTGAGTGAAACAGATTGCCCTCCTCAGTGTGGGTGGGCCTCATCCAATCAGTTGAAAGTCTGAATAGAATAAAAGTTTGCCCTTCCAGCAAGTAGGGGAAAACTCCTTCTGTTTGCCTTTGAACTGGGACATAATTTTTCCCTCTGCTTTTGGACTTGAACTGAAATATTGGCTCTTCTTGAGGCTTGAGCCTGGCTTTCAGGCTGGAACTATACCATCGGCTCTCTTGGGTCTCCAACTAGCAGATCTTGGGATTTGTCAGCCTCCATAATCATGTGAGCCAATTCCTTATAATAAATCTTGTTTTATATATATCTATATCTTCTTAGATAGAATCTATTGGCTCTGTTTCTCTAGAGAGCCTTGACTCATAAACTAGTCATTAACAAATTATAAAATCCTGATGAGATTCTAGTTTCTCTCATGCTTCCTGATTTCTTGGGGCTTCTCTTGGGTCCTTCCCACCAAGACTCTCCCAACTTACTGAAAGTCTCTCCCTAGTCTCACAGCCCTCTCTCAAACCACTAGTCTCTCTTGTCCCTCTGACAGTCCTGTTTCTTTAGTCTGCCCTCGAGATGTGCATCATCTCTTCTTTGCCATCCAATCAGCAAACACTTTAAGCTCCCCTGCCTCCCTTCTTCCACTAGGACCCCATGTCCTAGCCTGTATCTCTGTGTAGAGTAACACAACTCCAGAGTGCGCCATCCTCATGGACTTCCATGTGAATGATGCCCTGCTGTTTAATGCAGCCACCCTGCTAGAAACGTGTGGGGACTTGCAATCCTCTCCTTATTAGAGCTTTCAGGCGCCTTTGTCTAGAGGCAGGGGAGGGGGAGGTTCTATGAGAGAAGAGAAGAGGGCCTGAGACAAAGACCCTTCAACTAGCTTTTAACTGGCATTTTTGTCCCACTGTTTGCAGGTATATGGGTCTGTGTCTTCCAAAAGGCAATTTCTGGCTGGCTGTCTCAGGGTGGAAACAGAGGCTCCAGGGAATCAGCCTTTTCATTTTGATTTGTTTAACTTTGCATTTAAAAAACATAGCAGAAGATGTGAACACATATTTCAGTCCTCCCCTACCCTGGGGCTCACCTCGGCTGATGTGCACATCACAGCATGGGGTGCACGGGAAGGTCATGCCCTGTCACTGGAACCCTGGTCGCCTGGCTTCAAAGTTTGTCATTTCTCCCTTGGACACTGGTGGCCTCCAGCCTGTTCTCTACCCTCAGCCAAAAGGAGCTTTCTAAGCCATTACTAATCCCATCACACCCTCTACTTAGAAGACTTCAAAGGCTTCCATGCGCATATGTGATAAAATTCTGACTCCTTGCCAGGACTTTTTTGCTCCTTGCCCATCTCTCCAATCTTTCTGTGCCACCTTGTCCCCTGGATCACTCTGGTTCAGCCACATTGGCCTCATTTATGTTTCCAGAACAGCCATCACTTGCCATGTCAGGGCTTCTGCTTCTACTACCCAATCCTCTGTGCTTCGGACGGCTGGTTCTCTCCCATGCCTGGGTTCCAGATTGCCTTCACCTTGTCAGAGCGGCTGCCCAGCCACTGCCTAAGGGGCTGTGAGTGCCCCTATTTACTCTCTATCCCACTATTTGTTGGTTTCCTCTTCAGACTCAGCACAACTTGAAATTTTTAGAGTCCACTTGGTGGTTTATTTGTGTCCATCAGAAGGTAAAGTCCGCAAGGACAGGAACATCTCTCCTGTTCCCTGTGGAACGTCCACTGTGCTTGGTACCCAGAAAACACTGAACACAAATTTCTTGACAAACTGACCGAGAATAAATGAATGAGATAAAAAGGGTGGAAAACACAGTGGTTTATGAAAAGCACCCCCCTGCCTCCACCTCCCCCCCAACCCCCCACCTTGGGCTCTCACGAACAAGCAGTCCGTAAACAGCACTGTTTCCAGGAGGGGACAACTGGAGGTGAACTTCAACTGGCAGGGATGGCCGGAAGCTGAAGGCTGTACCCAGGTGTGTCCAGCGACTTCCTTTCGTTTGTACAGTGATGCTTTTGGGACTGTAATTTGCACAGGGATCATCTTGTTAAAACGCAGTAGGTCTGGGGTAGGACCTGAGATTCCGCTTTTCTAACCAGCTCCCAGGCAATGCGGATGCTGTGGGCCCCAGGATCACACTCAAAGTATCAGGGTCTTGACCACTGGTTCCCAAACCTGGTCGCATATTGAACCACCTGGGGCGGCTTTATCAATACCTAGAGATGCTGATGTAATTGGTCTGGGGTGTGGTCTGGGCATTGGGGTTTTCTTAAAACCAGGTGATGCTCACATACAGCCTGGTTTGAGGACCTCTGTTCTGGATGGTGTTTTACCTTATAAATAATTGCAGCAAAGTATAGAAATTTGATTCATCGTAATTCTTTTCGGGAAAAGCACTGCATTTTTACGGAAGCAGAAACTTCCTTGACGAGTGTGATTGTGACAAACCTTAAAAGGCAGAGATGGGGCCATTGCCTGCCCAAGGAGGGGGACAGAAACAGGTGTGAGTGCGTGGGTCCCAGAGATGGAGGAAGACCTCCTTTTCCTTCCCCTCAACTCTCCCGAACAGTTACTAAGTAGTGGGATGCTTGAAAAGAATGGCATTTATTTTAGAGTATGCCAGTGAAGGCAGTGGTTCCCAGGCTTATCTGCACAGTGGGATCACTTGGGGAATCTTTAAAACATTCCAGATTAATTCACCATCGGGGTGGGACACAGGCACCAGAAGGTTCTGAAGCTCACCACGGGATTTTAACACACAGACATGTTTGGGAACCACTGGGTTCAGGTATTGAGCTGCTAGCAGCTCAGGGGGATGAATACAGGGCACACAGAAGGCAGTGTGGATCAGTTCTGGGAGATTCCCCAAACGCAGTGAGGGCTCTGGATTCTCGGAGTTTGTGAAATCAGGGCTTTAAATCAAGTGAGCTAGAACCCCAAGTCCAGGAAGGCCCCAGACAACAACCAGGTGATACCACCATGAGAGGGCCTTTCGTTTGAGAGGAGAACTGCTTCTGTGAGCCTCAGTTTCCTCCTCTATAAAATGGGAAGAACAATACTGGTGCCTTAGAAATGTTTTGAGGAACAAAGGAGGAGATTGTGGGAAGATGTGCTCTGTGATAGTCTGTATAAAGAGGAAGCTCCATATAGCTCTTTGAACACGGTTTGCTATTTTACAGTGCATGGCTTTTGATAGAAAAGCGTAATGGAAGAATAATTTGTTAACCTAGGCTCTGAATTATCCGCGGGTACAGGAAAGAGATGCGTTAGCCCAAGCGCCACCTTGTGGTAGAAATGAGAGTTGCAGGAGTAGGAGCTGAAAGCTTTTTTGGACAGATGAATAGATTGGCTTAAATAGTATCAACTCCAGTAGCTTTTCAATCTCTGCACTACTGACACGTTGGGCAGCATCATTCTTTGTGGGGGGGAGTTGTATTTTTGAAAGTAGGATGTTTATCAGTATTCATAGCCTCTACCCACTAAGTAGTGTCCCTGCAGGTGTGACAACCAAAAATATTTCCAGACTTTGCCAAACGTCTCTCTAGGGACAGCATCAACCCAGGTTGGAAACAGCAAACAACAACAGTAATAATAATATCTGCTAACAGTTTTTGAGAGCTTGGTATTTCCAGCACCTTTCCTGGGATCACACTCCATGATTTATAGCAGTTGAGTGAGTTTAGTCTGGAGAAGAGGGTGTCTGAAGACTGCCACGTATATTAGTTTCCCCTTGCTGCTATAACAAATCACCATAATGTTAGTGGTTTAAAACAACACAAATGTATCTATTTACAATTCTGGAGGTCAGAAGTCTGGAGGTCAGAAGCCCAGGGTCTTATGGGCTAAACTCAAGGGGTCCATAGGATTTTGTTTCTTCAGGAGGCTCTAGGGGAGAATGTTTCCTTATCTTGTTTGGCATCTAGAACATTCCTTGACCCGTGGCTCCTTCCTCCAACTTCAAAGAGCATCACTCCAACCTCTGCTTCTGTAGTCACATCCTGTGTAGGGCCAGGTGTCTGAGGGAGCCAACCTGTTCCCTGGAGCCTGGAGAGCTTTGCTGAGAAAATCCGAGGAACTTACAGGAGGCAGATATTAGCGAGTCATCAAGCAGAGATTTCTGCAAAGCCTCCCTGTCCAGCTGTGGGCTGAGCTGTGCAGGGATTTGACCATGGGAGGGAGTGGGACGATGGTGTTGGTCACTGGGGATGAAGTGGTTGAGAGGCTTGGTGGACAGGGTGATGGATGGGCTGTCCAGGTGGGATGTGACTCTCTGGGGATGATGACAGAGCTTGAGGGAACAGGAGCCTGAACCAGGGCCAAAGTCTTCATGATGTAAGGCGACGTGGCCAGGAGGGCAGAGATTGGCCCACAGAAGAGAAGGGTGATGGGCAGGGCTGGCTGTACATGATCTCACACAGGGCTCTGTGCTAAGAGTGGCCCCATGCTCTGTTGTTGCTGTCTTGAAATTCTTCATAATTTTGTTCTCGGATTTGTGTTTTGTAAGTGAAGTGTGATGGGACAATTGAATGTGTACTGGGGGCTTGGGGCCTCTGCTCACACCCAGACCTGTCTCCCACTGCCTCTTCACCTCCCACTGGAGGTGGAGGCTGTGGGTGTAACACGCGGAGAGATGCCTAAACTTGGGGAGGAAGCGATGGATGATGGGGAGGGAGCGATGGATGTTGGGGCATTAGGGAGGCATCTAGGCAGGTCTGCGGAGTCGAGGTGAGGGGTGGGGAGTGTCCAGGACACAGCCTGGGATTTTGGTTTAGGAATGGAGTGGAGGGCAGGTGTATAAGTCTCGGTCTGAGCAAAAAAACGATGCACTTCCAAACCAGCGCATTGAGAGCAGTTTAATGGAGGGACTGTTTACTCTCATGTAAGCAGGATGGTTCAGAGCCCCAGGATGGCCACCATGGGCAGCCTTTACAACCTGTAGGCAAATGGCCACGGAGGGTGATTACCCAAAGGTGGAGCTGTGTGGAGAGGGCTCCTTGGCAGATCTGGGGCCTTGGGTTGAAGGACATGTCCAGCCCACTCTTACCTGCGGGGACCCTGCAGGGCAGGAGCCAGGGGATAAATACCCCAACCTCTCTCCTCCGTCCTCCAGATCTCCTTCAGGGCCTCCCATCGTCTGAATCCAGCCAGAAGCCAGAGGGCAGCCTCCTTGGTCACTGGCCGGGGAGGAGGCTGGCGAGAGGACCTTGGTGGGGGAGGTCAGTGGATACATCCAGGCCAGGGCGTTACTGGTGAGAATCCCAGAGGAGGGTCAAGGTGAGGGAATGCACCAAGTTCAGTCTGGCCTGGGATTTGAGGCCAATGGAGAAGTCTGGGGAGAGCTGGATTCAGGAGGGGAGGACCCTCAACATTTTGATCGGCTCCCCACCCAGCCTTGCACATCCAGATTGGAGCAGACCTGTACGTGGAGGGGGTGTGGGAGCTTTGCAAGCCTGTCCTGTGAAGCCTGCTTTCCACTTTGCCCTGGAGGACCCCAGGTTGCAGTCTCTGACTGGGGAGGGCTTACTCTGACCCCTCCAGCCCCCCGCTCCCAGTCGGGGTCCTGGCCTTGGTCCCAGTCCTGGGCAGGGCACTTTCATCTCTCCCTTAGCCTCAGGCTGGCCTGGCCAGCAACAGCTCTGTCTCCCGCTGTCAGGGCTGCCTGGATGTGACAGGCGGCAGATGGGCCTCTGATCAATGGGCTCCGTCCCCGAGCAAGGACGGCGGGGCTGGGGGCAGGATGGGGGAGCGGCCGCTAATGGATGGGCCCTGGAGAAGTGATAGATGGGCAGGAAGAAACTACCATTTGTCTTGGGGAAGTGAGTGACTCCAGGGAGGAAGGGAAGGGAGGATGGCCAATGGGCTAAGCGAGTGGGGAGAGAGCTGGGAGCCCAGCGGGCTGGGGAGCTGGGGGCAAGGGTGCCCAAGGTGGGAGTGGGGCAGAGAGGAAGGTTTCCTGCCTTCAACCAGAGCGCCCAGGCTTGGCCAAGGGGACCCTGCCAGGCAGTGTGGAAGATCCAGAGGAATCCTGTGAAAACGGTCGCCAGACCGTGCCCTTGCCTCTCTCTCATTCAGGGTAAGTCAAATCCCTGCACGACGGATTTTCCTTTAAGGGCCCATACGGTCTTCCTCACCTCCTACTGCTGGACCCAGCTCATCACCCACTCTGGGCAATTCACTGAGGCTTGTTCTTCCTCAAAGGCCTCTGGGCCTTTGCCCCAGCCGTACACCCACCCCAAATGCCCTTTCCCCAGACATCTTCCTGGCGCTCTCACTTCCTGTGGTCAGACGTCAGAGAGGCCTTCCCTGGGCACTCCTCATAACGCAGCAGTGGTTCTGCGTGCCAGGCCCCTGCCTCTGCCTGGTACACACTATCACCCTTACCCAGGCTTATTATTAGTAGTAGTACCAGTCATCATCTGACACACTATTTATTTGTTTACTTCTCGGGTCTGTCTTCTCCACCAGACTCTGGACTCTTGTTTGCTGCTGTGTTCCTGATGCTTAGAATAGCACTCAGAAGGGGCTCCACGAATATTTCTTGCCAGTACGAACGGAAGGGTTCAAACTCCAGCTCTGACACTTGCTGACTTTGTGAGCTGGGACCATCTCTTGAGCCTCAGGGTTCTCAGCTGCAAGAGGATGTGACCGTCCTTATTCCAGAGCCCCTGTGAAGATTCCACAAGGCGGTAGCATCCACGTAGGGCCTGGTAATGGCCAGCACCCATAACCTGGAGCTGTTTTTACCAGCATCTTCCATGAACTCTGATCATGAGGTCATCCCCTCTGTCTGTCCATCCCAAGTCTCTGCCCTCACTTCAGATCCCCCCAGAAAGCTGGCCTCCTTTGCTCCCTGAACCAGCTCCGAAGGAGATGCTCTGACCTCACGCCTCAAATCACAGCCTGCACTGAGGGTTGGCCTTGGTCCTGGTGGCTCTCATTGCCTCACCCCCAGTCTGGAAACCTCCACATCCTGACAGTTTGGTCGGGATGGAGGACTTTGGAGTCTGGGAGAACTGTATTCCGATACTTCTCAGTTGCATCCTAGCCGAGTGATATGTACAAGTCACTTCCCTGAGCGCAGTGGACGTTATTGGTTCCTTGCCCATAACTTCTTAGTAAGATCCACCTCAAGAGGCCAAAGGCTACTTTCTGCAAACACCTGACATTGCCTGGGCACTTTTCTGGCCTTGGAGACATTTTCAGGGTATAGGGGGAGCCAAAAGTACTGGAGACTTAATGTTCCTGGAAGCAGCCCTCAACTGATGGCAGACAGTTGGTGGATAAATACCGCAGCTCCCTCACCCTTAAAATAAAAGATAATAAAGGATAATAAAGTTCCAATTTCCTAGGCTTGTGTGATGGTTAATTTTATGTGTCAACTTGACTGGCCTTGGAGTACCCAGATTAAACATGATTTCTGGGTGTGTCTGTGAGGTTGTTCCTGGATGAGATTAGCACTTGGATTGGTGGACTTGTAACTGGCCCTCTCCAATGTAAGTGGGCATCATTCAATCTGTTGAGAGCCTGAATGAGACAAAAAGTGGAGGAAAGAGGGATTTCCTCTTTTCTCCTGCCTCGCTGTCTCACCTGGGACATCTTACCTCATTTTCTCCTGACCTTGAATTGGGATTTACACCATTCATTCCCCTGTTTCTCAGACCTTCCAGTTCAGATTGAATTACACCACTGCCTCCAGTTTGTGGACAACAGATTGTGGGACTTCTCAGCCTCCATAATTGTGTGAGCCAATTCCTCATAATAAACCTCTGTATATATACATATCCCATTGGTAGCTTCTCTGGAGAACCCTGACTAATGCAGCTTGTTATGAAAAGATGTGGGCACAAAGCACAGAGCCTGGCTTGTGTACAAAGCTTAAAGCAAAATAACTAACTCACAAATTCCCAAAACAAAGGCAGCTAAGGTCCAGAGCAATGAGATCTTTTCCCCTCAGTCTTTCTCTCTGCTGGTTGAACTGTTTCTAACCAATCCCTGCCATTTGATCTTTTCTGATGATGTTTTCTTTTTTCTCACCATAATGGCTGAATCTTCAGCCTCTTTGGATCTGGCCAAGCCCCTCTTCAAGTGTGGAGTCTATGTTCAAGGTGGGTCAAGGGTAACGCAGAGCTAGAGTGTCACCTCCTTTCTTTACACCTCTGTTGATGAATGCCTCTGTTAATGAATCTCCCAATGTCAGATCCCATTACCTTCAGTGGTTCCTACTGCATTAAAGAGGAAGCTTACAGCACTGATCTTCTTTTCTTGCTGTGTTATATTTGGTCCCAAAGGCAGAGCTTCTCGTGTACTCAGCCCATGCTGGTAGACTGATGATGAAGCTTAGAGCTCCAAACTGTTAGGGTTATTATGGAGTCAGAGTCTATCATCCCAGATAAGAGCACTGGCAAAAGAACCTGTAAAACTGTAGAATTATGAGAAATAATAAGTCATTATTATTTTAGACCACTCAATTTTGAGATGATTTCTTACACAACATTGGATAATTCATACAGAACTTGGTACAGGGAATAGGATGCTGTTGTAACAAAAACCCTAAACATTTGGCATTGGCTTAGGGGCTGGGTGGTAGGCAAAAGCTGTGGAAATGGTGAGAGATTGTTAGAGGCTAGAGAAATAGTGACTTGTGTTATGTAGGGGTGGAACAATTGGCAAATCTGTTGCCTCTGGTAGCTTGGAAGATAGAAAGTGTACTTATAAACGTGGATCTATCAAGAAGATATTTAGACAGAATGTCAAAACCACAAAAGGTTAATTGCCTTCTCCTAGCTGCATATGATAAAATGTGAGAAGTGAAATATGAGCTAAATAAGGAGAGATTTGGTTTGTAAACAGATTTTAGACAAGTAGAGAAGGTCCAAGACTTGTAGGGGTCAGGAAACAAAACTGTTTCTCATCTCCCCAGCAAGTTAAAAATTCTTAAAATGAAATGAGACCTGAGGCTAAAGATCAAATCAGTGATTTGGCTGTAAGATCCCTTGTTAAGACTTCTTAAAGATTTAAGGGGTACTAATAGACCCTCCCAGCCAGACAAAACTGCTTTTAAGACTCTTAAGGGTCCAAAGGAGAGGGGAGGAAGAAGGGGGGAAAAGAGAGAGAGAAGGCAAGAGAGAAGAAAGAAGGCTGTTTCAACAGGAGTGAACTTCAACCAGATGCATAGGAAACCCACAAAATTTTTAAGAGAGTTGTATCAGTGAAAACACTGCAAACTTGGCCTAAAAATGACTGCCATTGTTCAAAATGAAAATAGACTGCTGAGTCTCCAGCTTCTTATGAGCAGGAAGCAGGCTGAGAAAACTCTTCAGCTGCAAATATTGGCCATTTCTTGTGGAAAAAGAAGGATGATTAAGAGGAGAGAATCAAGAGTCCAGATAGGAAAGCTAAGAGCCATGGAGAACAATGGACTGGGGAATCACTCCTAGGGAGCAGAACTGTACCCTAATCAGGGACTGTTCTCTGCCTGTGGAAACAGAAGTAACGTGTGTCTGGCTAGATTTTAGATTGCTATGAACCAGGACCTTTTTCCTCCCATTTTTGGCTTGGAGTATTTATTGTGGACATCTCATCCCTTTTTCACCTTTATATGGTGGGTCTTGTGGGGTGGTAGGAGCTGCACCTCATGAACCTCATCTGCATTTGGCCTTGATTCAGAAGTGCTAGGAGCTGAATTGTGTCCTCCCCTAACTTCATGTATTGAAGTCCTAAACTTCAATGTGACTGTATTTAGAGTTGGGGCCTTTAGGAGGTAATTAAGGTTGTGAGGTCACAAAGGTGGAGTCCTAACATGATAGGATTGGTGACCTTATAAGAAGAAGAGAGAAATCCTCACTCTCTCCCAGTGAATGTGTCTGGCTAGATTTTAGATTGCTATGAACCAGGGCCTTTTCCTCCCCTTTTTGGCTTGGAGTATTTATTGTGGACATCTCATCCCTTTTTCACCTTTATATGGTGGGTCTTGTGGGGTGGTAGGAGCTGCACCTCATGAACCTCATCTGCATTTGGCCTTGATTCAGAAGTGCTAGGAGCTGAATTGTGTCCTCCCCTAACTTCATGTATTGAAGTCCTAAACTTCAATGTGACTGTATTTAGAGTTGGGGCCTTTAGGAGGTAATTAAGGTTGTGAGGTCACAAAGGTGGAGTCCTAACATGATAGGATTGGTGACCTTATAAGAAGAAGAGAGAAATCCTCACTCTCTCCCAGTGCACAGACCAAGGGAAGGCCATGTGTAGACACAGCAAGCTAGGAAGAGAGACCTCACCATAATCGGACGGTGCTGGCATCCTAATCTCAGAATTCCAGCCTCCAGAACTGTGGGAAAACACATTTCTTTTGTGGAAGCCACCCACCCAGTCTATGGTATTTTGTTATGGCAGTTCAAGCTGATTAAAACAAGAAGGCAAGATCCTGGACATTAAATCAAGGCATGAAGCCGTAATGGGATGAGACTCTTTGGGGGAGAGACTCAGCATATTTTGAACGTGGGAGGAATGGAAGTAACTGTGGGGAAGAGTAGACTATAACAAATTGAAAATCAAGGCCACAATATTTTGTAGCCCCTCCCAGGAAGAAATAGAGTCTATTTTCCCGGACTGGGAATCCAAACTGATTTGTTTTGACCAATAGAATGTGGAAGTGATGTTGGCAAATTTTAGAGTGTGGTGAAATGTTAAAAACAACCCATATGGCTGTCATTAGGGGACTGGCTAAATAAACAATGTTATATCCACATTGTGGAATGCCTTACAGCAGTTAAAACAATAGGATGGATCTATTTCTATCAAGATGGAAATATCTCCAGGACATGTTGGATTACGGAAGCAAGTTTGTGAATGGTTAAGTTGAAGTAAGGTACCATTTGTATTAAAATATAAGCACACAAAATCATACCATATATTTTCCTGTGACTATGTACAGATGGGTGTGTGTGTGTGTGTGTGTGTGTATGATTGTGCCTACACAATGCACTCATGTGTGTATAAGATCATTTGAACAAAAGAGAAAGAGAGAGGTCTGCTAAGAAACACACCAAACTGTTTAACTCTGGGGAGGGGAGAGAAATTGGGAGTGGAGGGTAGAGTGAGAGAGAACTTTATCTTTTTATTTGATGTATCTCTGTATTTGTTTTTAATGGCGAGAACATATTCATACTTTGTGTAATTTAAAAAGTTAAAACCTAAGGGGAAAAACCCCCAATAATCCAATGCAGAATCTGGCCCAAGATAGACGCTATCCTCCCCAGCCTGTGGTTAGTGGAAACCACAGCTTCACTTCCTCTAGGAGGCAGGCACTCCTCCTGAGCCTGGAGCGATTCTTCTATAGCCTTGGGTGTCATCATCCACCCTTCTTGCCATCCTGGCTGTCATTTCCCTCTCCATAAAGTCCCTTTTCCACTCTGCAGTGGGAAGATCATCTCTGATACAGGAGGCACAGATGCTCCCAAGCTGTGATGGGCCGGTGCTTCCCGCCATCCATCACTGGCATGCCGTCCGCACCAGTCCAAGCCTCCCACTTCCTCAGGAGCTTCTTGCCCTCCCAGCACTAAAACACTGCATCGTCTTATCCTGAGAGTTTTTATGGGGAGCCAGAGCATTAGGGAGGGAAACAGAATGATGGGGGTTGGATCATCACATGACTCCATGGCTAGTTGTGTAGCCTTGGGACAGCCACTTAACCCTCCCTGCAAACCTCACTTTTTATGAAATGGGGATGGGGGTGTCTTGCTTCTAGGGCTGCTGTGCAGAGCATTGGGGGTCATGCAGGTGAAGCACCCCATGCAGTGGCTGGCACAGTATAGGTGCTTATAAAAGGATTTTCTCCTTTCAGCCCTTAACTCCAGCCCTGGCTATGAATCCCTGCACAGCTGTGTGACTTTATCCAAGTCATGCTACCCCTCTGAGCCATACCTGCCAAATGGTGACAATGATACCTATCCTAGAGGGTTCGTTCATTCATTCAGCAAATATTTATCAGAGACCTACTATGGGTCAGCCACTGTGCTAAGTATTAGGGATACAGTGATGAGCAAGACAGACAAAGCCCATGGTCTTATATTGATGATGTCTAGTGAGAAAGGTAGAAATGAAACACATGACTGTGCAGATAACTGTCATGAACTTGGAGATGAAGCAATAAAGCACTTGGTGCTGTAGGGAGGCGACAATCTATCACCCACTGCGTTGACCACGTCTGGGCTTTGTGAAACTGCTACTAGATTCCGTGTAGAGAGCTAATGCCTACCACCCTGGTCCTAGCCCATCAACGCCCAGACATCCTTTATATTGTCCTGAGTGACCTCTCAGAAGGCGGTCGCTCTCCCTGGGTCAGAGCACCGCTGCTCTGAGCAGCCAAGATCCCGAATCTTCATCCCAGCCTTTATTGCCCTTGGCCCTGGGCTGTCTGCTTTTCTTGGTGAGATGTTATCTCCATTCTCTCTAGGAATTTTTCATCTTCTTCACTAAGCCAGAGTGCAGAGAGGTTGCCAGGGACCCCTCATCCTTGCCTACAGAATAACCATCCATGGACCATAATGCCATGCCAGGGCACTTTGTGTATCATCTCCTTTAATCTCACAGCCACCCTGGGTGATATCATAATCCCCCTTTTACAGAGGAGGTAAAGGAGGGAGAGAAAGGTTGATCAGAGCACCCATGGCCACACAGCCGTTTACTGGCTGTGTTTGAATTCAAACCCAGGCACTCTCTGCCCTTCTGAGAATTATCTGCAGGAATATGAGCGAATCAGAGTTGGGGAGAGTGGGGATGAGGTGAGGGCAAGGGAGAGAAGTCGAGAGGCGGGGTAGGAAGGGTATAAGTCTGGAGGTGGGACCCTGGCATCCCTGTTCTTTGGCAAGTTACATTCATGCCCAGGGGAAGACAGGAGGGGATGAAGAGGAGAACTGACAAGAACCGTTTTGAATATTTCGGTCCCTAGACAGTATCTGACAAGTCCACTGTGAGCAGTTGCACAGGTTGCACACTGTACAACTCTAGATGGCATCATTCACACTGGGCTTCGTGAGAATTGCACCATGTAGGGATATGTGGGTCACATCCTATGTTATAGGAAGACCTCTCAGCAGTTCTGGCTCTGATGCCATGGGGGCAGAGAGAGCCTTTCTCACCCCTGGGCCCTTGCAGAGGAGAGGGATCAGAGAGGGACAGCCCACAGCAGGCCACTAAGTCCCCTAGGAATAATGATGTGGAGGTATGAGCCCCATCTCCCCCAGCAAGCTGTTCTGGGTCTCTCCTTCACCATTGTGCCAGCTTGGAATCGCCTGGTGGTCTCACCCTCCACTGCCCAGTGCACGAGGCAGAGGTCCCCAGATGCCCAGTCCTAGAACCATGGGAGTGGGAGCTTGGCCTCCTTGCCTTGCCTCCAACCCTCTCCCTGCAAGCTCTCTTGGTTGGCTTTGGGTTTCCTTCCTCCTTTCCTCAGCATAGCTTTGTGGGGAGAACCCCTTTCCCAGGAACGCTTCCTGTAGCCAACTTGGGGTTTAGGGAGGCCCGGGGTGGGTTGAGGGAGGGACGGATGTATCGGCCCAGCCATTTATCTGACTCAGCTCTAAGGACTTACTATTTTTTTTTTTAACATCTTTATTGGAGTATAACTTCTTTACAATGGTGTGTTAGTTTCTGCTTTATAACAAAGTGAATCAGGTATACATATACATATATCCTCATAGCTCCTCCCTCTTGCGTCTCCCTCCCATCCTCCCTACCCAACCCCTCTAGGTGGTCACAAAGCACCTAGCTGATCTCCCTGTTCTATGCGGCTGCTTCCCGCTAGCTCTCTATTTTACATTTGGTAGTGTATATATGTCCATGCCACTCTCTTGCCACTTCGTAAGGACTTACTCTTTAAAATGCAGGAGAGGGGTTTCCCTGGTGGCGCAGTGGTTGAGAGTCCACCTGCCGATGCAGGGGACACGGGTTCGTGCCCCGGTCCGGGAAGATCCCACATGCCGAGGAGCGGCTGGGCCTGTGAGCCATGGCCGCTGAGCCTTGCGTGTCCAGAGCCTGTGCTCCGCAGTGGGAGAGGCCGCAACGGTGAGGGCCATCTACTGGCGCAGTGGCCTCGCCCACCCACCCCGCTCTGTGAAAATCCTCAGGCCTCCTCCCCCTTCCCTGTCGGGACGATTGCAGCCCACAATGGTGATGGTTTATTACAGCTCACTTCCTGCTGTGAGTAAATAAGTTTGTCTCCTTAAAATTCCCTGGGCAATTAGGAGAATGAAAGAGTGAGCTATAGATTAGCATTTATTTCCTCCAAACATTTATATGAGGCCATTTTCCCACTGACAAATTGTGGGGCAAATTGTTCTCGAGAAAGTCTGTCTGCAGCAAAGGTGCTATGATTAAACGGCTGGTGTAAATTTGGGGCCATAAATCCTTTTCCTGGGTTAACGGGATTTATTCGCAGCAACTGCCATTACGGACTCAAAGAAATCATAATAAATGAGGCTGGTTTTGCACCTGTTTCAGGGTAATTAATATACACACAAAAGGGAAAAGAGGTTGTTTTTACAGACTGTCTGGCTTGTGGCTCAGGATTCGGCCATTGTGGCGTCCTCAGGTCAGCGGCCAGCCTGTTTCAAGTCTGCGGGCTGGGTGGGAGCTGTCGGGAAGGGGCTGGAGGCAGTGGGCAGTCTGGGGTCTGACCTGATGCTCTGTGTTGCAGGCAACAGAGCCCCTCCAGGCAGCCTGAGTAATGTGGGGGCAGTTATAAGGGCAAGAGGGTGAGCAGGACGCATATGAAACTCATGTGTAGGAGAAATGGACAGAACTCATTGGTTGCAAGTGACAGAAACTCAAGACAACAGAGCTGGCAGGACTGAAGGAGATGCTGCAGGAACGCAGCTCTAGGGATTGGGATGGAGACTCAGGATCATCATTTCTTTCTCTCTCTCTTTGCCTCTCAGCCCCGCTCCCGTCTGCTCCTTTAGAGCTGGCCCTGATAAGATCCCTCTCTGGAAGAAGCCAAAGTCCTCATAAATGGAAGAGCAATGTGCGGACTCCACTTGCTTTCCCCTCAATAGCTCCCGTGCAGCAGTGGAGGGGGTGATAGTTATTCCTGAGGTTTCTTGGGGGGCTTGTCTTTCGAAACCCCACCTTAAGCCCATCCTGGCCAGAAGAGGTCTGCAGACGTCCAGGAATGTTTTCCATCTTGCACGGACCTTGCCCCCTGTCTGACGCCACTGCTAACCATTTTGCCTCCATGCCTAGATGACCTGCTTTCTGCTTACAGACTTTTTTCAGCTGGAGAGCCACTGTCTGGGATCCCTGCCCAGCCCCGGTCAGATCCTAGGAACTCTGAGCCTACAACTCAAGCCATTCCCTGTATTATTGCTCCCAATAAGCTTCCCCCCAAATCTTGTGATCTGAGCCATAGTCCCAGGTGGGAGCTTCCCGGGAGGGGAGTTTGGACCCTGGGATTTTGGTTGGGAACAAGTTCTGTTCTGGTTGTCTCTGCCCATTTAGGTCCTGTCTGGTCTCTAGCTCTCCTCCCTCCCCTCCCCTCGCTGGTCTGGGCAAGATGAGGCTCCAGGGGGATCCTCGCTGGGTCTTTGTGGGAAAGCAGTGGAGCCGTCTGTCCAAACACAGATTGGATCATGGTATGTTCCCGAGAGGCAGTGAAAGTGTATCAGCTGCGAACTTGGGATCGGGAGCCACACTGCGTGGGTTTGAACCCTAACTCATCACTTCCTGGCTGTGCAATCCTGGCCAAATCCTTTCACTGCTCTGAGCCTTGATGTTTTTCCTCTGTAAAATAAGTCTGACAGCAGTGTCCAGATTGCCTGTCTTTCTCTTTCCCCTCCAAATGCAAATGAGGTAAAGTTTCTGACTGTGCCCAGGAAGATGAAGGGAAGGGTGAGGGAGTAGAAGTGGGGAGCCTTGCTGATCCTCAAAACCTTAGTGGAAAGGCAGGATAACTGGGTCACTGGAACTCAGCCCTTCCTTCTAGAAGCTCCTTGGGAAGTCTGGAGAGTGGCTGACTCAGCCTGGGGCAGCTAGAGAAGCATTCACAGAAAGGAGGACATTGGAGATGGGGCTTCATGGCAGAATAAGAGTCCTTCAAATGGAGCCAAGGAGAAGGATATTATTCCAGGCAGAGAGAACAGTCTGTACAAAGTAGGAGGGAAAGAACTAACTGTGTGCTCAGTGGACAAGAAATTAAGGGGTGGCCCTAGAGGGACAGGTTGTTTTGAAGCTTGCAGCAGAAATTCAGATGTGGAGAAAACAGGATTAATCTGCTAGGGCTGCTGTAGCAAAGTACTAAAGACTAGTGGCTTAAGTAACAGAAATGTATTTTCTCGCAATTCTGGAATTCAAAATCAAGACAGTGGCAGGGTTGGGTCCTTCTAAAGGCCACGAGGGAAGGATCTGTTCCAGGACTCTCTCCTTGGTGTGTAGATGGCTGTGTTCTCCCTGTGTCTCTTCATACCGTCTTCCCTCTGTGTGCGTCTCTGTGTCTAAATTTCCTCTTCTTATAAGGATCCAGTCATATTGGATTAGGGCCCCACCCTAATGACCTCACTGTAACTGGATGACCTCTGTAAAGATCCTAACTCCAAACAAGGTCATATTCTGAGATACTGAGGCTAGGACTTCAACATATGAATTTTGGGAGGAACACAATTCAACCCATCACACCTCCTGACAAGCCCACAAAAGGTAGAAAGGACTATTATTTACAGATGGGGAATTGGGGACTGAGAGAGGTCAAGTAACTTGTTTAGGGTTGCAGAGCCAGCAGAGGGTACTGAGTGATGCTACAGTGGGGTCCCAGGGTCCCTGATGCGGAAGAGAGCTGGCCTCCTGGGGGGCTGGATCCCCTGCCTGGCCCCTCCTGTGGGCTTGCTCCAGAGCAAACTTCCTGGCACGCTGGAGGGAGACAGGGAGGAGAGAGAAATTTCATTCTGAGAGTCACTTTGCTGGCCTTTTGTCTCTCTGTTCACTGCCTGCAATGTGCCCACATCTTATTACTCCAGCTAGGTAGATTTTTGCTTGGCTGAGCTGAGATCAAAAAGTAATTTTTCTTTTTGCAACAGCCAATTAGAAATTCATTTATTTTCACATTACAGACATTTGGCAAAAATTTCTTTGGCGATTTAGCTCCATTTATATCGTCTACATAAAGGGAGACAGTGAGGCTGGGAAAAAAAAAAGGCAAGGCCCCGGGCAAAAATTAAATGCAGAATCATGTATTAGAAATGAGATGTATTTACTATTGTTTTTGAAAATTAATGGTGCATTTTTAGCTTTTATAATGTAATTTAATGATGCAATTCATCTAATAATAAAAAAACAACAACACATTTTAACTCAGTCACACAGACCCACTGGGGCACAGCATGGAACACCTTTCCCATGGAAAGGAGTTGGAATGGAATGCTTGGGGCCTTTCCCTTTCTCTGTAAGATGCAAAAAGAAAAATGGTGCGTGCGTGTATGTGTGTGTGTGTGTGTGTGTGTGTGTGTGTGTGTGTGTGCGCTCCCATCTGGGGTATCAGTGGGAACCCAAAGTAAGGACTGTTTTTTTCAACTTGCTGTTTGTGTTGTGTTATCTGAGTATAAGATCAGTTGCTGATTCTGGAACGTGTAGGATGTTGGCTGCCCCAGCTTGCTAAGTAAGCCCTGATGCTAAGACCCTGGCGAGCGGGAAGAAGAAAACGGCCCAGAGCTGTGTCGGGGTCCTTCCCTCCTGGGTTCTGAGCAGGTTGTGGGCAGAGTGTGGTCTGGGTGTCCATCCTAAAGGACTGACCGCACTTGGGAATTCTGGGTCCTGTTGGCCTCCTGGCTACAACACATCTCTCCCACATTCGTGTCAAAGAGCCTGATTTCCACTTGCCATTGTCCCATTAGGGGTTACGGCAATGGAGGTCTCTCTGTAATGCACAGGCTTCCTGGGAGATAAACGGGAAAGGACGAAAGGAAGGAGGGAGGGGGCAGGTGGGCAGTGACATTTCTACCATGAGTCGGGCACTGTGGTGGCTGTTTCACTGCCCCGCCATATACTAGAGTGATGGCTCCTTGAGGGTGGGTTCATGCTGCATCCCAGCCCACAGTACATCGCAGCCTTCGCTGGATAACGTCTGACCTGCAGGCTGACCCTTGGTCCAGTACAGTGAGCAGTAGGTCATGTTATTACCCTGTTTTCTGAAAGACGACACATTTGGCTCAGAAAAGTCGGGCAACTTTGTCAAGTTCACCCTCCAACTAGTAAGTGGCAGAGCAGTACTCTCTCAGTCCAGAGCACTGGCTCTTAACCACACCCAAGTTTGCAGTGAATGAATGAATGAAAGCATGAATGAAAGATGGATGGCTTTTCCCAAGGCCAGTTGACTAAAGAGCTGGGCTTTGAACCCAGGTTTTCTGATTCCAAATTGAGAACCTCTTTCCTCCACTCAAGCAACCCTCAGCAGGAGTAAGATGGCTGTAGACAGAGAAGGGAGTTTGGGGTTCAGTTGTGATCGTGGGGTGGGGTGGAGATGATTAGTGTATAGGGGGCCAAGGGACACACAGTCTCATGTGTCCTCTGGATGCTGGGGGTTCCTGTGGAGATGACCAGGGATGGAGTACAGAGCTGTCCCAGGGATCAAGTAAGTGTTCAAGTCATTTTTATTTTTTCGTCCTACACTTGCTTATGGAACATCTACCGTGTGCCTAGAACTCACCTGACCTGTTTGAGTCTCAGTTTCCTCACCTACAAAATGCGGTTAGTCCCTCAAAGTGTTTCTCAACAGGGTGCATTTTTGATGTCCTAAGTGGGACAATCTATTTTATTTTTTTGTCCAGCAGGGATGCTTCCATACCCTCCATGCCCATGGTGATCCCCAAACTCTCCCAAACACCCGCCTTCAACTGAAAATAATAGATTCACAGGGATGTTGGGTGGACAAAATGAGATGACCCATACGAAGAAACTTTCAACAGCCTGGCACACGGTAGATATTTCACACCTTACTTTGCCATCTCCCTTCTCCTTCCTCCAGCCCCGCAAATCTGCTCTGAACACCATCTCAAGCACTTGACCATGCTGCTGTCCGGTTCAGGCCGTCAGCTCTCTCCTCCTGCCCTCCCTTCCCCTCCCCCTCCCCTCCAGGCTTGCATCTGGCCGCAGCCGCTGCTCAGCAGCCCTTTCTGTTCTGCTGCTTCACCCATGGGCCTCATCACTGAGACCTAAACTTGGGTCGTGCCCAGCTGCTGCAGCCTTGGCAAGAGGAAAGGAAAGTTATCTCCCAGGAAAGCAGCTCAGCCCTTTGGGTGCCCGCCCCTCTGCTGTACCAAGCCCCAGCACTGGAATTTGACATTTGGGGGCTGTGTAGAGACATTGCCAGACCTCTGTGTTTTTGGAAGTCTAGCACTGTGGTGTCCAATATGGTGGCCGGTAGCCACACGTGGCTGTTGAGCACGTGAAATGCGAATTGAGATGCGCTGCTGGTATAAAATATACACCAGATTTTGGAGACGTGGTGCCCTTGAGTGCAAGCAGCTGAATGCCACACCTCTTCATTTTTCCGGATTTAATTGGAGCCGCTCCCCACCAGGCTGATGGGAAATCCATCGTCAGTCAGGTGGGATCATCCTTTCCCCTCTCTGAGTCAATAAATCTTTAAACTCAGATACAGCCCCACCAAACTCCCAAAGTTGGGATTCTGACCGCCTGCCCTTGAGTACCCAGATCCTGCCCACCTCTGGGTACTCAAGAGAGGAGCTTTCAGGGGAAACATACAAGCGCCTCCCTCTTCCTAGGCTCCCAGGATTTTTGCAGAAATCATTCTCATCTCCCAAGGCCCAGCTGGAGAGCTAGCACTTGTATGAAGTTACTCCCCTCCTAAAATTGGGGTGGAAGTCTTCTTCCGTGGGATCTCAGAGCACTTTCTGTACCCTGTATAGTTCATTCTAGACCTCTGGCCTACCATACCCTTCTTGGCTTAAGCTCCTGGGTGGCCACACGCTACCTGACTCACCTCTGTAGCCCTCTGCCGGGCCAGGTGTGTGTCCAACACCCAGCAGTGTGATTCAAAGTCAACAGAGGCTGTCAGTTCCACAGAGGCATCTTTGCAAAGGCTCTGCATGGGGCTGCTAGGCACGAAACTGATTTCAATCACATCCTGGAGCTCGAGCAGGTAAGAGCTGGTAAGAGAAGTTTCCATTTCTCAGTGTAGGGCTGCCCCCTCTGACACATATGCTGATGTGATGAATTGTTATTTGAGCACTGCTGGGCTCTGTGCTGGATGCTTTATATATAATAACTCTCTTAGTCCTCACAACAATTCTGTTTGGCAAGGCTACAATCATCCTCCCTTTGATGAGGAACTGAGTTCCTGAGAGGTTAAGAAAACTGCCCAAGATCATACAGAGCAAGAGGCAAAACTAGTATTTGTCCCCAGGCTGTGTGACCCTAGAACACACGGCAATTCTGCCTCTCACAGACATGCGTGTACAGACCCAAAGACACATAGAGATGCGAAGTCACATAGGTATACATATATGAACATGCATATGAAAACACAGAGATCCACCTGGACATGTGGACAGAATACAGACACACCTCCATGCACATGGCTATGCAGATAGATACACCTACACGTACACCCACCCCTATATATGTCCTTAGACACATACCTACCCATACACCTGCAGCCATACAGACACATACACCGATATACACGTGGCTACTCAGATGCAAAGATATATCGACACACACCCACATATACCTACACATACACCACATCTGTACTTACACACACACCTACACACACGCCTATATGGTACACCTACAACTCTACATGTAGATACACAACAGACACATGGCTACCACTCATGAAGGTACACACACATGCACACATTTGCACATGCGTATGCCCACAGATGTGCAGAGTTGGAAGTTCCCTCACCCCTCACCGCTTACACAGCCAAACATATAGAGATGCGTACACACCCAGCTACACACTCTCACTTACACCCTAGTGGAAAACCACACTTAGACACACACATCTTGACATGCTTATAAGGACACCCACTCCCAGGGGTACAGAGCACCCACTCCCCAGTTACACACTCAAGACACTCACTCAAGCACAATGATCCAATTTAAGCTGAAAAGGGAAAACCAAGTTGAAAATTAGAGGGGAAAAAAGCCCTTCAGAAAGTATATAGCTAATAAGCTGGAAGTGGTGAGCCGGCTGCCTTCACGATATCAATAACTCAGTATTGGGTTTCCAAAAAGACATCACATAATTTTCCAATGAGAAATCCATGAGCCCTGGAGATGCTGTTATGGTGTGAATTACAATGCACACGGCTTGTCAGCCGTCCCCGTCAGCACTTTCTCGGACGCCTTCATGGGCGGGAAATGCTGTGGCTGCAGCAGGGATGGTTATTGTTGGTATTATTTCTTTCTTTTGGAGCCTCAAATTAAGGACCCGGGAAGCCAGCAGAGCCCTCCCTCCTCCTCCCCTCCCCGCATTGTACCCAGATCAAGAAGAAGACTCCCGGCTTGATAATTTCTTGAGTGTGGCTTCTCAGCTTTGTGCATCCCTTACCCTGTCCTGGAGCCCTAATTCTGAGAAGGACTGGTTCATGGGGCTTGGGGACCAGGGTCAGGATCTGTGGGTGGGGGCCACCCTCCCCTTCAGAGCTCAGGCACGCTTCAGACGTTATTGAGTTTTAAGGGAGTAAGTAAAACGGTGTTTTCTCATTTCTGTCACCTGGACCCATGTGTTTCACATAGCAGAGCCAGCCTATTGGGCTTTGCTTTCTCCTGAGGTGGCCTGTGAGGCAGGATTTTAGTTTAGGAAGAAGGGCAAGGTCCAAGGGAAGGGGCAATGAAGGATGATCTGTGTCAAGGGCAGAGGACACATTTCCTGGGACACTGGGCATATTATAGGAGGAATTGGGTGGCCGAGAGGAAGGAGCAGAGTGGACCAGTTAGACGTAGAGTTGGGGTTCAGGATTGTGGTCATTGTATTATCCTGCTCAGCTGTACATCTGTGCATCTTCCATTCACTGTGAAAAGAAGCTAATTCAGTCAGTCACTGGTCCCAGAATGTGAGCCACGTGGAGCAGACCTGGAGGCATCCTGAGGTCAGGAGCAAAACTAGCCCTGCTGACCACAGACCTGTGAGCTATCTGTGTGCACTGAGCAGCTGGGGCTGTTTGTTAGGCAGCATGAATACAGCAGAAAGCTGACAAATACAGGGGCCTTGCCTTTGTATTTCCATGACCTCTGGCTCAGCCTGTGGTAGGCTTATTGTCATGGTAGCTCAGGGTCTGGAACCACCCCTGTCACTAGCCAGTATGAGGCTTAGGGGTCAAGAGTGGGGTCCCCAGACTCTGGGTTCAAATCCTGGCTCTTCCATTTGCTGGCTGTGGAATCCTGGGTAGGTCATTTTTTGCCTCAGTACCCATTTCTTAAGGTAACCTCCTTCCTCCACACTTCACTCAGGTGGCGACCATGAGCACCTGGCCTGAGAATCAGGAAAAGCCCAACTCTTTCCCTGGCAGCCACCTGCAGCCTGCCCAAGAGCAGGATGCTAGCTCCGCACGCATTAGTGTGACTCCAGGCCACGGCCGAGGTGGTTCCCTCTTTGTGGAATTCCCTTCCCACCCTGACGTGCTTCTATGGAACCCTTGGATCCTGCATCCAGATGTCACCTCTTTCCCCTGAGCACCCTGAAGTAGGTGCTGGGTGCGAGATCACCTCTGTGCTCCACCCCAGCCAGGCTGCAGTGTTATCCATTCACTGTCTTCAGGCCTGGGGTGGGGCTTGGCAGGACCAGTTGACCTTTCAGGTTCTCGGCAGAGTTTTTAGCAGGAGACACAGAATCCAACACCCTCTCTCTCTTCCTCTCATACTTAGATTTGACGTGTCGCTCACCAAGGGAAGATGAACAGATTCTGCTGGCTAAGCTGCTCAGTGCATAATTACATAATACCTGTCGTGGCATGGGGCTTTTTGGTGTAATCATCCCGGTCCTGACTCCCAGGGTGTGTGTGCAGGATGGGGGCAGGTGAGACATGCTGGACCCCCGCCCTGCGGGAGGGGAGGGGAGAGCAGGATCAGAGGACAGTGGGGCACTGGGGAGGAGGGGGGATGCTGACCTGGGGCTTCCTGGGAGCTCAGGAAGAGCTCAGGAGCTCTTTATAGGCAGCTTGGGATGGGGCAGTAGCACAGAGACCTCAGCTCTGGTCCGGATTCCATCCTGACTTGTTTCTTGTCTGGCGTGAAGCCGGATGAATGTTATTTCCTTTCGCTGAGCATCCCAAGCAGGTATCAGCCCTGCCTCTGGGGTCTCCAGTTCCCTGCATCCCTCAGTGACACTCATGTACCATATTGCGTTTGGGGGGACATCTAAAGACAGGAGAGCCTTGGTTTCTAGACTTCTGCTTTCCACAGACCAAAAAAATTAAGCAAACAAACAGAACATCTGTGGGAGACAGACATAGGGAAGCCGTGTCTTTTCTAAGTGAGGACATTTACAAAAAACTATCACCATGATCATTATCAGTTTACAAAAGAAAGGATATTTCAGTAGCAAAAACTGGGGGAAGGATATGATCTCAGAATTAAGCAGAATCTTCTCAAGAAAGGAGAGATAGTATTGGTACACAAATATAAATATCTCCTATATAATGGGGAAGATGTTAGAGCAAAAGGGAAATTGGTAAAGTCTTCTACAGAGAAAGACCAAAAGCCCCCAAATAGAATTTATGGAGAAAGAGGTTTTCAGTGGGTGCAGGAATGAAGATACCAGTGATGATGATGGTAATATGACAATGATGAAGATAAGATGAGGATGGTAACGATGGTAATGAAAATGATAGTGATGATAGCAGTAAAAGACAATGGATTCAACATCCCCCTTTATTCACAGCAGCTTCCTGCGAATTCTTGCCTGTTCCTTCTGAGACCCAGCGGGGTGAGGGCTGGAGTGGACTCAGATGTGCTGGAGATGGTCCAGGCATGGGCCATTGGGGGTTGGAGAGCCCAGATTGGGGAAGGGAGGAGAAGGCCGGGTGCATAAGGCCTGTGATGGTGCAACAAGGAGTCCATGCTACTTACCTTGGGCCCAGGGCAGGTGTGGTCTCCTATTAGTGTCTGAGAACACCTTCTCCAGAGACCCAACTCAGTCTGTGGGGAAGTAAGATGCCCGGCTCCATGGGCAAAGTCACCCTGTCCACGGTGCCTGTGTGCCCTTTCCATGGGGCATAGGTGCCCTGTCCATGGGGTACAGTCACCCCTTCCACGGGGCATGTCTGCCTCATCCTCTTCACTCTCAACGGTTCTGAAGTCCTCCAGGGCGGACTTCCAGATTCTTCTACTTCATCTGAAGCAGCTCCATTTTTTTTTTTTTTTTTTTTTGGGGTACGCGGGCCTCTCACTGATGTGGCCTCTCCCGTTGCGGAGCACAGGCTCCGGACGCGCAGGTTCAGCGGCCATGGCTCACGGGCCCAGCTGCTCCGCGGCATGTGGGATCTTCCCGGACCGGGGCACGAACCCGTGTCCCCTGCATCGGCAGGTGGACTCTCAACCACTGCGCCACCAGGGAAGCCCAAGCAGCTCCACTTTTATGTGCTGGTTTTCATGATTTTGTTTGGGGAAAGGGCTGAACAAAGTTTTCCAGAGCAGCGCACAACAGTGATCTGTCCGAGAGTATTTTGTTTGCCCTGCCTGACTGTATGTAGAGCTGGGATCTGTGTGATATACAGGTGGTGCCCTGCACAGCCCCAGGGACCCTTCACATGGTCAGGGACGTGCACTGAATCCCCGGGAGGTGTGTACTGCACTGCTCCTGGGTCTGCCTCGCTCCGGCTTTGGTGCCCTCGCCAGTGGGAGGTTAGCTGTGGTCTGTAAGCTCTTGACCTTGGGATTTCATCATGAGTTCCAGAACTGGGAGCAGGTGTTGTGAAGCCTGCATCCCTAGGCTGACTTGGGGATGTTCATTTCTTCATTCACCATCCATTCAATAAATAATTTCTGAACACCTTACTCTGTGCCAGGTGCTGTGCTTGTCATGAGAAGAAAAATTCCCTCTCTCCTGGAGGAAGATCCCTCTCTCCTTTAGTCTACTGGCAGAGACAGACCATGGGGAAGAAAACAAATCCATGTGTGGTTAAAAATTGAGATCAGTGCCATGAAGAAATAAATAGGATGCTGTCACAGAAATAAGGACTAGGGTGTCAACTGAGATGAGGTAGAGAGGGGAGGCATCTCAGGAGGTGACATTTGAGCTGAGACTTGAGGGAGGAGGTGATGGCCATGGGAAGAGTGTAAGAGAGTCCTAAAAGAAGGAACAGTGATGCAAAGGCCCAGGGGCAGGAAAGAACACCTTGTGTTCAAGAAACCAGGAGAATGCCATTGGAATTGGGGGGTCATGGGCAGGAGGGGCCTGAAGCTTAAGAAAACAGCCCAAAGAGGCTCCACTCAGGTGGATGAAGTGTCCAGACCAGCTATCATGCTCCATGTCTGAATTCCCATCAATGGAGAGAGTGTTAGGATGGGGGACCTGGGGGTGAAGTCTCTTAACACATCCAGGGAATAACCAAATATCTCCCATCGAGCCAATGAAATTCTTGGCCCAGTCTCCAAGGGAGTAATCCACACAGAGTATTTCCTTAACATTAGTTAAAGTAATTCTAGGTCCTGTAACAGGGAACCCTCCAAATCTCAGTACCTTAGCAAGGTAATGTCTACTTCTCACGTTAAGTCCAACTGGGAGTCTGGCAGGTAGTTTTCTACATGGTGATGCAGGTATCCAGGTGCCTTCTGCTTAGTAGCTCCGCCATCTTGTAGGATCTTGGCAACCAGCAAAAAATGAGTGTAGGGCATTCCACAGGAGGTTTATATGGGCCAGTCTTAGATGTGTAAGTTACTTCTGCTCACACTCTATGGGCCAGAATTTCGTTACTTGGCCACACCCACTTGCAAGGAAGGCTGGGAAATATGGTCTACCTGAATGCTCTCCAGGTGGAGGAAATGGGTCCAGACGCCATAGTCTGCTACTTTGAGCGACAATGACAGTAAAGAGCAGAGGCCCTGTACTGTGACTTCACATTAGACCTACCTGGGTAGCGGCCAGGTCCCTACCCCAACCATTTATGGCAGGATCTCTGGGAATGGGGCCCAGGCATCTGTATTGTTTAAAGCACTCCGGGAGATTGCAGCTTGTAACTGAGATTCGAACCACCAGTGTGGAGAGAGGAGCTTCTGGGACAGTGGTCACAACTGGGCCCACATTTCCACTTGCTTAATAATAATAATATTGCTCATCCCAGGTGACAGGCTAGGGTGGCAGGATGGAAAGGAAGAGGAGCTATTTAGAAATAAAATGGTTGTAATTCTGCATTTTAGGGAAGGGGCTGCCTTCACCTCAAATGTGGGAGGCTGTGGACAGCGACATTCATGGTCCTCATGGTTGACATACGTGAAGGCAGATCTGGGTGGGTGAGGGCAAGAAAAAACGATGATTATATGCTCAGCTTGGTTAGAACTCTGAGAGTCCCAGGAAACAATGTGAGGAAGAAAAGACAGGTGTTCCTTCCATGTTAAAGAGTAGAAGGGGGGGCTTCCCTGGTGGTGCAGTGGTTGAGAATCTGCCTGCTAATGCAGGGGACATGGGTTCGAGCTCTGGTCTGGGAAGATCCCACATGCCGCGGATCAACTAGGCCCGTGAGCCACAACTCCTGAGCCTGCGCGTCTGGAGCCTGTGCTCCGCAACAAGAGAGACCGCGATAGTGAGAGGCCGCACACCGTGATGAACAGTGGCCCCGGCTCGCCACAACTAGAGAAAGCCCTTGCACAGGAACAAAGACCCAACACAGCCAAAAATAAATAAATTAATTAATAAACTCCTACCCCCAACAACTTCTTTAAAAAAAAAAAAAAGAGTAGAAGGAAGATGTGAGCGGGGATGGGAGGGAGAGGAGAGAGAGAGAGGGAGAGAGCGAGCGAGCCAGCACAATATACTCTTAGGGACCATCGTGTGCAGAATTAAATTTGAAGTGGTTCCTTGCTCTATAATTGTTCTCTTATCTATGAGCCTTTAATAAGACTCCTATATAAACTGCCTTGTATTCTTGTATTAATGGTGTCTTAAAGGAATGAAGGAATGAGAAAGTACATAAGTTAGAGTGCTTATTTAGGTTCAGGAAGGAAAAAATGAATTCTAATTTAAGCAGCAAAGGAATTTATTGAGAGAATATTGGCTAAGTTGGTGACACTCTGGCACAGGGACTCGTAGGAGCCACCCTTCAACCACTGGGTGGATGTGACTGGCCTTAGACACGCCCACATGCACCATCTCTTCAAACTGTCCCTTTCCTTCTATCCCTCTGATAAGATAATGGACAAGAGCAGATTGATTCACGGTTGGTGAATGGACGGCCCCACCTCTGCATCCTTAGCAGACGTCACTGATTGATCTTGGTGCACGTGCTTGTGGCCCTAGGCCCAGGCAGTCATTACCAATAGATCACAGATGACACATAGAATAAAATTTATTTCTATTCCAGGGTTAATATGACATCCCCTTCCAAAGCACAGTGTGTGCTATTTAAGTGAGATTGTCATGGTCTTAGTCCAAAGAGCCAGGATTTCATGCCCTAGGGGTGAAGGGTTGCTTATCTGGGTGCCATTGCTTCTGACCCTGCTGAAGCTTAGAGGCCACCATTTATCTGTGGTGCCACTGATTCTTGGGTGGTGTCTCTAAGGAAATCCAGGAGGATCATTCCCGGTGGGGGTCTCACCTTTCTCCTGACCCTTTCTCTGTCTGGGGAGGCCTGAGCTTACCTGCTCCAGCCCCACCACCACAGTCTGTGGGCTCTACTTCTGACATCACATGGGTTCTGACCTCATGGTTCTGTCCCAAAGGCAATTATTTGCTAGCTTCACGCCCACCTCTTGTTTCCAATCAGGTCCAGGGCTGTAGAATCAGGGGGCTGTCCATTTGGCCAGGTGGAGAGGAGGGAGCTGGGATCAGACCCAGGAAAAGGCGGAGCTATTCCAGCCAGCGTTGATGGTCCTAATGTGGCCTCCAGGTGGAGTTAATTGGTTTTATTTTTCCACCTGGTTCCTCCCAGCCTTCCTAATTACTATTAAGCCCCTGTCCCTAGGCTTATCTTTGGCAATTCCCACCAATGGCCATTTTGCAGAGGAAAAGTGAAAAAGGCAAGAAGCGTTCAGGATCAGGGTGTGGGCGGAGTTTATAACCCGAGTCATCACTTATTGGCTGTGTGACCTTGGGCAAGTTACTTCACTTCTCTGAGCTGTCTTCCTTAAAATGAGGATAACAGCCTCCTGCTGGGATTTTGGGGAGGATTAAATACCTAAACATTTGGCTCAGTAGTGTGTGGCATGTACTAAGCCCTCAGTATGTGAAGGCTGCTATGGCTTCTTGTTACTCCCGTTCTTGCTGATTGGGGCTGAGGTTTCAGGGTCCAGCTTGGACCCAGGTTGGGGACTTGGACATTCTCTTTTTCCTCCCCCAGAGCCGTGGGAGCTAAGCTTGCCCTCATCTCCTCAAGCAAGATAGGACACCAACTTTGTTTTAGCAGAACAAAACCCAAATAAATCATCCACAGAGGGACCAGCAGGCTAATAGAATGTTCTTAAAAGGACATTTTATTTTGTCAAATTGCTTTAGTGCTGCTGAACTTTGGATGCCCTATCTTTGCAGTATTTCTGGAGGGTTTGTTTGCAGGTAATGAGAAAGTGTTGCCCCGACATTTGTCTAAGGGAGGGGACCGAGGGTTTCTTTCCTGTGCACCCCTCGCTCTGTGTGTCTGCTCCTTCAGTACCCACGCCCCAAACATTTTCACCGTATTCAGCATCCAGGAGGAGCAGGGGAAAATGAGTGAGTAGGTGGGGACCAGTGGGAGAGAACCCTCTGGGTCCTCAGGGGGGGCCACCCTTAGAGAAACCCTAGAACCCTCTTGCCCAGCCTGGGGGAGCTGGCAGGACCCAGTCCCACTCCCAGCATCATCCAGGATCATTTTCCCTTCCTCTAAAAAGTTGTGTGTCAGCACAGGTGTGGCAGGTGTGCTTGCTCCCCGAGACTGCGCCTGTGCCCCAGCATGGGAAGAAAAATGCCGACTCGGAGAGAATCTGGAGTCAGGCGTGCAGGCACTAGCCTCGGGTACAGGAGAGAATTGGTGGGAAGGATGCGCTGGCATAGGGCCAGGTGGCTGGCACAACAGTGCGCTGTGCACATGCGTCCTCGCTAGGTGAGCCCCTTCCCCCTGCCAAGGAAAGAAGCCCCCATAAGGTGACTGTGAGAAGTGGGGCAGCTGTATCCTTCCCTCCCTCCCTCCTTTCCTTCTTTCGCTCACACTCTCCATCCTTTCTTCCCTCCTTTTTCAGTTCCTTATTCCCTCTCTTTACCCTTCCCATCTCCCCTTATTCCCCTTCCCCTTCCTTTCCTCCAGCCTCCCTCCCACATTCACTAAGGACACACCATACTCCTCAGTGCTCCAAGCTGGATGCACCTGCAGGGAGAGACTCTGCTCCAGCCCCCCAGGAGCCCTCTGCTTAGTGGAGCACCCAGTGGGTGGACAGGTTACGATGCTGCCATATGATTCATGCGCTAAAAAAGTTCTGTGGTTCTTCTGGGAACCTCGCTGTGCCTGGAGGGGCAGAGAAAACCCTTGCAGAAAAAGGGAAGTTCGGCCTGGGTCTCTTTTTCAGGCGGAGTCAAGAGGGAAGGGAATTCTCAGCAGGAGGAACAGCTCCTACAGAGGTTGGGAGACAGGAAAGGACTCGGAGTGTTTGAGGAAACTGTGAGGTTTCGGGCAGCCTGAGCAAGCCTGGCGTACTTGGTGACTCCGTGTTAATGTGGGTAATCAATAAACACACATGCATTGAGCCCCTGCCACGTGCCAGTCACTGAGCCTAGTTCAGTGGAGGATAGAGACAGTCGCGATGAAATATCTGCCTTCAACAAACTCAGAGTCTAGAAGGGCAGATAGTCAATGAACACTCACCCAAACTTTAAAATTGGACAAACCCGGGCTCAACTTCCATCCCTGCCCCTTACTGTCACGTGTGACCTCCAGCCAATCATTTCAGCCTTTCTGAGCCTCAGTTTTCTCATCTGTAAAATGGGAGATGGTAGTACCCATGTCACTGTGGGATGTTTTGGGAGCTGAATTAGCTTTTGTATGTGAAAGTATTTAGCACTATGTATGTTATCTCATTTTACCTTCATGACAACCTTGGAAGGAAGGTACTATAATTTCTCCATTTTACAGATCTGGAAATGGTAGCTCAGAGAGGTTGAGCGACCTGTTTAAGGTCACACAGCCAGTAAAGGTATAATGTGGAGATAAAAATTTAGGCAGTCTTGACTCCCAAACCTGAGTGTTTAATAACAACTTCCCCCAAAGGAAGCATATGGACTTGGAACAAAACAAATACATCAGTGAAATGGGGTTGTGCAAACCTGGCAAGATCATGGGGATAAATGCGGGGGTGATGGCTCTTCAAAGCTGAAGAGGGCCCTGGGGATGCGCTTTCTATTTCTGAGGCTTCTCACCATCTCATCGAGGGTACTCTCCTAGCCTGTGTTGGG
>NW_020173068.1:10162682-10364840 GCF_003031525.2 Neophocaena asiaeorientalis asiaeorientalis
TGAAGAGGAGGGGGAGGGCGGGGAGGGAGAGGAGCTCTCTGTCCCCAGAGAGGTCTAGACCCTTCTCTTCCCTGGTTCTGGCTCTCTCCCTCCCTCCAGATGCCCAGCACCAAGGTGTCTTGGGAATCCAAAGCTCCAGTAGAGACCGTCTGGGTTTCATCCTTATAGCTGTGCTTTTTCTGTTCACATGGTAGTTTCTCTTGACACCCTTTTTTCCAGGAGCTCCTGGTCTTTTCAAGTCAGCTTTTGTCTATGAGGCCTCTCAAACTCCCTGGGCACACTTTCTGAGCCCTTGCTCTGGTCTCTGCCTTCTATTTCTCCTCTCTGCACTCCCAGTGGGTGAGTAGTGGGGCTTCTGAGGTCTAAAGGAGGAGCTTGGGCACAACTCTGGTCCCAGGCCAGGGACTTAGAAGGAGACAGACTACATGGTCGCTACAAGGGCCTCCCTTGGTCATTACATAGATTGGCCACACGATGGCGCCTTGGTACCATCAAGCACATGCCCAGCCTCTCCAATGGGCTTCAGGTCCACTGTCACTCGGCTAGTCTCTTCCTTAAATGTTCCACTGGCTCCAAATGGTCTCTGCTTTATCTCATCATTGTCATCCTCCCCTGCCTGCCCCCACCCCCAACTCTCCTCCTGCCTATCACTGTACCTATGCAGCTGACCTCAGGGTCTCCTGTTTACCCTGGGCAGACAGACTCCAGTCACTGCTGGCTGTGCTAGAGAGGAGGGGAGGGGAGAGGAGAGGGGAAGGGAGAGGAGAGAGATTAGAGGCTGGCCAAGGGGCTAGAGGCTGCCTTGATAAGGAAGCCTTGTCTTATGGGCTTGGCCCTCTGTGGACCCAGCCACCTGGAGCTGGGCTCTGGGAAAGCTTTAGGGATGGGACACAGAGCTTGCATGTCAGTCCCAGGGGACATCTGGCAGCCCAGTTTGGGGCCTGAAATACAGGTCTCACCTCCTGGAGGCGTGAGGGCCAGAAGTGACACAGAAAAGGATGCCATCAGCCATCAGGAGGCTCAGAGCTCCAGCTGGAGGTGGCCCTGATGTTAGACCCAGCCATAGCCAGCCGTGGCCCTTCTCTGGACAATGGTTTGGAAGCTGAGGGAGCTGCTGGCTGGGATGGCAGGGTGTGGCCTGAAAACGAGGCTTGCTTTTATGAAAAAATAAAAAATAAAAAACAACTCAGGTGAGGTGACCAAGAGAGAATTTTACACGTGCTCAGAGAGCAGTGACAAGTTAAGATTATAATAATAATGAAAACCGTTTATGTGTACTTACTACATGCCAGGCATTGCTGTAAGCACTTTTCGTGGATTATTTTATTTACACAGATTACCCTGTAAAATAGGGAATAGGAGAGGATTTCTAATGAAAATCAAGCCTGGAAAGGAGACAGACTCTCTTTTAGGGCAATAAGGCCCAGGGTACACGCAAGCTGGGGATGAGCCTTCCTGTTGAGCTGCATCTAATTGTTGGAAGGGAGAGAGAAAAACCTCTCCTTTTATCCCACAGTGTACACGGGGACCTGCCATTGCAGCCTCTTCCCTTTTGAACCATTTTCTTCCCAGTGGGAGGAACATTCCGCAGTTGGAGTTGCATCCCGATTTAATAAGGCAATAACCTGAGAAATGCATTTCAATTGATTATTAAGTATTAGTTTATTAGGGCTCAGTAGCTCTGACCCAAATAGCTGCTACGCAGTCATTAAACATAAAAGAAGATGTTTCTGTTTATATATTTTGTTTATTTACCATCATGAACAAGCATTACTGCATCAATTAAATGTCGATTAGGGGCCCATGATTTGAATCAGATTGCATACAAGTCATTTTCGTGTCTCTTTCGTAGACATAATCCATTTCTGTTTTAATACTAAAATACGGTCTGATCGAAGCATTAGAGGCTGTTCCTGGTTGGCACGACAAGGTGGTTTCTGTGCATTTCTAGAGCTGATCTTTCCTTTTTTGGTGTCTGCAACCTGGAACCGGGTGACAATGGCATTCATCCATTAGTGCTTATTCGCGGAGATGCATTTTCCCCATTGTGATTCTTTGCTTTTTTTGAGTTAATTTCTTAAAACACAGAACAAAACAATAACCCTCCTATCACAAAACCCTTAGATATTTATCTCCAAGTTTGCAGAATTAAGTTGCAGAAATAAAACTAAGTTCTCTGAAATCAGCAGCATCAGCACTGGAAAAAAGATATGGTTTTCCTAGTCCCTGAGTTCAGAAGCATCGAAATAACGTATTCTAACGGCATTCTTTTCTTTTCTTTATTCTTTGAAAATGTTTTTTATTTAACAATTTTTAAAGGTTACTTTCCATTTACAGTTATTACAAAATATTGACTCTATCCTCTGTGCTGTACAGTACATCTCTGAGCCGATATTACACCCAATAATTTGTACCTCCGGCCCCTCCCCCCTCCCCACAGGTAGCCTCTAGTTTGTTCTTTATATCTGTGAGTCTGCTTTCTTTTTTTTTTTAAAACAGCTTTTTAAAAATAATTCAAAGGAAAATTTAAAGAAATTTCTAAGTTTATAGGAAAAATACTTTAAAAAAATGAGATCCTGTGGAAATGTTCTTGGGTTTTAAGTCAGAGGAGAAAGGACTTGAAGGAGAAATCCCGGCTGGATTGGGCCCCGTTGGATCAGAATGGAACCTCCCTCATCCCCAGAATTTGTCCTTCTTCTGCTGTAATCACTGGGTCGGCAGAAGTAGGACTCCCCATGGGAACCTGGGGACCCAGGTCTTCCGGGGTGGGAACCCGAGGCCAAGTGCACGTGACTGAGCCTTCTCCCTGCCCTGACCCCCAGCCCCACTCAAAGAGGCTGCTGAGCGAGGCTGCCCTCGGTCAGTCCTACGGGGGCAGCATGCTGGGTGGAGGGCAGTGCGCCCGGTCAGTCTCTGGCTACAGCCACGTGGGAGCTGGCAGGCCGGCAAGGCTCAGCCACTCCTCGCCAGCTGTGGAGGGGCAGCCCTTGGACTCCAGGAAGCGGTTTATTCCAGGATGAAAGAAAGATGAGGGTGCTGAGGAGAGGGGTGGGGAGCGAGTGACCTGCTTGGAGAGGCTGGTCATTTGCTTATTGAACAGTTTCCCAAGTTCTTCTCTCCCACTTCCAGCCCAGAAGTTTTCAAGCTTTTTTTTTAAAGCAATAGAACTCTTTTGCCAAAAGACATCCCATGTGAAAGTCCAATATGTAAAAAGCTCAAGCATAGTTGAAGCATTGGGGGTCGGGTGCGACTCACTTGCCAACTCAACCCTCCACCCCATGGTGTCCCAGGGCATCTCTGCAGAAACCCTCTGGCTCCGCAGACCCTGCATCAGTACACGGCTGACCCCAGTCTCAGAGCCAGTTCCCAGTCCAGGCCTGCCTGGGCTGACCACAGAAAAATCACTGGGGATGAGAGCTTCTTCTCAAAGTCCCAGGCCCCCCTGGGTCTCTAGGGCTGGATCTGGCTCAAGAGTATCCTTTTAACAAGACCCCCAAATGATTCTAATGCAGTTCGCAGCACTGGTACGAGTGAGGGTGAGGCTAAGGGAGGTGCCTCGGGCATGGCATTTACAGAGATGCTCAGTCTCTGGGGCTCAGCTTGTACCTGCACAACCTCGAGGGTGGGTGCCTCCTTAAATGTGACACCCTAGATCCCTCACTCTCCTGAACCCAGTCCTGGCCCTGGCAGTAACCTTACAAAAGCCACCACCCACCACGCTATGGGGTGTACCTACATACAGAGGTGCTCAGATGGGGGTTGAGTGAGTGAAAGCTATTCGGCCTGCCATAGAGAGCTGCTTCCTGGTTCTCTATGCAGCAGATGGCAAAGAGAACAGGCTGGTGGCAATAGTCATAATAATTTTTATCACAGTTATTCTAAATTTAAGTTTTGATGCTTATGAGGTACAAGACACAGTGAGAGACGATTTACAAACATTCCCCAGTTTTCTCCTCATACCAACCCTGTGATATCAGACCCATGTTGTCAATGGGGAAGCTGAGGCTTTGAAAGGCTAAGGTCTTATCTAAGTTCACACTGCTATTGGGTGAGGGAGTTGAGCCTCACAATCATGTCTAACATTCCCCAAAGCTTGGGATCTTTATCTTTATGTTGTATTGAGAATCTGGGTATATGGACTTTGGTCAGTCGTGGCGATGATGGCTCCAAATGACCTTCACTCTAATAGGATGGCCCCCGTTATGGTCTGTAGTAACTGTGTATGTGTGCCCTGCGAGCATCCCCATCTGCTTTCCCTGAAGCAAATCTACCCCAACCCGGACCACAGAGGTCACATGACCTAGGCTGGGCCAGTAAGAAACCTCCATTCCCTTGGACACTGGGATTGGTCCAGAGGTGGACGTGGGACTCAAGCCAAACCAATCACATGCCTTCCCCAGTACTTTTCATTTAGGAACTGGGAGAGAAGCTGTCTTCCTTGGGAGTCCCTGTGCTGGAGGGAGGTGAGGGACTGCTGGCAGCCAGAGAGCTAGGAGAGAATGCTGACAGAGATAAGAGGAGAGGAAGCCAGACCTGGTGACCGAGTCTCGCTGGTAAGATCTATCTCCAGTTCTGTGAGTTGCCTGGGCATGTGGTCTTCTCAGCTACATCAGAAAATTTTATTTTTTGCTTTAGGCTAATATGAATTAGTATTCTGTCACTTGCAACCCAAAGAATCCTGACTAATTCAAATTCCAATGTTAATATCATAGTCCCTTCTTTCTGAGCCCTCTCCAAACCACCTGACATCCCACCAGCGGCCAAATGCGTTTTTTATTTGTAATTGTGGTAAAATATGCATAACATAAAATTTACCATCTAAACGTTTTTAAAGTGTGCACTGTGGTGGTATTAAGGACATTCACATTCTTGTGCAACCACCACTGCCATCCATCTCCAGAACTCTTTTCATCTTGCAAAACTGAAGCCCTATGCCCATTAAATAATAATTCCCTTTCCCAGCCTCTGGCAACCACCATTCTACTTTCTGCCTCCATGAATTTGACTACTCTAGTTATCTTGTATAAGTGGAATCATACAATATTTGCCTTTTTTTGTCATTAGCTTATTTCACTTAGCATAATGTCCTCAAGGTTCATCCATGTTGTAGCATAAGACAGGATTTCCTTCCTTTTTAAGGCTGAAAAATATTTCATTGTGTTTATATAGCACATTTTGCTTATCCATTTATCCATCAATGGACATTTAGGGTGCTTCCACCTTTTGGCTTTTTAAAATAATGCTCCTAGGAACATGAATGTACAAATATCTCTTTCGGACCCTGCTTTCCATTCTTTTGGGTATGTATCTGGAAGTGGAATTGCTGAATCATATGGTGGTTCTGTTTTTAATTTTTTGAGGAACCGCATACCATTTTCCATAGTAGCTGCACCATTTTGCATTCCCACCAACAGTACACAAGGGTTCCAATTTTTCCACATCCTTGCCAACATTTATTATTCTCTCTCTCTCTCTGTCTTTTTTTTTGTAGTAGCCATCCTGATGGATGTGAGGTGGTCTTAATGCATTTTTTTTTCCCTTTTGGCTGCACTGCACAGTTTGTGGGATCTTAGTTCCCCAACAAGGGATTGACCCCGGGCCCTCAGCAGTGAGAGTGTGGAGTCCTAACCACTGGACTGCCAGGGAATTCTCAATGTATTTTAAATAATGGCATCTATAACAGTTTCACTACATAAAAAACATCCTAAAATCTGACTTAAAACAATGACTATTTACTGAGCTCCCGATTCTCCAAATAGGCAAAATGGGCTGAGCTCAGTTGAGTGGCTCTTCTGGTCTTGGCCAGACTCACTCATGTGTCTAAGGCGTTGACTGGTCTAGGATTACTTCAACTGAGATGACTCATTGGAGCTTTAGGCCATCTCTCATCCAGCAGTCTAACCCAGGTTTGTTCTCATAAAGGCTGGGCTGGGTTCCAAGAGAACAAAGCAGGTAATGTCTCTTGAGACCTGGGCTTGGGTGTGGCACAACATGCTTTCTCTAAATTCCATGGGTCAGAGCAAATCACTGGCCCAGCCAGATTCAAGGGGTGGGGAAATTTACCCTATCTCTTGATGGGAAGACCTGCAAAGTCAAATTGCAATGGGATGTGGATAGGGGGAAGTGAACAATTACCACCATTTCCCCCAAATCGATCATAACTTTTCAATACGTTTTCCTATCATGACAAAAATTTACATTTCAGATTCACTCTGATGGACTCACCCAATTCATAAGGTTCAGACGTTCTGATTCACCTATAGGGCTAGACTCTGCTGGGAATCATGGAATCAAGGCCAATTACAGTAATTCCTCTTCCGTTTGCCATAAGCAGTTGACTCAAGGTTAGCTCTGCCCCTGTGGCCCTGCATAAGGGCTGTCTGTTAAGGCAATTGGCTTTACCATCAGCTTTAAAAGATGCTAACTCAGACCCTCTCCTCAAAGCCCGCAGTGACAAGGGAACCTCTGCAGAGCTCCAGAGCCTGATTAAAGAAAGCCAAAACTGAACGAAGACCAAAGGCTTCCAAAGCTCAGTGCCTTCCCAGTAACCGGATGAATACAGAGCTAGATTCAAATGGTCAGAGCTGTTGCTGGGGAAGCACGGGGCAGCAGGCATCCCCAAGCATTCTGGTCACCTTGTAAATCAGTCTCTGGAGGCTAATCTGGAAGATTTGCAGAGAGTTTTCTACTTTATTATTTGGTTACTGCTACAATAATGCTGCATAACAAATCACCCCAGACAAAAAAGAACAAGCATTTACTTTTCTTCCTCATGGGTCTGTCTGTGGGTTGGCTGGGGTTCAGCTGGTCTTGGCTGGGCCAGGCTGAACTCCAGGAAGTGGGTTGGGTTCAGATCTGCTCCATCGAACTTTATTCTCCTTGGACCAGCAGCTCCCCAAAACATGGTCTTCAAACAGAGAATGGGAGGAGCTTAGAGGGCAAGGAAACAGTCCTTGCACATTTGAGCTTCTGTTTGGTCAGGGCTGCTATCCTTCTACTGGCCAAGTGAGTCACGTTACCAAGCCAGACATCAACGGGGCAGAGACATAAGCTTCTCCCTCAGGAGGAAGCCCTGCGAGTTACATGACAGAGGGTGAGATGCACAATCTTAACATGGTGCAGTAAGAACTGGGACCAACGATGCAGAGTCAACTGTACTTACCTGGAGGGGTTTGGAGATTGACATACTGGGCTTAAACCTAAGTTGTGTGCAGGTCAAGTTTCATACGTATTTGGGAGCGTCTGATAAACTTGGGCTGGATGGGCAGGAGGTTAGTTACAGGAGAAACCGAGCATTCGTCTGTGAGCTCCTTCTGGGATAATACAGAGCCAGGTCAAGGAGCTTATCCAAGTAACAAAACCTCACTCCTTGAAAGAAGCAGTAATCCTGATTACTGCATGAGTTGAGTTCTCTGGGTTCATCCCCTGCCTGGCCCCCTTCCTCACCTTTGACTCATGACTGGTTCCTGGGGAGAGTTATTATTTCAGTAAAACTCTGTGAATGATTGGGGACTAAGCGGCGTTAATTACTGTGAGTCTCCTGTGGGGAAGTTAATATGAGGCGGGAGACAGGTTTTCTCTCCCAAATCACAGCCCCTCATTGTGGGACTTGGAAACCCTACTGGCCCCAGAGCATCTGCAATGGCTGTGCTTGGCACGGGGTAGGGCATGGAAGTGCCCAGTGGCAGTGGAAACCGTGTCCTAGAGAAGCAAAGGTACCCACAGGAAGCGGCGTTGGTGCCCACCTGCCTGAATGACAGGTTCCTAATGGGTGGGGAGAGGCAAGATGGAAGAGTGAGGAACAGGTGAGCATGGCCTCCTGGGGTCTAGCCTTGGAGACAGTGCATTCACCAGTCTTGGTGTCACTCTCCAGCACAAGAAATGGTCCCAGCTACACTCAGACTCAGGTCTGATGTCTAAGTAGCCCTCCCCAGACTTCAGGGATATGATGGGTAAATTCAATCCTATCAAGTGATGACAGGGGTTGCAAATGATTTTTTTCAACACTATTCTTTTGTTCATTAAGTATTAAGTATCTTCTCTGTGACAGTCACCGTGGTGGGGACAGTTGAATAAAAAAACACTTCCTGCTTTGAGAAGCTCATCATCTAGTGTAGGGCAAACTCTGGCCTGTGGCCCACCATCTTTTTTTGTAAGTAAAGTTTTATTGGAACACAGCCATGCTCATTTGTTTATATGTTGTTTCTAGTTGCTTTGGTGACAAGGGCAGAGTCGAGTGGTTGGGACAGAGACCATGTGGCCTCTTATGATGAAACTATTTACTAATGGCTGTTTATAGAAAAAAACATGCCAATCAGTAGTCCATTGAAAAAGGCAAAGAGATAAATAGGCAATGACAATATAGTGTGATAGTCCTGTGACAGAAGTAAGTGTATGGCTTTGGGGGTGGGGTGGGATCAGGGAAGGCTTCCTGGAGGAGGCAATGTCTAATCTGAGACCTAAAGGATGAGTTTAGTAATTTCAGCAAAAGACGAGGAGAGATCGCTGACAGAGGAAAGCAAGAAAAAAGGCAAGAGGTAAGAGTGAACGTGGGGTTTGGAGCTTAGAGTAGCTGGAATCTAGGGTGAGTAAGGAGTCAAAAGAAGAGGCTGTAGGTAGTGCTGGCAGCATGTTGGGGCTCTGATCGCTGTTGAGGAAGTTGATATTTATCATTGGGAGGAGGGGGTATGCTTTGCACTATGCAAATGATATGAATATTATTTGCTCTTTATTCCTTTTTCAGGACTGGATTTTACTGTTTCTGATTTACAGATGTGAAAATGGATGTGGCAGTAAAGAAATTGGCATTTATGGAGACAGGGATGGACAGAAGCATGAATCAAGTGTGCTTGGACATCCTTTGAGTGCTGGGGGTGAGTTCTGGTTAGAAAGTTGGGGCCACTCCCTGGCCTTGTCTCTGGGCTGTCCAGTGACCAAGATTAACTGGTGATCTCTGTGACAGGCATTTGAAGACTTATTCCAGCCCCAGAGCATCCTGTGCCCACACTCAGCCTTCCCACTGGGGCCACTACTTGGGACAGGGCTCCCTGGGCTGTGGACTCAGCTCTATGTCTGGTCATTCTTCCTCTTTTCATGCATCAAACCTAGGCCCTTTGTCATCAGGCCCTACCTCTTTGGGGCCAATATGATCTGCACATCCGTACTCATGGTAAAAACTCCATGACTCAAGGCAGCCACCCTTCATTACTTGAGTGCGAGCCACAGCATCGTCACTCCCCTTCTTGTACCCAGGGCAGACTTGCCAGGGGATCACCAAACTTCCCCACTGAGTCCAGACACAGCCTCAGAATCCTGCTCAACACAGCCCTCCATTGATCAGCCAACGTGCTTATCCTTTTCTCAATCCAGGGAGAATGCTGAGCTCATACGGTACTTTCGGCACAAACCTAACCATTCCCCCCAGGCAGACTGCCTTTTCATCAGCTTTGTTTTTGAACCAGAATTCAATGCAATTCAGCAAATGTTCTCTGAGAATTCACCAAGTGTCAAGGAGAAGGGATAAACATGGTTTCCTTGCCCTAAGGAGCTCACATGCTGATGTGAGACGTTAATTTCAGCTACCTCGGAAGGCAACCTTCCCCTGCTGTTGTTCAGTGTGGTACTGGGCATGCGCCATGCAAAACTGGACTCAGCCTTTCGCATCGGAGATGGGATCGTCTCTGGATGTGGCTGTGGGGCCTGGAACTCAGCATCTCAGACCAGTGGGAAGGAGAAATGCAGGTGGGGAGGTGGGAAGGATCCCAGGGGAGTGGCAGCAACTCAAGGTAAAAGATGAAATCAGGTTTGGGCCAGGCTGGGATCAATGAACAGTGCATCTGGCCTGAGTGATGGGTATAGCATCGGGGTCTCTGGAATGTTCTAAGAAGGCAGTGTGCTCTGGGGAGCTTCCACCCACCCACTCCAGGCCCAGTGGGGGAAAGAGCTGACAAGCAAGGAGCTGAAGTATCAGGCCCCCCAGATAAGAACATAGCAAGAAGGAAATGGAGTCAGGAGCCCTGCCGCCTCTAGAAAGTTGTCTGCTCTTGGAAGCCCGAGGGCTGATTCTTCTGGCTTACAGCCTCATTCCCAGCACCGGTTCAAGAACACTGGGCAGTGGGGTCTCGCTGTGTTTAGAACTCCCCATGGGAGCCTTTGCTGGGTTTCCACTGCAGGGAAACACATGGCTATTGCAGCCTAGACACCGTCTCCCCACCCCGAGAGCTGGCAGTCACCTCATTCCCAAAAGGGACACAATGCCTTCTCAGACCTTGTCACAGCCTTCGACTACTTGCCTTTCCATGGAGATTTCCAGAATCTACTAAGTAGCTGCCATAAATAGGCAGAGAAGGGAATAAGTGTGTGTGAGTGTGTGTGTCTGTCTCAGGCTCTATGTACCCCCCCCCACACACACACCCAGATGCACACCCAGATCTACTTCATCAGAATCCGTTTGCAAACTTCATTTCTTTAAGATGAAGAGAAAAGAAAATTACTATTAACATATCAATGGCACTTCCATGCTGGGAACAAGATTGCTCTCAGGCACACACAAATGCCCAGGGAGTCACAGACAATGTGCTCTCTCCCTGTATCCCTCTCTCCCCAACCCTGCCCCCACTCCCCTTTTATTTATTTATATATATTTTTATTCCTCCAAGCTTGTTTCTCTTGAAATTTCCACCTTGTGGTTGTGTACTGCTGACTTCACATTTGCTGTGGTGTGAACTCCACATCTGTGAATGGATGACAGGAAAGATTAATAGCCCTGTTCCCTTCTCCTTGACTGTGGGCCCAGCTAATGAATAAATAAATAAATAAATAAACAGAGCTCCAATCCCCTAAATAGAGACCCAGAGCCGGGGAGAAAACAGCATTTTGCTGAATCCATTCTTTAAGGAAAAACCCAACCTCTAATGATCTCTGATTTACATAGTCGGCAGTTTTTCGCTAACCATTTTACAAAGACACAAAAGTTTGGGGTGGAGGGATTGCCCCCATACTCTTGGCAGATGGAGGCAAGGGGCCCGTAAAGCCCACACGCCAAGTGGGGCTGGTGATTGAAAGAGCCGATTTCCCACCCGGACCCTCTTAGGTCAGGGACCGCTGAGTCAAGTGATGATGAAGAGAGTGGCAAAGTGACCCCTCTGGGGTCTCAGCAGTGGTCCCCACTTACTGGATGGGAGGAAGTGTGAGGTCTCATCAGCTTCCTTCTTGTTTCCAGTTCCTGTGAAAGAGAGGCTCAGACGGTGTGGGTAAGGCTTCTCAAACTTGAATATGTACACAAATTTCCTGGACATCTTGTTACAATGCAGATTCTGATCTCGTAGGTCTGGGCTGGGGCTGAGATTCATCATTTCCAACAAGCTCCCAGGTGACGTTGATGCGGCTGGTCCAGGGACTACAGTTAGGGCAGCAAGATGCTGGGGAGAGGACAGCAGTTCAGACTATGTCCCCTCCTCTGTGGCTTTTGTCTGAGGCTGCAGGACAGAGTCATTCCCCTTCCTTCCGTCCCTGGAGCTTGGCTGTGATCTTGTTCTCCAACCTCAGCTGACTCTCTGGGCCTAATTATTCCCAGGCACCCCAGCCAAAACCAGCCAGCACATCCTCTCTGAAACAGGCATGGAGAATTCTGACCTTCACAGGCTGCATTTTAAAGTCCTGTTGCCTCTTTCGGTCACTGCGTCTTTAATAAGATCAGTCTTTAGATAGGAAGATGCTGCGTGGGGTGACCTAGTTGAGGGGCAGGCAGGCTCAGAGGCCATGATGCCATGATGGCACCTGCAGGCCTTGGTTGGGCTGACCGGAGGCTGGGGGTCAAGGGTAGTGATGCTGGAGGGGCTGTGAGCTGGGGTCCTCTGTGCAGCCAGAAGTTCGGGGGCCAAAATGCACATGCACCAGCCATTGATCTTCACCTGCCAGCCCTGGTACTTGTCAGCTCACTTCATTCTCTTTGATGATGAAGCAGAAGTGAGACCAGTCCCACAAAAATAGAGATAGGAAGCCCCCAGCACCAGACATTCCCCCCATTCATGGTCCTTCTGGCTCAATCAGATTTGGTCCAAGGAAACCAAGCAACGTTCAGGGGGGCAGGTGGGCCTTTGCCCACACAATGGGGAAGAGAGCAGACTGGGCTGACTTGGTTTTTCTCATCACTCAGCCAGGATGGCCGACACATCCTTGCCCTTGATTCCTGGCCTGTGAAAGCCCCAAGGCCGGGTTACGAATCACCCCAGTGCAGCTCACCTTCCTACTCCTTGGATCAGCCTCAGATGATCCCGGTCCAGCCAGAGGTAGCTGCTACCCATCCCACTCCACCCTGGGGCCCCTGCCAAGTCTGCTTGGCCTTCACCATCCCATTGATTCCTCAGAACCTGGGTTTGCTCATCTCTGAAGCAGGGACCATGACACCTTCCTCCTGGGATGGGGGAGGGGAGAGGAGACAACACTTTAAGGTGCCTGGGCCAGGGTCTCAGAACATCATAACCACCCCCGACCTGGGCAGCCTCTTCTTCCCACCTGCACCACCCATGCCCCTTTCCCCGGGCCCCTGCTGGGCCCTATCTGATCAGCTAACCGGGCATCACTTCTCACAGATGTGTTTCATGAAACAAATCCCATGAGATGCTTTGCAAAAAAAAAAAAAAAATTGGGAAGCATACCATTTCTCTCTTGAAGAGTAAATCGATTTAACCTTGGTTGATTCTGCTTTGCCCAAACGTGTTTGACCATGGAGTTTTTCAATATAATGCTTATCAACAACTGGGTGTCAGGAGATGGGAACAGCTGACAATCTTCTCCTCCAAAGCCTTCACTCAAAGACATGGGTGGTGGTATCCAGGGGCAGGTCTGGCACCTGGGGAGGCTGCGTACAGGCTTTTTCCCACCCTAGTCATAGGTGCAGGCATTTCTGTCCTGTTCTTTTCTCCTGAGCTTTTGACCCCATGATTCCCTGTGGCTGTAGCTTCCAATACCTGGGCATTTTAGGCTGTCCCCTTGCATTGCAGAGAAAGGTGAGGACTTAACCTGGCAGCCACACAGATAAGCCCAGCCAGAGCCCCCTGCTCTGTTCGGCTTCAGAGGTTACTGCAGTGATCTAGTCCAGCCCAGGCCATGTGCCCGAGACTGATGTTGTCTGTGACCTGCCCACATTCCCCTGGCACTCATCATTCCAGGAGGTGCTAACGAGCATCCTGCTGTACGCATCTGTGACTCTGCCAGAAGGATTTGTCTCTGCCATTTCTGGGGAAGGCTGGAAGTGTAGACAATTCATGCCCTGGGACGAGCCCTCAGCTAGTGCCTGATGGGGGCATATTAGTTTTCCATGGCTGCCGTAAACAAACTTGATGGCTTAAACAACAGAAATTTATTCTCTCACAGTTCTGGAGGCCAGAAGTCCAAAATCGATATCACTGGGCTGAAATCAAGAAGGACCATGTTCCCTCTGGAGGCTCTAGGGAAGAATCTATGCCTTGCCTCTTCCAGTGTCTGGTGGCTGCCGGCATTCCTCGGCTTGTGGCCACAGCACTCTCGTCTCTGTCTTTGCGGTCATATTGCCTTCTCTTCTGTTGGTCACATCTCCCTCAGACTTTCTTTATGAGGATACCTGTGACTGCAATTAGGGCCCACCTGGGTAATCCAGGAAAATCTCATCTCAAAATCCTTAACTTAATCATATCTGTTATTTTGTTGCCATATAAAATAACATTTGTGGGTTCCTGGGGTTAGGACCTGATATGTTGGGGGCCAGCCTGCAGACTGGGGGCTGGAGGATAAACACCCAGCTTCTTGCCCCTGGGGTTAGATAGATAATTAGGGTTAGATGAAGTCATAGGGGTGGGGCCCTCATGATGAGATTAGTGCTCCCGTAAGTAGGGATACCAGAGACTTCTCTCTCCATGTGCAGCACAAAGGAAAGGCCATGTGGGCACACAGGGAGAAGGTGGCCATCTGCCAGCTGGGAAGAGAGCTCTCACCTGAGGCCCGTCCCCCAGGGTATCCTGGAGCCCCTGGAGGGGGCAGTGAGATTGTACCTTCACTGCTCACAGCAACGCACAGCTCAGTAACACACTCTGTTGGCTTCCTCCCTTCTCTGCCTCACCTTGACATTCCTCTAACCGGTGCCTTCTGGAATCCCCACCTTGGCCTTGAATCTTCCTCTTTGGGTTTGCTCCTGGGGGACCTAACCTAAGAAACCCATCGATCACCAACCATCCACAGCAAAGGCAATAAATTCCATCAATTATCCTTCAAACTCCAAGATTCCAGGTGTCTGAGCCCTGTGGACACAGTGCTTGGGCTTGAGAATGAAGTAGTCTGGGTCCATGACCACTCTGTCAATATTATAGATCCTCCCAAACAGCAGGGTTGTAGTGCATCCTCTCAAAGCAGATTTCATTCATCAGAGGGACAGCATCCTGTCTGCATTCATCCCAACATGTCACAGCGAAGCAGGAATCGTGGTGAGATGTGAAGAATAGAGGTTCCACCGCAGCCACCATTATCTCTTTGATTCAGAGGTTTGACCTTCCCCAGATACTGGGGAAACAGAGGCCCTCGTTAAGCCAGGAAGCTTGCAGGGTATGTTAAATTCGACAGCTTCTTAGAAAAAGAAATATCACTTGGTGGAAGGGCATAGGACTGAATGAGGTTAAGAGAACTAGGGAATTACCCTGCCTCCATCAGCCACGGAGGAGAACGGGCCCTCCACTGACTGGGGTTTTGGAAAGCAACTGGCTCTCTGAAAAAAAAAAAAAAAAAAAAAAGCCCTGATTTGTAACAGTTGCCAATTTCTGTGGTGTCAATACTCCCACCTTTGCCAATTTCAAGCTACTGGCTTGAAAAGTTCCTGAAATTTTAACAATCTGCTCTTGTAAGCCAGTATAAGCTGGCTCCAGCATGTCATGACCCAGTTCTTTATTTCATGTTATTTTTTAAATTGGAGTTTTATTTTATTTGTTGGAAAGAATTTTTGTTAAATTTTATTTTCATTTCAAACTTACAGAAAAATTCCAAAGCTAGTAAAATAGACTCCTGTATACCCTTTACCTTGATTCACCTAGCATTAATATTTTGTCATATTTGCTTTGTTTCTCTTTCTAAGTACATTTGTTATTGTTGTTATATTATTATTGCTGACCCATTTCAATGTAAGGTTCAGGCATATGACCCTTTATTCCTAAGTACTTCATCATTATCTCCCAACACACTTATATTATGGAACCACATTGGCACTATATTATCATCTGATCTGTAGCCTGTATTTAAATTTCACCAATTACCTTAATAATGTCCTTTATAACTATAATCACACACACACACACACATACACACACACGCATACACACACACATGCATACATTTTCCTGATCCAAGATCAATGTCACATTTCTTTGTCCTGTTTCTTTTCTCTCCTTTAACCTGGAATTATTTCCTCATACTTTCCTTGTCTTTCATGACATTGACAGTTTTTGAAAAGTCTAGGAAAGTTTTGTAGAATGATCTTTAATTAGTTTTTTTTTCCCCTCAAGATTAGATTCAGATTATGTATATGGGGGATGTTATGGGCTGAATGTTTATGTCCTCCCCCGCCCCCCCATTCATATGTTGAAGCCCTAACCCCTACTGTGATTATTTTTGAGATGGGCCTTCAGCAGATAATTAGGGTTAGATGAGGTCATAGGGGTGGGACCCTCATGATGAGATTAGTGCTCCCATAAGTAGGGATACCAGAGACCTCTCTCTCCATGTGCAGCACTGAGGAAAGGCCACGTGGGCACACAGGGAGAAGGTGGCCATCTGCCAGCTGGGAAGAGAGCTCTCACCAGAAACTGAATCTGCCAGAACCTTGACCTTCCACATCTCCAGAATCATGAGAAATAAATTTCTGTTGTTAAGCTACCCAGTATATAGTATTTGCTATGGCAGTCTGAGCTGATTGATACAGGGACAGAGATAGTATTTTAAAAATTTTTGATAAAGAAATATGCTATTTTAATTCATATAGTTATTATTAATTTAACTTATATAAGGAGTATATAGGGAAAAAGATAGGGAGTAGAAAGAAATAAATATCACTCATGATTACTCCACCCAGAAAGGGCCACTCCTGACATTTCATTGTGTATCCTCCCAGTGTCTTATCTATGTGCCTGCACCTGTTTTGTCAAAAAGGGAATTGTATGTACATATTGACGTGTCAAGCTTTTCTTTTGTTAATTAACATATAACGTACATCCCTCCATATCATTAGATGTCTTTCTACAACTTCTTCTATGGCTATAGAGTATTGCTGTACATTTATATTATTAAAAATTTTTCTCTTATAAAGCTCAATTCTGGGTATATCCATAATAAGTTCCTTGAGAAAAATTCCCATTTGTGGAATTGATACATCAAAGGGTTCACAAACATTCAACACTTTTGCTAGATTTTGCTAAATTGTCTTTTGGAAATATACCAATGTCTATTTTACCAGCAGGACATAGAATTTGCCATCTCCCCACCGCTTCCCCATCACTAGGAATTCTTTTATTTTAACCTTTGACATGGACAGAAAAATGAGTCCTTATTTAAAAAATATTTTATTATGAACCTTCAGAAAGATATGGAGATTAATAAAATGAAGGTTTACACACCTTGCACTTGGCCGACTATTGTTTTTCATTTTTGCTTCAGCTTCCTTTTAGCCGTAAAACACTGTGGACACATTTGCAGCTCCCTGAACTCTCCCTGTTGCCCTTGCTCCTTTTTTTTCCCCCAGAGCAAACGCCAGTGTGAAGTTGGAGCTTATCACTCCAAGTGTGGTTTTTATATCCTCACTGGATACCTGTGGTTGTTGTCACACACATTTCTGTGATGGCTAGTGACCTTGAGTATGTTTCCAGATGCTTATTACCCACTTGCACTCTCTGTGCTGCATACTACAGGGTGTTCAGGTCCTTTCTCTATTTTTGTTGTTATTGCTGTTTGCTTGCTAAAATGCTACAATCCTAGGGCAGGCCTCTGCAGTCCCCAGTCCCTCCTCTTTTCCAAACTTCATGTAACACAGATCTGACCATGACAGGCCACTCCTGAAAGTGCTTCAAGGATGCCTCCCTTTCTTCTAGACCGAGTTCTAACTCCTCAGTGAGGCTTCTGTTGATATGTCCTGGTCTGGCCCTCTGCCACCCTATGTTCAACTTTCTCCCCTCCGTTGTCTTCTCCCAACCTTCCGGGTCCTCCACACCAGCCTCCATTCTCAAACATGGCGCCCGTTTACAACTGCGTGCTTTTGATTACGCCATTTCCTTTTCTTGGAATAAATGGGCTCATGGACTGAAAAACTTTCATTCATCTGGCAAGGTCCACAGTTACCTTCTCTTTCCTTGGTGATCCCATTGAACCTTGCATACATCATAGGACTACACTCTGGATGGAGATTATTTGTGGGCACCAGATATCAACTGGCTTCTCCTGGTCTTTTGAGTTCTAGATAAGATTGATTAGAGCTTCCATTTTATGTCTAAAGTTTATTCAAAACCCACCAAAGTTCTCTGCATCTCCCTCTGGGTCTTACATTATCAGTGACCCCTCTGCCTTGGGCCTCTCATCTTCAAAGAACACTTGCAAACCCAGTTGGAACATTCAGCCCAAACCCCACTCCTCCTAAGCGTTCATGGAGTGCCATGTGTAGTAGAACTCAGGATGTATTTTGGGGAGGGGAGGAGGGGTTAACACCACTGGAAAATATCCTCTTCTTAAATAATGTCAAGCTCCTCCATCATCAGGGCTTTACCCGATGTCACAGGGCAACTTTCTCTTTTATTTTAACAACTTTCTCTTCCCTCCCTTCTCAACTGTTTCCCTTTTTCACTCTCCCATGCTCTTTCCTCTCAACGGTAAAAAAAATTACTCTTCCTTGTCACATGCAGAGAAGTTCAGTTATTTTCCTCTGCTGACTCCCTCCCTGCCAGGCCCTTGGGTCCTCCCTGTCGATCTCAAGTGGCTGTTGAAGTCTTCCGCAAGACAGTCTGCCCCCTGCTCCCAGAGGTGCTGGCTGGTAAAAGGGGCTCACCTCTGTTACTCTTGGATTCTCGTTTATTACCACCAAGGCACTCGGGACCCCTTGAGGACAGAGATGATGAGAAAAACTAGCTCCATAGTTTCAGGGATGGTTATGAGGACGTAATGGGATATTTTCCTTCTTCTTATTAGACCTTGTTATTGATGTTTCACACTGGTCATTGTGTAGACCCAGCTGCCTATGTGTCTGAATGCTTTTTTGGCTCTTGTGGTCTTGTCTACTGACAACTGGTCCTCAAGGAAAGCGATCAGAGAATCCAGATGCCAGAGTATTTGGGAGCAGAAGTGGGACATGGCACCCTTCAACATTGCAGGGCTTGGCTAGCCCCTGCCAGTGAAGGCATCATCCTAGGAGCTGTTTGGCCCTGACCTGATGCAGCCCATACATGGCACCATCCCTGATCCCTTCCTTTGCCTGACATTTCTGAGCTCCATCTCTGTGCCACATTTTTTTTCCTCCAGTACTTCTGTCCTAGATTGATAGGGTGTCACCCTCTCTTTGAGGTGCGTAATATTTTTATTCCCATTTGGGAGATGGAGAAATTGAGGCCTAGAGATGTTAGGGCCAAACTGGGGCTCAAATCCTAGCAGTTCAGCTCTGCATCCTCTGCATAAAATGTAGGACAGGGAAGGGCTGGAGCCTTGGAGAAAGGACAATTGTCCACGCTGACCACTGGGGCCAAATGTGTATGAGGGAGGGGATGACGCAGGTGTCCTAGGGGCCATGCAACAGATGATCAGTGTAGAACCAGTGTTTGAGCCCAATTCTCTCCACTTATCCTGCTTTCACTTTTTACACCAGGTGAGGCTGAGTGACTTGACTTGCGTGTCCTGATTTTATTGTGAGAGGTGGGACCAGACTTGAGGCCTTCTGCATCCTGGTCTAATGCTCCTTCTACCGTACTGACCTGTCTCTATCCAAGACTGTCCATCTCTTTGCCTGATTTTCCTTCTTTGCTTTTGCATCCTCTGTGAGGTGGCCAGGTGAAGACATTTCAATCCATTTTCCAGTGGCTTGATGGTGTTGTATACCTGCAAACTTTGTGATCCATATTTCAGGGGCTGAGGAGGGTGTTGGAGGTATGTATGGGACCCAGGGCTAGTTGGTCCCATCTACTCATTGCCTACATCCCACAAGTATGCTATCAAGTGACAGGTCTGGCTGGGTTTCTGATTACACTTTGTGAGACCTAGGCAATGATTTCTGCTTCCTTCCTACTTTAACACACACACACACACACACACACACACACACGTATAGATACCAAATGGCTTTAAGGTTTGGGAACAGACCTGTCCTTTAGTTCTAAGCCTTCTAATATGATGTGGGGCTGGTGATGGGGAGGCTGAATTGTCACTTTGAATTGCAAAGTTTCTATCCATAATGCATAAAGGGTCCTCAGTGAGTGGCCACAGCCTCCCACCGTCCTGCAGCTCAGGGAAATTAGACAGCTTCAGAGCCCCTTATGAAAATGCAATGTATTACCGCTGCTTTTTGATGAGTGAATTATGCATTGAAGAGTGACAATTTCCAAGATGCCGCCTTTATTAGGAACTCGGTGCCGGGTGGGGTGTACAGTACTGTCTTCCAAGGTTGTGATGGAATGTTTAATAACTTTTTCTGTCCGTGCTTCCCAGAGGTGGTGTTTACGATATGTATTCCCCTCCCCCCCCGCTTTCATATTATCAAAACATTGATGCTGAAGATTATTGCTCTATTTATGCATTTGAAACGTCTTCCTGGGTCAAGGGGCAGAATCATTTGAAATGACAAAGGCAACGATAGAAATCGTTTTTTTTTTAACCAATTTGTCTCACGTGTCTGTGAACTAGGACTTCTTGGTTTTTTAAAGATGCGTCCATTTGAAGGAGTCAGCCTCTTCCTGAACTTCAGGCTTCCAGGCAGGAGATAGTGGGTACCATCTCCCGCCATTTTTTGGGCAGGTGGGGACCTGTGATGGTACCCAGGATACAAGAGTCATTTTCCCCAGGGGTGGGGACAGAGGAAGCTCATGGAAAACCACTTAGAGATAATCTGCGCATTTCACGCCTTACGTCGGCTTTGGTCTAATTCTGGCTGTCATGGCAGGTAGGGGTAGGTGCTGGCGCTGCCCAGATGCCCATGCTGGGCCTGGTTTAGGTTCATCTCTAATAAAAAGGTTTGTGCCCCCATGTGAGGTGCAGGATTTGTGCTTTCCTGCTGTTCCCAAGACATTCCCAGCCCAGCAACCCAAGGGCTCCTTCCAGTGAGCAAATCTGAACAAGTCACTCCTCTGCTTTGAAGTCTTTTAAGGCTCCCCATTGCTCATGGGGCAAAATCCTAACCGCTGAGCCTGCCCTAAAAAGTGAATGATGATCTTGACCCACTGACCTTGCCAGCACTCTTGTTACACACCTGGCGCTCATGTCCCATGCCAGGCCATTGTAACTGTCATGCTGTGTAACTTTGCAACTCCTGGAACTTGCTGGGCTCCTTTTATAACTTTGTACACATGGTCCCTTCAGCCTAGAATGCCTTCCTCTACTTATCTGTCCAGGAAATTCTCACCCATCTTTTAAGACCCAGCTTTGACTCTGCCTCCTATGGGAAGTCTTCCTTGATTCCCTGGGCAGAATTAAGTCCTCCCTGCCATATCCATGTACTCACTGTGTTTGTACATACCTCCCTTATAGCCATGATCATATCAGATTTCAAAGATTGGCTTGTCTTTCTCCTCACTTTGTTTCTAGTACAACTCCTAGATTGAGGTGGTGCTGAATAAATGTATGTTGGCTGTTTGTGTGGCATCTTGGGTTACCTGACATCTGACATGAATCTTGGCCAAACCCATTCACACATTCAGCACATAAGTACTGAACACCTCTTACATGCCAGGCACTGCTAGAGCCTGAACTTTTAGTTCCACTACCTATTGACAATTTAACTTTGAGCAAGTTCTTAACTTCACTGTGCCTCAGTTTCCTCATCTGTAATTAGGAATAATTCTAGCACTTATTTATGGCAAGTTAGTGATAATTAAATGGGATGATAGATATCCAATGTATCGCGACAGCTCCTATGAGCACAGGGGCTGGCACAATGTAAACACACCGTAAATATTAGTGGCAGTGACCGTGTTATTATTATGATTATATTGTCTTATATATGCTAATATTATATAATGTATTTATTATAGTATAAATATTATTATTATTATTCAGTTTCTGGCTCTCCTTGAACTGGCTGGGCCTCCACCCTTCCCTGGCTGCTTCGCCCTGCACTTGGCAGATGGGATGTGGATCATTTTAATTAGGTTTTATTGGGCTGTTATATGGGTCATAATTGCGGCCATTATTCATTTTCATGGGGCTGCTGACACAGCCTCGATTTAGACATGGTGATATCTTGACGAGACAAGTTGCCATATCAGAAGGATCCCTGTTTGAGGGGCCGGAGCTGCGGCAGGAAAAGGGCCCTTCTGGGCCTCAGAGGCAGGTTCAGAGGAGATTGATGCCAGGAGTGTTCATCAGAGAAGGGAGAGAGAGTGGCTCACGACAGCACCCTTGGTGTGGACTGTTGAAGCTGCCCCCATGGGGAGCGGGTCATTCACCCCACTTGGCTGTGTGCTCCAGGGTCACCACTTGATCTCCAGTGCCTTGGACAGCGTCCAGCACAGAGGAGATACTGCAAAAATATTGGCTGAATGAAAGCTACACTTTCAAGTGCTCAGGACAGCCAGGGCCTGGAATGCGGCCGAGCACACAGACTTGTGACTGAGCTGGGAGCTGGTGGACTGTCCCTGTATTTGGAGGCCTGTGATGCTCTCAGGAGCCTTGAGAAGAGGTCAGGGAGGCATTGGTACTGGGGAGAAGTCAGTGCAGACCATGGCTTGGTCTTGCCCATGAGCCCCAACTCTCTGGATCAGCATGTTCTTAAGCTTAGAGTAGATGGATTATTGTCCAGCAAATATTCACTCACCTCTCTCAGGGGGTAGAGTCATATTTTCCTGTCCCACTGGGATGTTAGCCTTGCTCAGTGACACCAAAGCATCAGCAGACTTGACACAAGAAGAAGCTGTGAACATGCTTGTGTGGTCTACCCTACCCTCTACATTGCTGGAGATCCACTGTCATGAAGACACATTAGTCCCAGCATGAATGTGGCTGGAGCAGACCTGAGCCCAGTTTGCAGCCAGAAGCCAAGTGCAGATTTCTGTTGTAGGCGGAGCCTAGAAAAGCTGAATCCAGTCAGCCTGTGGACCTGGGCACGTGAAAAGCTGGTTGTTGGAAACCTTTGCGTTTTGGGGCAGCTGTTACCGCAGCATTAGTGTGGCATTGCTGACAAATACAAAGCCTTAGGGCAGCTCCACTGGAATGTGTTTCACATAGTATTGGGCTTCTACATAAAATTATTTGGAATGAGAGTTTAACTGTGGAAAGCAGATGAAAACATCTAGACCGGTGATTCTGAGACGGAGGTGATTCTGCCCCCCAGGGGACATTTGGCAGTATCTGGAGACACTTTTGGTTGGATATAGCCCAGGAGGAGTGGGATCGAATGGGTAGAGAGGAGGGATGCTTCTGGACATCCAGACAGTTCCCTACAACAATTAATTGAATTCAAAATGACAATAGTGGTAAAGTTGTGGACCCTGCTCTAGATCATGTGAATGTCCAGCCTCTTTCCTCTTTCCTCCCTTCCTTCCTCCTTTCTTTCTTTCCCTCCTTCCCCCACCCCCCTTCTTCTTTTCCTACTCTCTCCCTCCTGCTCTCCATCCTAAGCAAGATAGATATATGGCCAGCCCTCAGGGAATTTATATTGAGTGGGTAACTCAGACATGTGGGTGTGAACCAGTGATAGAATGATGATAAAGCCTATGCAGGTGGCTGTAACAGAGGATGACTGAGGGGACCACCTTTAGACGGGGTGATCAGGGAAGGCATCTCTGAGTGACTGGCACTTAAGTGAAGGCCTAAGGAGGAGAAAGAACCAGCCACGGGTGAGCTGATGGGAGAGTGTTCTGGCTTTGAGAACATCGAGTACAGAGGTGCCAGGTGGGAAGAAGCTTGGTGTGTTCTGGGGCCCAGAGTGGGGGGCCCTGTCTGATGCAGGAAATGTGTGGGCCAATCCATCCCTCTCTGGCCTGAGGCTGGAATTTGCTGACTGATTTGCATCATGTCCCATCTCTGCACCGTGGAACTCCTGGAAATTCCTGTGGACCCAAGGCTCAGGGGCACCTTAGGGTCCAGTTTTAAGGCCGGGAAGTTGCCTCAAGGCCATGTTTAACCCATTTCTTACAGGTACAGGGCTGAATGTTGATCAGCATTGGAAGTAATGGAATTCAAATATTTTACTATGAGCACCCAAATCCACAGCGGATTTGGGGTCACTTTGCCCTGCTCTGCTCTCAGGATAAAATCCAAACTCCTCACTGTGGCCCTGTGGGCCCTTGCGATCTGGTCCTCACCAGCCCTCCCACCTCATCCCATCCCTCAGGTTCTGGGCATCTCGAGGGTAGGTCATACTTTTCCTGCCAGAACAGGCCTCCTCCTGGTGCCTGGGACAGAACAGCCCAGGATGTGATGAGTTCTCTTTGGACTCAAGTGTCTTCAGACTTGCTGTCCCCTTGGCCTGGAATGTTCTTTGAATATTTTGGCACAGTGGGCCCTCGTCCATCCTTTGGGCCTTTGCTGAAACATCTCTTCCTTGGAAAAAACTTCTCCAACTCCCCCACCCTAAATCGCTCCCCTCACCCCATTATTCTCCATTCTCTGCCCAGTTCACATCCTGCATGACATTTGACCCATGTTGGGACTCTTCTCCTTGTACCTGTTAATTGTCCTTGCTTGTCTTGGTCACCTAGGATGGTGCCTGGCAAATAAATACCCACCGATCGCCTGGGTGAGTGAACAGATGAAAACTGATGAAAAATGCATTAACCCATTGCTGGGCAGAACCATGGATCAGAGCCATAGTGAGAAGCAGGAAGGCCATGGGGCTGGGTCACAAGGTGTGAGAGTATATGTAGGACCAACAACAAGCCAGTGTTGTGGGCTGAATTGTGTCTCCCCTCCCTCATTCATGTGTTGAAGTCCTAGCCCGTAGTACTTCAGAATGTGATTTATTTGGAGGGTCTTTACAGAGGCAATCAAGTTACAATGAAATCATTAGAATGGGCCCTAATCCAAAATGACTGGTGTCCATATAAAAAGGGGGAATTCGGAGACAGACACACACTCACGGAGAATGCCATGTGAGGATCAAGGCAAAGATGGGGGTGATTCATCTACCAGGAAACGGAAGAGCATCAAACATTGCTGGCAGACCACCAGCAGCTAGGGGAGAAGCCTGGACCAGATGCTCCCTCAGAGCCCTCCCCTGCAGACATCTTAATCTTGGACTTCTGGCCTCTAGAACCAGGAGACAATGAATTTCTGTTGCTTAAGCTTCCCAGGGTGTGATACTTTGCTATGGCAGCCCTAGCAAACTAATACTGACCAGCTGGAGGCAAAGGGCCTGCCTGGAGGGGCTATAAGGGACTCTGTTTGGGTGGGGAGTGGTCCAGGGCTGGGCCTGGGGAGGTGGTTGAGGGCGGAGCAGAGGCTTTTACGCTTCTTCCCATTTTGGCTCTGGGCCAGGCAGTGATGGAGGCTGCAGGCCTGTGCTGGCCTGGGGCCCTCACCCCCAGCTCTGCCTGTGTGTGTGTGTGTGTTTGTGTGTGTGAGAGAGAGAGAGAGAGGGAGAGACAGATGGAGAGACATACACACAGGCATAGATACATATGGGGGAAGCACATGAGAAATGGTTTACTCTTCACCATAGAGGAGTAAGTGTGAAGGTCTTGAATCTTCAGTATCCATTCATGCTGGCCTGGGGCCCTCACCCCCAGCTCTGCCTGTGTGTGTGTGTGTGTTTGTGTGTGTGAGAGAGAGAGAGAGATGGGGATGCAGGCTGTGGCAGGGCAAGGATGGGAACCAGAGCTAGAGGTATAATCAGGACATGAGAAGAAGTGCTGTGGGGCTGGCAAGACCATCTCTCCTGGAAGAGGAAAAAAAAGTCTGGTTGGCTGTGACTTCTTCAGCTGAGTCCCCGTCCCTAATTACACCCAGGCTGAGCCTCCGGGTGGCAACAGTGGCCTGGCCCATCTGCAGCCTCAGAGATGCCCAGGATCCTCGCCAGGTGTTGGTGTGCAGGTCCTCGTGACCAGTGAGTGGTGAGAGGACTTTAATTAGAGAGCTAATGACTCTGACTCGACTGGAACATCCGCTGCCTCCCAGCCGGTCTGGAGCAGTACTCCCCCTTCATCTGGGCTTTCAGAGCAGCGCTTGAGTGTGGCTGGGTGTGTGCACGCCCAGGATGTATGCACCTGGGAGTGTGTCCACACTTGTACACATGTGCTATGCGAATGTTGTGCAGCCCTGTGTGTGCGTGTGCACAGGTGTGGATGAGTTACCACGTGTGCGTCGTTCATTTGTATTTGTGAGTCTCTGCCTGTGCAGGTGGGTATCTGGGACCATACCCACAGATGTGTGTAGTCATGGTCATGTGTATGTGCGTGGGTGTGGGGGGGAATACACATGTGTGCAAGTGGTGTGTATGTGTGCAAGCTCTGATAATTCTTTTCCCTTAGCTATCATTAGAGCTTTGGTGATTCTGTGTGTACGTGTGTTTGTGTGTTCCTGGTCACTGTGCATGTGTACAGTGTGTGTGAGCATGTGTGTATAAACAGGGTTCCAGCCAGGTAGCATAGGTGTTTGAACTGGGCTTTGCCCAAGGGAGGGAAGAATGTAGAGACTTCAGCGGGTGGGTGGTTTGCAGTGGGGGGCTTAGCCCTGCCCTTGTGCCCTACTTAGCTGTGCTGGACTGAAGGGAGAAGCTGTTCTGGCCAACCTGCCAGGGACAGAGCAGGAGGTTGGGCTCAGAATGGGTGTGGGCAGGTAGTTCCCTGGGGACAGCCTGAGTTCTCCCAGGGGGAGCTCTGAGTTCCTGCTTTGTCTCTGGTCTCCCTGGGGATGCAGAGCTGGGGCTGGGCACTGGAGGGCGAGGGATGTGTACCTCCATGTTAAACAGGGAGGGGAATTCCAGGAAACTCTCATGGTGGGATTTCAGGGAGATGGCTTTATGAAGACTTTTGGGGGCTGGGGGAAGAAAACTGAAAAGATCTCTTTCAAGTGCAAAACAGAATTGAGAAGTTTTAAACTCCAGATGAGCTCAGGGCCCCCGGCTGGCAAAAAAGAAATGTGTGATGTTTGCAGAGGTAGTGTGGTCTGTTTGAATGATGGGCATGAGGGGATTTGAGGAGGCTCGGGAAAGACGTAGAGAAATTGGAGGCACAGAGCGGGGCTCCAAGGGCTGTGAGAAAGACCACGAAGAGGAGATGGGCTGTGTGCCTGGGGCTGGCTGGGATCTTCCAGAGCGTGACGGGGTTTGGCCAGAGCCCCCTGGAGGGTGAGCTGGAACGGGGGTTGGGGGGGGACTGACACAATGAAAACATTGATCAGTTCAGTCTTTCATCTTCCTTTCTATCTCTTCCATCATATAGATCATTTCCCAAGGAGTCTGTAGGACCCCATCCAGCCTGCACTGGAGACTAAGGATGCAGGGCTGGAAGAGAACAGATAATTCCCCAGAAGTCCTGGGTAAACTATTTCCTTGGCAGCTCATTCAATAATACTTTTCTTCGACTGTCCAACTGGTGTGTTGGGAATTGTGGATGATGGACAGAGCTCACAGCCCCAGGTGCTCCTGGACGCCCCGCCCCCTCAGCTCCTTCAAGGCCCTGGAGCAAGTGAATCTGCTGTGATCCTTCCCATGTAGCGGGCTGGAGGATCCTTGACCAAAATAATTTCTTAAGTTGTCCTAACCTACGAGAGACATGCTTCTGGTCAGGCAAAGCAGTTATTGAAACACTGGCCTGTGTTCCCCTGCACTTCATTTATTTATTTTTAAAAAATTTTATTTTATATTGGAATACAGTTGATTAACAATGTTGTGTTAGTTTCAGGTGTACAGCGCAGTGATTCGGTGATACATATACATGCATCTATTCCTTTTCAAATTCTTTTCCCATTTAGGTTATTATAGAATATTGAGCAAGGGACACCTCCTATGAATTAATTAGCTTATAATGGCAGCAGTAATAATAGCAATAATAACCAGGGCCACCGGCAGTCCATAAGGTAGCGCCTTTGTGAGTTAGAGAAAGGCACCGTCTCAAGGCCAAAAGGTGACTAAAAGTTGTCCTCATTGGGTGGGCAATGGGGAAAGGCAGTTCTCCCTGTGAGCAGATGCAGCTCCCCTGAGGTGTGTGGTTGAGGGCAGAGGATCCAGGCTGGACTCCAGCTGCACTTGACACCCTGTGGGCAAGGTACCCAGGTACAAGGGTCACCCTCCGCAGCATGCATGGGTGACAGGAAATACTTCCCAACTGCTCCCTGTGTGCTAGTCACCGTGCTAAAAAAGATACATACATCATCTTATTCAACCCTCACAACAGCTGTCTGACCGGGCACAATTAACCCATACGACAGAGCAGGAAACTGAGGCTTCGGGAGATTCCGCAGATTGTGGGAGGCCACACGACCTCTGAGTGCTGTGTTTGAACCCAGGCAATGTGACGCCAGGTTCAGGGTCTTAGTTATGAAGTTAAAGGTAGGGCCTTGGGGAGATAAGAGGATGGGGTGGGTGATCTGAGGGAGGTCTAGGATGGCTGGCGTGGAGGACGGGTGCTCAGGAAATGCTGTTGGTGCCCCCCGTGTGTCCTCCCTGATCCTGGTTCCGCCCATGGAGTCTTATTCTCTATGTGGCCAAGATGTTCCCTCTGACTGCACACAGGGCAGCCTGGGATGCTCACGGTTAGTGTCCCGGGGACCCATCCTGGCCAATGAGTATGGGAGTTGGTGGAAAGTACCACAGCCCCCCAGCTCCCTTGCCTCTCCACTGGGACAACTCTGAGGCTTGTCCTATCCCGCCTCCTAGAGGCTCCCAGTGGATTGCACCTCATGGCCCATAGGGTCATGAAAGGACACTGTCTTCCCTTCCCTGTCTTGCTCTCCACACCTGGCAACTTATCTGGGCTCAGCTCCCAGACAAACCACTTGTTTTCAGATCTGGTCTCAGGATTTGCTTCCGGGGAATCCTGGCCTAAGACAGAGGCCCTATGGCTACCTTTCTCAAGACCATGGCCACCTCACCTGCCCAGAAAACAGGACCTGGAACTGCTTCAGGGGCCAAGGGAGCAGTCATGGGAAATCTCTGTACTTGAGCAGTGTAGTCAGCTCAGGGTGGCTTATTTCACCAGAGGTTCCCAGGGCTGGACCAGCACTTCTGCAGCTTCAAGGGGGTCAGGGAAGAGCGGTCAGGGAGGAGTGCATCTGTGTGTGTGTGTGTGTGTGTGTGTGTGTGTGTGCATGTGTATGCATGCACACTGTGCACACACCAGTTTCCAACACCAAGCAGGGCTCAGCCTCACCTAGTCTCATGGTCCTGAGGACTCTCCATTCCCAAACATGACGTCTCCCTGGGGACAAGGCTGGGCACCAGGGAAGGAAACTGGCAGGGGCGTGGGGGTGACTGAGGACACAGCAACTGTGAAGAATGAAAGGCATGGCATTGGGAGCAACCACACCTGCGTTTGAGTCCCAGCTCTGCCCCTGAGTGCTGTGTGACCTCGGGGAAGTCACTGCTCCTCTCTGGGCCTCCCCTACTTCTGACACTCTGGTTCTTTTGGGTTCTGCAGCCACCTTTACACATGGCCTCCTTGCGTGACAGTCTGAAAGTCAGCCCCTTCTTTAGCACTCATTCCAAGAATTGAGGAGATGGGTGCATTTACTGAAGTTTTGGGGTACTAGTGTATTAGGGTTCTCCAGAGAAACAGAAACAGTAGAATATCTATCATCTATCTATGTATCTATCTATGTATCTATGTATCTATCTATCTAGCTGTGTATCTAATTATGTAGATAGATTGTTAGAAGGTTAGATAGACAGACAGATAGATAGATAGATGTACAGAAAGAGATTTATTATGAGAGATTGGCTCACAGGATTATGGAGGCTAAGTCCCATGATCTGCTGTCCACATGCTAGAGGCCCAGGAAAGCTGAGAACCAGGGGAGCCAGTGATGTAAAACCTGGTTCAAGTCAGAAACCCTGAGACCCAGGAGCACGATGTTCAAGAGGAGAAGATGGATGTCCAGCACAAACACAGAGCACATTCATTTTTCTTCTGCCTTTTTATTCTATTCAATGGCCCTCAACAGATTGGATGGTGCCAGTAAGGGTGAGGGCGATGTGCTTTGCTCAGTCTACTGATTCAAATGCTAATCTCTTCCAGAAACACCCCTACAGACACACCTAGAAATAATATTTTATCAGGTATCAGGCATCCCTCAGCACAGTCAAATTGACATGTTAACTTCACCATCACAGGGCTTCCCTGGTGGCGCAGTGGTTGAGAGTCCGCCCGCCGATGCAGGGGACACGGGTTCGTGCCCTGGTCCGGGAAGATCCCACATGCCACGGAGTGGCTGGGCCTGTGAGCCGTGGCCGCTGAGCCTGCGCGTCCGGAGCCTGTGCTCCGCAACGGGAGAGGCCACAGCAGTGAGAGGCCCGCATACCGCAAAAAAAAAAAAAAAAAAAAAATTCACCATCACAGCCTTTGACCAAACCCAGGCCTCGCTCTTTCCTTTTCTCTGGTCTCAAGTCCCGTGAATTCCTCTCCTTGAATAGGACAGGCTGTTCACTCTCACAGACTCAGGTAACCAACCCCTTGCAAGCGAGCAGAGAGGAGCTGGACGAGTCTGCCTCTTGACCAACATTGCTGAGATTAGAAACAGCAAAACTGTCATCCTGTTAGGTCCACATGGGATGCTGGGCTTTTGAGTAACATTTCACCTAAACAGAGAGCTTGGAATCTATAAAAGCTGTGAAAACCCTTGAGGAAAATAAACTGTACGGACACTGACAGCTCTGTCAGGACAGAAGTAGCTTTGCAGACTGCTCTTAAATGTGAATAGCTCTTTAAAGGGCAGGCTCTAATAGCCTCTGCAAAAGTCTGGCAAGGCCGGTATGATTATGATGACTGTCCCATTAGGAATCTTCACTGAAAAAAACGAATGATGTTCCCATTTTACAGCTGAGTAAATAGAATCACAGAGATGTTACATATTTTGTCCTATAATAGATGGGTCAGAATGCCTTTGGCTACAAGTTACACAAACCTCAGCTGGAATTGTCTTCAACAAGGGGGACAGTTTAGGAGCTTGGACATTGAGGAGTCTGGACATAGAGCGGTTTTGGCTTTGGCTGATCAGCAGGCTGACAGCTACTCAACAGCTCTGGTTCTTCTGCACGTCCTTCCCTCTCTGAACTACAATAACAATACTTGCCCGTTTGCAGGTAGGTCGAAACTTTTTGTCATCGTGGGTCAGATATTGTGCCCACTTTATGGAGGAGGCAGCTGAGGCCGAGCCACTCCCCCACGGCCTCCCCAGGATGTGTGCCACATCTTCTCCCTCAAATTCCAGGGCTCCTTCCAACCACATACTGCCCAAACACAGTGTGGGGGTATCACCTCTGTGGGAGAACTCACGCTACAGTTCTGATTTGGTTCCAGGAAGATACCTCTTCTGCCCTCTCACCCTATGTCTCCTCCATCCCCAGATGGTTTGGGGATGGACCACCTTGGTTCCAGCTGCAAGAGGGGGTGGAGAGCAGAACCAGGACTGGAGGGTGTTTCAGGGCTGATTCACAGAGACTCTGTGAGCAAGGCCCGCTGAGAAAGTGTCCATGAAGGATGCCGAGCATCCTTGCCCTTCATGCACAGAGGTGCCTATTTATAGAATGTGCTAGGGAGTCACTGACTCTTCCCAAGGGGTGGTAGACATCATGTTTAGAGCAGACAGATCTGCTTTATTAGTTTGGGTGACGCTAGCTGCCATAACAGGTAAACCCTGACATCTCAGGGACTCAGGATAATGAAGTTTATTTCTTGCTCACATCAAGTCCAAGTCCGTTCTGCAAAGCCATTCAGGGATCCAGGTTGATGGAGACTCTGGGCCTTCAATACATGGCTTCCAAGGTCACCTTGGATTTCATCATCCAGAGCCTGGAGGACGCACATTGAGGTTTGGTGTGGGCCATGCTGGGAGCGGCGCCTGTCACTCCTCTGATTCCATGGGCCGGGACTCGGACACATGGCTCTGTGTAACCCCAAGGGAGACCGAGGTTACAGAGACTGGAGATACCAAATGTCATCCAGCTATGTGGCCGGGAAGAAGAATGAATGGGTTTGGGAAGCTGCCCTTGGTCTTGAATTTGGGCCCTGCCACAGACTTTCTGTGGGACCTTGACTCCCTGTTTCCTCATTAAAGGTAAGGATGGAGGGTGGTCTGCTGTCAGCATGGTGAGGGTCTCTTTCTTCAGCCCCTTCACGGAGCCGTGGTCCTTTCCTGTGGACTGCTTGTCTCTATTTACAATTGTCCGCATACCTGTAGATGCCCTTGGTAATGACTCTTCTCCTGGAGTGCAAACTCCACGAACAAGGGCCAGGCTGCTCTTAATGAGAGCTTGCAACCTTCTCAGCTGGCCTGGTGCTTAGTAGGCATCCATAAATATATGTCGACGGAATGTGTGTTCAGATGGATCAATATGGATGCATCCGTGCTAAGATTTACTCCTTCAAAAATTCTTCCTCAATAAATGTTTCCACCTCTCTGTTCCATCGTGGTGTGTGGTGGGGAGGGAGGGAAGGCAAGGAGGAGAAGAGGCACCGTCCTCCCAAGCTTGAACTATAAATAGCTCTCGTTGGAATCTGCCTGCAGATTTCTCCAGCAAAGTCAGCATCCCCAGGACCTCTCATCCTATATGGGGACCGGGAGTGCTTCCTCATTAATCACAGCTCTTTAATTAACAGCTCTGAGCCTGGAACCAAAGGTGCTTACCAGGAGAATGCCAGCGGGCCCTGAACTCTGGCCGCCTGTTTTGATTTGGAGGGCCTGGTGCCTTGGGGAGCGGGCCTGGCATGGCTGGGCGCTGAGCCTGGCAGGGGGTGGGGTTAGGAGGGCGAGCAGCTGGTAGGCTGGCCGCCTGTCTCCGCCTCGGACATCACCTCGCAGAGCTGACTCGACTCTGAGCAAGTTGCTGGCAGCTCTGTTCTCCCAGGGCTCACAGAGGGGAGATGGTAAAAGCTGGACTCTCTAGGACAGTGGTCTCAAAACTTGACCTCACGCTAGAATCACTGGAGGAGCTTTAGAAACATCAGGGCAGGGTCTCCTGTGGTCCTGATATGACTGGTCTGGGATGGGATGGGGAAGTGGGAGTTTTCAGAGCTTTGCAGGTGATCCTAATACACAGCACAGTATGAGAAGCACGGCTGGGAGATGTGGGCTTGGTGGAAGGCCCTGAGGCTGCACCAGGAGCCTGGCTGAATGCCAGAGGCCCAGGCAGATGAGGGGCCCTTCTCCCTCCTCCATGTTGGGTGGACCCAGCAGCAATAGAACCCGCTGTTTCCTTCTCACTCCACACCCCCGAAGATGCTCAGAGGAGTATCTGACCAGAGAAGCAGGAGCTCAGCACAGAGCCTGGGTGGGCAGGCTGGAGAGTGGGAGAAAACACCGCCCCGCACAGGAGGCCATGGTCCTAGGGCTCCTGTGGAGCCTGCAGTGTAGTGATTCTCCCCAACAGATCTCTGACATGATTTTCAAACTCCCGCTCCTTTGTGGGGTGGGGAAACAGGGAAGCCTGGTAGAGGGGTGCAAACTTTCAGCTATAAGGTGAATAATGTCTGAGGATCTAATGTTAAACGTGGTGATGGTATTGTGTCCTTGAAATTTGCTAAGAGAGTTGAACTTACATGTTCTTACTACAGGCAGGAACAAAACGATAAATATATGAGGTGATGGATGTATTAACTAACTAGATGGTCATGGGAATCCTTTCACAATGGATAGGTATATCAAATCATCATGATACACACTTTAAATATCTTACAATTTTATTTGTCAATTATACTTTGATAAAGCTGAAAAAAACCCACCGAAACCTCTGCTCCTGTATTCTGAGGATTAATGATGAGGACCCCCTGATGCGGATCATTACAGAGTCCTGTTAGTAAGTCCTATCTGGGTGGCAGTGCCCTCATCTGTAACATGGGGACATCACACTCTACAAATCTCTGGCATGTTTGACATGTAGGAGGTACTCAGAAAATCCTTGTCTAAACCCTAAAGTCCAAATCAGGGATGGCAACCAAGAGTTTTCATCCCCCTGTCTGCCCTCAATTGATTGACAGCAGTCACCTAAAGGGAATTTGAATCCCAGGATGCTGCGGTTGATTAGTGATGTCTGTCAGGGATATGGGAATGGGAAGTGATGGATGAACGTCATTAATTTGCCATCCTGGTCTAGATGTAAACTTTATGAAGTTAAGAACTGTGCTTTTCTTGTTTACTTTTGTGTCCTCAGTATTTAGGAGAGAGTCTGGTACATACTAAGTGCTCAAATGTTTGTGGATGGAAGAAAGTACTTCTAGTTATAATTCCCTTGATTTTTCTTAGTCCATCCTTTACTGGGTCCTTTCTTCCCCTGAGCAATTCTTTTTATGGAGCTCAGATTCCTTGTCTCCTTCCCTACAGTGATGGTGTCATATTCCCTCAGTTTATTTTGTCAGGGGCTGGAGTGACCAAGTCAGTGCTGGTCCTGCAGCCAGGTACCTCCATGCTAAGTCCTCTGGGTACCACCATGCCCCAGCAGCAGGGGGCTGGGCAAGTCAGTTCCCCACTCTGAGCCTCAGTTGTCTTCTATATCATATGGGGATGATACTAATTTCCTCACTTATTATCTAGATAATTACATAATTAAATGAATCTAAAATGCTGAGAAGATGTAAATGCTTAGTGTCCACTTCTGAGTTTCAAGGATCAAAGTTCACTCTTCCTCCCTCCCCCTCTGTATACAACTGCAAAGGATGAAGCCATGGCTGTTTACATCCTCCTCCTCTTGACCTCACTTCTTCACTCTAAAGTCCTCACCCTCCACCTCCCAAACTGCTACAGCTTCCCTCACATTTTTCAACCTGCCAGGAATCAATTGTTCCACTTTTCAAGCTTCTCCTCAATCTAGCTGTATATGCTCTATCCATACAGTTTTATTCTCCAAAACTGAAGATTGCAGGATGTCGCCTGCCCAGCGGTTCCCTCTGTCCTGGTGCAGACTTCCCCCAAACTCTCCATTGGGGGTGTAAGTGTTAGAGGTGATCTCTGGTGGTCATCTGGGTATTTAGCACTTTCCCCCATTCCATTTGTTTTCCCCAATCCACTTGAGAGCTTATTAAGTGTGCAGATTCCTAGACCCCATCTAAGATGTGTGGAATCAGACCCTTTTTGGAGTGCAGCCTAGGAATCCATGCGTTTCAAGCACCCATGTGATCCCGACTCATTTTAAAGTTTGACAATAGCTTAGAGAATCTTTCTTCAGATAGTCCCCATTCCAATGGTGTCTTGGGATGCCCTCGTGTTTCTCTTTGCTGGCTTCTGTGTTTTCAACTCTTCTTAGCTGTGGCTCTCAATCTGCTCTACATTAGACCCCAGATCAATTACACCAGGAGTTCTGGGGTTGGAGCTCTGGCGTTGGTCCTTCTAAAAACTCTTCTAGGTGATTCAAAAGGGCAGCCAGGGCTGAGAACCTGATCCCTGAGATTCCAGCTTTGGAAGAAGAAGGGAATCCTTGGTCCATTCCTTATTTCAAGAGAAGCAGAATTCGCCTGGTTCTTCCCTCTTTTGTCTTAGAGACTGGGGCATATTCTAGACACCTGCCCTCACATACAGTGGACAGAGTTACTGTGTGTTAAAAACCCTTTGTACTCACAGACTTGGCATTCATTTCTTCCTCTTGCCTCCAAGGAATTGGTATAAAAATGGGGTTATTTTGCTCATCTTCTTTTGTCACACACAGCTTAGTACTCTTACGTCTCTGTTCTCCCAACCCATGTGATTGGTAGGAGTGTGGTATTGTATCAAGATTCAGGTTGGGGATGAGAAGGATGGGGAGACCCTCCCATGACCAGCTGGCTCTAGCACACCATTGGTCCACCCCATATCCAGCAAATAAATCCTTGCTCTGGTGTTTCTACTACCAAGGAAACTACCAGCCTTCACAAGAATGTCTCTATCTCCTAAGGCAGCTTACTCTAGATTGGAAAATTTAGGGGCCAGATTCATCCCTCCCTCCTTGGTCTTAGATAATATTTGATCAGCCCTTCACTCAGGTAATTCTCATCCTTCAGATCTCAGCTTAAACACCACATCCTCAGGAACCTTCCTGATGCCCCCATTGTATTTGGTACACCCGACCCCCTGCTGCTTACTGTGCCAAGTTGTTACCTTTATTACACTTACCACAATTGGTAATTATATTTGCTTGTTTCCCTATTTGTGGCCTGTCTTTCCCACTAGACTGTAAGCTCCACTAGGCTGGGGACCAAGCCTATTTTATTCCTGGTAAGAAATAGATGTCACACTTGAATTCCATAGTTTGAGTTTAATAAAGGGACCATTTACAAGGGAGCAGGCAGATTTAAGGGAATCAGTGAGGGATGGTGCACTCAAGAAGCTGTTACTAACCCAATGACTGAAGATCAGAGGAAGAGAGTGGTACCAGAATTCGGAGGAAGCAGCGACATGGGGGCCACCTGACAGGAGTGGAGGCCTTCGGTCCAGCCAACCTGCAGCAACTTGACAAATAGAATGACTTCACTCTCCTCCTGCCCTCAGATTTCCTATTGGCTGAGCCCAACTGGAAGCCAGAGGGAGGGGAGTCTGTTGATGCTTTTCATTAAGGTCATGCCCTTGGGGTACAGAGCAGGGTGGGAAGGGAGGGAGCAAGTGAATCTGGAGGGGCCGATGGAAGATACCTCACTTTTATTGTTTTACGTCCAGCATCTATCACCATGCCTTACACATACCTAATGTTTGTTGAACTAGTCAAGTCTATTGTATATTGAAGAGAATGGCCATGCCACTGGGTCTCCAGATAATTCTACTGATCTTCACATAATGTAGTTCTGTGATCCCTCTCCAAGTTAGTCCCTTTTTCTGAATGTTCTCAGGATAACTATGTCCCTCTAAAGTGTGTGGTCTAGAAGTAATCTGATTGGTATGGCTCAGTAGAATTCTCTCCCTGTAACTACTCTTAATACAGCCTGAGATCTAGGTATATATATCAGTACATATATATACCTATATACACACTAACAGAAGAAAGTTAAACAAAAGTTTGATAACATGTATACATGGAAGAGACCCAGGAGGACTGAGTAACTCACCAAAATTGCCAAAACCCTCACCTTAAATACCATCTTCAACTAAAGACAAAAGAGGATGTTGGGGGTAATGTTTTGGACTTCAAAGGAGAGGAGGGCAATTCACATGGAGATGGAAAAGCAAATGTTTGGGAAATAAATGTTTGCTGGGTTATGCAGAGACAATAGGACACAGAGTGGAGTGTGATCTCTAGGGTCTAGGTATATTTTTTGAGGATACATCATGATGTCTCTTTGCTGTTAAGTGAAATCCTTACACACTCCCACGAGCTCTTGAGGTTGTAAATTCAATTCCAGAATACGGGTCTGCTTGGAACACTTTCTTACTTGTGGTTATGGGATTTGACATAAACCTAGATCAAGAATCACCAATACTATACCAAGCATGCATACTTCCATGGCAGACATTATTAATCAATCACAGTCACTCTGTTTTGTTGCACCACTGAATTCTTTTTAACACAGTGCTTTAGGCAATCACTACCAATCTGTTGGAGGTGGCATATGAAATAAAACCTATTTGACATTTTTGTTCTTGGTGTTCTTTGTATTTGGGAAGTAGAAACTCAAATATCTTTGTGGGGAAAAAAAGAGTTTCTATTGTGTTTAACCACTAAGCATCTACTTAATGGGATCTTTGTGAAGCTTACACAAGGATTCAAGTGAAGTACAGAGCACAGTGTTAGGCTCATGGTAATTCCTCAGATTGCTCTGGTTTGAAAAGGTAACTGTTCATCCAATACGCTGAACTGCTCATCCTCTTTGGCAGGGACAGTAAGCCACACCCATGGGCACATGGTAGGTGCTGGGCAGAATTGAAGGAATTCCAAGTGAGAGCAAGTCTGTACCTCATAGGGCAGAGGGAAAATCAGAATGCTGAAGCTAGAAGGAAGGAGGGAACCGAGGCAGAGCAATTAGATGGGACTGGGATTGTGCAGCCAGAGACCCACCATCCTGGTGTGGGCTTTAGGCATCAGTTTACCTACTGAGTTACAGCCTGCCTCAGACACCCAACGTGCTTGCACAGTCTGGCAGAGGCACTTCTGCCTCGACTTCTCTCCCTGGAGCCCAGCTTATTGGTTGGAGCCAGACTTTGGCTCTCTTTTAGTAAGGTGGATTGTCTTCCTAAACCTTCAGTTGCTGCACTTCATCCCCTTCACTTGGCTAATTCCTATTCATCCTTTAGATCATGCTGTCCAATAGAAATATGATGCCAGCCACAAATGGGAGTCAGCTATGTACTTTCTTTCTTTAAATTTTATTTTATTGGAGTATAGTTGATTTACAGTGTCTTAGTTTCAGGTGTACAGCAGAGTGATTCAGTTATACATATACATATATTCATTCTTTTTCAGATTCTTTACCCATATAGGTTATTACAGAATAATGAGTAGAGATCCCTGTGCTATATAGTAGGTCCTTGTTGGTTATCTATTTTATATACAGTGGTGTGTGTATGTTAATCCCAAGCTCCTAATTTATCCCTCTCACCCACATTTCCACTTTAGTAACCATAGGTTTATTTTCGAAATCTGTGAGTCTGTTTCTGTTTTGTAAATAAGTTCATTTGTATTATTTTAAAATTAGACTCCACATATGAGTGATATCATATGATATTTGTCTTTCTCTTACTTCACTTAGTATGATCATCTCTAGGTCCATCCACATTGCTGCAAATGGCATTATTTCATTCTTTTTAGTGGCTGAGTAATATTCCATTGTAGATATGTACCACACCTTGTACTTTCAAATGTTCTAGTAGCAGTATTAAAAAGTGTAAAAAGAAACAGGTGACATTAATTTTGATAATACATTTTACTTAACTCAAAATATCCCAAATCTTATTATTTCAACATGTAATCAACAGAAAAATCACCCACGAGACATTTTGCATTCTTTCTTTGGAATTAGGTGGGCATTTATTTATTTATTAACATCTTTATTGGAGTATAATTGCTTTACAATGGTGTGTTAGTTTTGGCTTTATAACAAAGTGAATCAGTTATACATACACATATATCCCCATATCTCCTCCCTCTTGCATCTCCCTCCTTCCCACTCTCCCTATCCCACCCCTCTAGTTGGTCACAAAGCACTGAGTTGATCTCCCTGTGCTATGCGGCTGCTTCCCACTAGCTATCTATTTTACATTTGATAGTGTATATATGTCCACGCCACTCTCTCACTTCATCCCGGCTTACCCTTCCCCTTCCCCGTGTCCTCAAGTCCATTCTCTAGTAGGTCTGCGTCTTTATTCCTGTCCTGCCCCTAGGATCTTCATGACCTTTTTTTTTAAAGATTCCATATATATGTGTTAGGTGTGCATTTTATACTTGCAGCTCAGTTTCAGTTGTCACGAGTCACACTTCGAGTGTTCAGTGGGATGTGACTGGTGGCTGCCATATTGGATAGCAATAGATAGACTGCCATGGATAGATCTGTATCTATCTGTATCTTTGGAAAGTCCCGTGTCCTCAGGGATGATGTCAAGCCTGGACCTATTTGCCCCCACATTGGGCTCTTCTTATCAAATCAATTTCTGTATTTTACTCTTCTTCGTAGTTTAATATGTCCCTTCTCTTCTGGATAATGTTTACTAAGGGCAGGGAGAAAACATGCTAGTTTTGGGCACCTCTCATCCCAGCTTGCCTGACATATAGCAGGGTCTCAATAAATACATATTAAATAAACAAATGAATAGGGCTCTCTGTTGTCCAGGGACACCCTGCGTCTTCTCTCTTCTCTGTTATCCCCTATCCCTGCCTCAGTTTCTCTTATCCCAGTACCTCTCATTGCCGCCCAGCCCCTCTGTCAGGATGGGCTTTTAGCTGGCCTCATCCTGAGGCACCTGACAGCCGGGATTATTAGTGGGCAGCCCAGAGAAGGGCCTAATGGACTTGGGCAGGGCCCATGGGGGAGTCGGCACTGTGCAGGGGTCAGGCAGAACTGCCGGGGATGAAGGATGGCCCTGCCTGCTGATCCCGGGAGGTGCCCTACACATACTTCCTACAGATCGGAGCCAGCAAACATTCCAGGGACACTGCTAAATGCCTGCTGTAAATCTCGCTGAAAGGGCCATCAAGAGCAGCTTTTGGCTCTGTGAGCATCTTGGCCATGATTCTTTACCAGGCCCTTTTAACGTAACTGGGAACAGGACAATATTTTGTTCATCTGTAGCTATTGGAAAGAAGCTCAGCGACGCTTAACAGAGATCTGGGCAGCCGGCTTATCCCAGACGGGATGAGGGGCAGCTGTGGCAGGCTCTGGGGCCTTCTGGGGGTGGGGGTGGTTCCTGTGCTAGCTCTGAGGGGCTGGACCCTGTGACCTATGAGGATGCAGGTGCATCCCGCCTCCACCCCATGGTCATCCCATGCTCAATAGTTTTGGCTTTATAACAAAGTGAATCAGTTATACATACACATATATCCCCATATCTCCTCCCTCTTGCATCTCCCTCCTTCCCACTCTCCCTATCCCACCCCTCTAGTTGGTCACAAAGCACTGAGTTGATCTCCCTGTGCTATGCGGCTGCTTCCCACTAGCTATCTATTTTACATTTGATAGTGTATATATGTCCACGCCACTCTCTCACTTCATCCCGGCTTACCCTTCCCCTTCCCCGTGTCCTCAAGTCCATTCTCTAGTAGGTCTGCGTCTTTATTCCTGTCCTGCCCCTAGGATCTTCATGACCTTTTTTTTTAAAGATTCCATATATATGTGTTAGGTGTGCATTTTATACTTGCAGCTCAGTTTCAGTTGTCACGAGTCACACTTCGAGTGTTCAGTGGGATGTGACTGGTGGCTGCCATATTGGATAGCAATAGATAGACTGCCATGGATAGATCTGTATCTATCTGTATCTTTGGAAAGTCCCGTGTCCTCAGGGATGATGTCAAGCCTGGACCTATTTGCCCCCACATTGGGCTCTTCTTATCAAATCAATTTCTGTATTTTACTCTTCTTCGTAGTTTAATATGTCCCTTCTCTTCTGGATAATGTTTACTAAGGGCAGGGAGAAAACATGCTAGTTTTGGGCACCTCTCATCCCAGCTTGCCTGACATATAGCAGGGTCTCAATAAATACATATTAAATAAACAAATGAATAGGGCTCTCTGTTGTCCAGGGACACCCTGCGTCTTCTCTCTTCTCTGTTATCCCCTATCCCTGCCTCAGTTTCTCTTATCCCAGTACCTCTCATTGCCGCCCAGCCCCTCTGTCAGGATGGGCTTTTAGCTGGCCTCATCCTGAGGCACCTGACAGCCGGGATTATTAGTGGGCAGCCCAGAGAAGGGCCTAATGGACTTGGGCAGGGCCCATGGGGGAGTCGGCACTGTGCAGGGGTCAGGCAGAACTGCCGGGGATGAAGGATGGCCCTGCCTGCTGATCCCGGGAGGTGCCCTACACATACTTCCTACAGATCGGAGCCAGCAAACATTCCAGGGACACTGCTAAATGCCTGCTGTAAATCTCGCTGAAAGGGCCATCAAGAGCAGCTTTTGGCTCTGTGAGCATCTTGGCCATGATTCTTTACCAGGCCCTTTTAACGTAACTGGGAACAGGACAATATTTTGTTCATCTGTAGCTATTGGAAAGAAGCTCAGCGACGCTTAACAGAGATCTGGGCAGCCGGCTTATCCCAGACGGGATGAGGGGCAGCTGTGGCAGGCTCTGGGGCCTTCTGGGGGTGGGGGTGGTTCCTGTGCTAGCTCTGAGGGGCTGGACCCTGTGACCTATGAGGATGCAGGTGCATCCCGCCTCCACCCCATGGTCATCCCATGCTCATTAGGTGGGGTGAGGGGCTGGCTATTCCAGAGGTTCCTATTGACCCTTGGGTCTTGAATAGCCTGAGGCCAAGAGCAGGAGGTTCACAGCAGAGGTATAAGGAAGCCAGGCAGTCCTCTGTCCCCAAGTCACATGCCCTTTCAGCTTCAACAGGAATAGTTTTTCCTTAGCTCCCCTCTGCCATATCCCCTGGTTCCCTGCCACCACACAGTCTCTGACCCACTCCTTTCAGGGACCTTCCAGCCCTGACCACCCTTATCCTTGAACTCTCTATGCAGTGTGAAAGTCCGCATCAAACTGTTTCCAAATAAGCAGTAGCTCGCAGCCCCTATCTTGGGGGAGACACCCTTGTCCTTCAAGTATCTGAACTAGCAAATGGACCCCCCACCAGCCTGTGAACTTTCCTCACAAACACAGGGCTCCTTGGTGACCTTCAGGCAAGGTTGACACCTTGTCCAGCCCACGGAGGGTACTATTCATATCACAGTCTAACTGAACAACACCTCCTGAATTTATGCACAGCTTGGGCAGCCACACACCACAGCCCTGTCCTCAGTCTCCAGCAGGTGTCTACTTTGGCATGATGTTGAATGCTAGGGTGGGGTCTGACTGTGTGGTCTCAGAAAAGGTGCTGATGCGTTAGACCCTCTTGATATCCTGGGATATTGCTGTCACTGGTGTGGGTCTGAGGCTCTCTTTTCTCTTCTTCAGAATTCTAGATCAGAGGTTGGCAGACTCTGGAGGTTTACTGGACATGATCACCTGTTCACATATTGTCTATTATTGTTTTCAAACTGCAGTGTTGAGTAGAAGCCACAGAGATCAGATGACACTCAAAGCCCAAATGATTTACTGTCTTGTCTTTTTTAAAAAATTTATTTTATTGAACTATAGCTGATTTACTATCTGGTCTTTGAAGAAACAGTTTACTACCCCTATTCTAGACTTGGCAAAAGGAAAGACAGCTTCTTAGTGCTCACCTGCTTGACATCTCTGGAGGCCCTGGGAGCTTTTATTGACCATTTTGATCAAGCAAGCCCAGGCATATATACCTCTTTTCTTGCTGTCACTGACAGTAGAACTGGGAGTGTCCAAATATCTTTGTTTTGCATTATAGCTGGCATCTGATTCAAGAACATATGACCCCAACCCCCTATGAGGGTATGACCGTATTCAAGAGCTCATTCTGCAAATGTTTATTCTACCTGCTGAGTGTCAGGAACCTGATCCTGTGGAACAGAGAGAAATAAAGGGCAAGCCTGTGAGTCCCAACATGGAGGATGTCATGGATTAGTCAGGGGGAAAATATAGGCACACAGATAACAGGAATATGCTCTGGGAAGTATTATAGAACAAAGGTCCTGTGGTAGTCTCTTCCATGGAGGATAGTAGGGGAAGAAGGGGACAAATAAGTTGAGCCTTACAGTGAGAATAGAAGTTTTCTAGATGTATAAAGGAGGATGGTCTCAGTCCTGATGTAGTCTCGGTCCCTCTAGGACTGAGTGTGGGAATCTGGAATATATTCATAAGAGTTATTTCCTTGGGTCTACTGTCTGATTTTACAACCCTGCACATGTATAGAAATACAAGTCTCCCATCTTTGTGCACACTGGTCTTTATGCAGTTAGATGGTTCCACGGGCATCCTTGGACAGAGATGTCTGGTACATGTTCACATCAGCCTCGTTCATTCCCCCACATGCCTGGTGCATAGCTTTGTGTACACATCTTTGGACATTCCTCTGAGGCTGAAGTGCACACACACACACACCCCTGCATGGGTGGGTATTGTCCTTAGTCTTCTGCCTCCAGTGTATGTGACCTCCTATACTTCATCCTACACCATCAATAAGGGACTTGACTTACTCACATGTTGTGGTCCCTCCTTAGTTGCTTCCCCCCCTGCTACATTCCCCTCTCCCAGTCAAACCTCCCTTCTTGGTGAAGATACACAGTCTGTGTTGTGATCTGGGGACAAAGAATTGGAGGCTCTGTTCAGCCTGGAACCAGACACAAACTCTCAAAGAGCTGATTTTTGTTGAGCTGGGAACCCTGGAGGTGGGGTTATTCACATAGCCTTGCATCTGAGCACAATTCTGCCATTGGCTTTAGCAGCTCCTTCCTGGAAGTCAGGTCACCAGGAAATGTCTAATCCACCTAGGGAAGGAGAAGATGAACATGAAACTAGAAACAGGGAAATGATAGATTTTAGGGCTGTCTCACCCAGAGGTCTGAAATGATCCCCTTCTCCATCTTGGTTCATGTGAACTTCGGGTAGTCAGCTGGTATCCCATACTGGACACAGTGAATATGTCCATAGATTCCATTTATCTCATGTACTTCCTTTTTGTAGATTTTATTATGAGCAAATATTCTTGATTTTTCCACCATCATATAACAAGCACTAAGAAAAACTTGAAATAATAAACTACATGGTAGGAAAAGAAAATGAAAAATTTGTACATGGAAGAGGAAAAGCATCCCTAATTTCTAAAATAAACTCCTGTAAATTATTAGGAAAAAGACAAATACTCTAAGACAAAAAGAAGAACTACAATTCTGCAGCCTGTGGAAGGAAAACCACATTCACAGAAAGATAGACAAAATGAAAAGGCAGAGGACTTTGTATCAGATGAAGGAACAAGATAAAACCCCAGAAAAACAACTAAATGAAGTGGAGACAGGCAACTTTCCAGAAAAAGAATTCAGAATAATGTTAGTGAATATGAACCAGGACCTTGGAAAAAGAATAGAGGCAAAGATCGAGAAGATGCAACAAATATTTAACAAAGACCTAGAAGAATTAAAGAACAAACACCTAGAAGAATTAAAGAACAAACAAACAGAGATAAACAATACAATAACTGAAATGAAAAATACACTAGAAGGAATCAATAGCAGAATAACTGAAGCAGAAGAATGGATAAGTGACCTGGAAGACAGAATGGTGGAATTCACTGTCATGGAACAGAATAAAGAAAAAAGAATGAAAAGAAATAAAGACAGCCTAAGAGACCTCTGGGACAACATTAAACGCAACAACATTCACATTATAGGGGTCCCAGAAGGAGAAGAGATAGAGAAAGGACCTGAGAAAATATTTGAAGAGATTATAGTTGAAAACTTCCCTAACATGGGAAAGGAAATAGCCACCCAAGTCGAGGAAGTGCAGAGAGTACCAGGCAGGATAAACCCAAGGAGAAACACACTGAGACACATAGTAATCAAATTGACAAAAATTAAAGACAAAGAAAAATTATTGAAAGCAGCAAGGGAAAAACAACAAATAACATACAAGGGAACTCCCATAAGTTTAACGGCTGATTTCTCACCAGAAACTCTACAAGCCAGTAGTGAGTGGCATGACATACTTAAAGTGATGAAAGGGAAGAACCTACAACCAAGATTACTCTACCCAGCAAGGATCTCATTCAGATTCGACAGAGAAATCAAAAGCTTTACAGGCAAGCAAAAGCTAAGAGAATTCAGCACCACCAAACCAGCTCTACAATAAATGCTAAAGGAACTTCTCTAAGTGGGAAACACAGAGAAGAAAAGGGCCTACCAAAACAAACCCATAACAATTAAGAAAATGGTAATAGGAACATGCATATCAATAATTACCTTAAACGTGAATGGATTAAATGCTCCAACCAAAAGACACAGGCTTGCTGAATGGATACAAAAACAAGACCCATATATATGCTGTCTACAAGAGACCCACTTCAGACCTAGGGACACATACAGACTGAAAGTGAGGGGATGGAAAAAGATATTTCATGCAAATGGAAATCAAAAGAAAGCTGGAGTAGCAATACCCATATCAGATAAAATAGAATTTAAAATAAAGAACGTTACAAGAGACAAGGAAGGACAATACATAATGATCAACGGATCAATCCAAGAAGAAGATATAACAATTATAAATATATATGCACCCAACATAGGAGCACCTCAATACATAAAGCAACTGCTAACCGCTATAAAAGAGGATATTGACAGTAACACAATAATACTGGGAGATTTTAACCCTTCACTTACACTAATGGACAGATCATCCAACAGAAAATTAATAAGGAAACACAAGCTTTAAATGACACAATAGACCAGATAGATTTAATTGATATTTATAGGACATTCCATCCCCAAACAGCAAATTACACTGTCTTCTCAAGTGCACACAGAACATTCTCCAGGATAGATCACATCTTGGGTCACAAATCAAACCTTGGTAAATTTAAGAAAATTGAAATCATTTCAAGCATCTTTTCTGACCACAACGCTATGAGATTAGAAATCATTACAGGGAAAAGAACGTGAAAAACACAAACACATGAGGCTAAACAATACGTTACTAAATAACCAAGAGATCACTGAAGAAATCAAAGAGGAAATCAAAAAATACCTAGAGACAAATTACATAAAAACACGATGATCCAAAACCTATGGGATGTAGCAAAAACTGTTTTAAGAGGGAAGTTTATAGCAATACAAGCCTACCTCAAGAAACAAGAAAACTCTAAATAAACAATCTAACCTTACACCTAAAGGAACTAGAGAAGAAGAACAAACAAAACACAAAGTTAGTAGAAGGAAAGAAATCATAAATATCAGAGCAGAAATAAATGAAATAGAAACAAAGAAAACAATAGCAAAGATCAATAAAACTAAAAGGTGGTTTTCTGAAAAGATAAACAAAACTGATAAACCTTTAGTCAGACTCATCAAGAAGAAGAGGGAGAGGACTCAAATCAATAAAAATAGAAATGAAAAAGGAAAAGTTACAATGGACACCACAGAAATACAAAGCATCATAAGAGACTACTACAAGCAACTCTATGACAATAAAATGGACAACCTGGAAGAAATGGAGAAATTCTTAGAAAGGTATAACCTTCCAAGACGGAACCAGGAAGAAATAGAAAATATGAACAGACCAATCACAAGTGATGAAATTGCAACTGTGATTAAAAATCTTCCAACAAACAAAAGTCCAGGACCAGATGGCTTCATAGGTAAATTCTATCAAACATTTAGAGAAGAGCTAGCACCCATCCTTCTCAAACTCTTCTAAAAATTTGCAGAGGAAAGAACACTCCCAAATTCATTCTGTGAGGCCACCATTACCCTGATACCAAAACCTGACAAAGATACTACAAAAAAAGAAAATTACAGGCCAACATCACTGATGAATATAGATGCAAAAATCCTCAACAAATACTAGCAAAGAGAACCCAACAACATATTAGAAGGATCATACACCATGATCAAGTGGGATTTATCCCAGGGATGCAAGGATTCTTTGATCTATGCAAATCAATCAATGTGATATACCATGTTAACAAATTGAAGAAGAAAAACCATATGATCATCTCGATAGATGCAGAAAAAGTTTTTGACAAAATTCAACACCCATTTATGAACACTGTTGGTGGGAATGTAACTTGATACAGCCACTATGGAGAACAGTATGGAGGTTCCTTAAAAAACTCAAAATAGAATTACCATATGACCCAGCAATCCCACTAATAGGCATATACGCAGAGTAAACAGTAATTCAAAAAGACACGTGCACCCCAATGTTCATTACAGAACTACCTACAATAGCCAGTCATGGAAGCAACCTAGATGCTCATTGACAGAGGAATGGATAAAGAAGATGTGGTACATGTATACAATGGAATATTACTCAGCCATAAAAAGGAAACAAAATTGGGTCATTTGTAGAGGCGTGGATGGATCTAGAGACTGTCATACAGAGTGAAGTAAGTCAGAAAGAGAAAAACAAATATCGTATATTAACTCATATATGTGGAACCTAGAAAAATGGTACAAATGAACCGGTTTGCAGGGCAGAAATAGACACAGATATAGAGAACAAATGTATGGACACCAAGCGGGGAAGCGGCAGGGGTGATGGTGGTGGTGTGATGATTTGGGAGATTGGGATTGACATATACACACTAATATGTATAGAATAGATAACTAATAAGAACCTGCTATATAAAAAAAGAAATAAAATAAAATTCAAAAATTCAAAAACAAGACAACACAATAAAACCAAAAACAAGCAAAGGCAAAGAAAAGGTAATTCACAAAATAAATCTGAATGTTCTGCAAACATGAAAACATACTGAACTTCACAAAGAACAGGATCATGTTTTACTCAGAAGTTTGACAATGATTAAACATTAAAAATAAATAATTTCTTCAAGGTTGTAGGGAAGTGAAACTCATGCACGGTAGGGGATCAATGTAAATTCATGCACCTCACCTGGAGACACAATGTGAGAAAGTTTATCTAAATTTTAAATGTATGTACCATTTAAGCTGGTGCTTCTACCTCTAGCCATTTATCCTAAGGTAATAACAGGACAAATGCACAAAGCTGTCGATATAAGGAGATTCACCACCACGTTATGGATAGGAAAAAAAAGAAACTAACTTAAATGTCCATCTATATGGGACTAGCTAAATACATTTTGATAAATGGTTAAAAAGGAGGAGGGAGATATATTTTTCAGTGGCACAGAAAGAGCTCCTTGATATGTGAGTACAAAAGCAAGAACAGGTGGTGAAATAGCGTGATCCATGTGTAAAATAACTCACACCCCTGTGGGTGTACACCGGTGATAAAAGGGCCGGATGTTGATGGGTTGTGGTCTCTGTGTGCCAGGACACCGAGGAAGTTTTGGTTTCTTCTTTGGACCTTTCTGAAGGTGTTGATTTTTCTACAACAAGCATGCATTATCATTGTCAACTTAAGAATAAAAAATTGCAGTGCCATAAGTTGTCTTGTTTGCTGTTGCTGGTTTGCCCCTAATGAAATCTGTAATAAGGAAGGACACATGATAAATAGAGTCTGTGGAAAGTTTATCTAAATTTTAAATGTGTGTACCATTTAAGCTGGTGCTTCTGCCTCTAGCACCATAACTTCTACTTTTCCACTGTGGGACCCCAGCCGGCTACTCAAGGCTCACATGGACTAACATGGCGAAGGGGGTCCTCTTCAGATCCCTGGGTGAGTGAGACAGCTATCCCGCTTTTTCACATGGGAACTTCTGTTCACCTCTGAGAAGAGAGTGTCTTCCTTCCTCTTTGCTCGTGGCTGGAGTTCCCTCTACTCCTGCCTTTGCCTCTCCAACTGGACTTTGAATCCATTATCTCATTTGTAATGATCTATAATCAAACAACCTGCAGTGAAAACTTTCCATCCCTGGAGGCTTTTGGTGGGAGTCGAAGAGCTAAAGAAATAGGGCTGTGGCTAATCCAAGTGACTGAGAGAGTCAGTCCTGGCTGGGAAATTCTGCCCTAAGGCATTATCCTGTGAGACCAAAAGGGAGGCAGAGTTCCCCTGTGACCCGGAGAGGGGCTGGGATGAGGGGCCTGGGGCTGGAGGGTTCTGGGATGTGGCCATATTTGATGACTGATAAGCTGGACTGTTAACCCCTTGATGACCTATTTGATCTCTTCTCAAAATGCAATGACGTTGATTAGAATGACTTTAGCTACAGTAACCATCGATCCCCTGCATTTCTACGGCTGCCCTGGTGTCAAACCTTACATCCCACTATCAGGCACGTGTCTTGATTTCTGGTTTGGCAAATCTGGCCCCTGCACCTTTAAATGTTCAATCTCCACCAGCCATGATGAGAAAAAGAGAGGGGAAGGAAGTTGATATTTAGGTGTGAGTGTGAGCAAGTGCTTGTGTGAAGGGCTGGGAGGATGGGGTGGATGCTGGGGGACCCCGAGATATTTTCTTTCCTGTCTGTTTTTTCCACCCTATTTCTTTTTCCTCCATGTCAACACCAAACAAGACAGGACTAAAATTAATGGGGAAAGCAGCAATTAGCAAATTAGGTTAGCGGCGTGTTGCCGAGTGGCACGGCTGCCAGGTGCAGGGTCTCTGGCAGGATATTTATTAGGGCCTGTCAGAGAAGTGACACTTTGATAAATGGAGTTGGGCCATCAGCTCCTCTACGACAGCAAGCATTGTGAGGCCTCAGCTTGTGCAACTCCAGAAGCCAACCTTTGTTATGATTTTCAAAATTTTAAGACATGCACAGAAGTAACACAACAGCAACATCCGCCACCATGGAGAGCAGCCTGGGACCCAGATTCTGACGGCCAGGGGTAATCGTGGGGGTTGAGTTTTCCCTTGGGAATGGACAACTGGAAACCATGGTCCAAAGCAGCCGATGTGGAAAAGTCTCTCTGAGTTTTGGAAATGCCCTAGAGTCGGAACAGAACAACAACAATAGGAGTGGATTTATTTACTTTTTAAATAAATATTATTTATTTATTTATTTTGGCTGCATTGGGTCTTCGTTGCTGCGCGCGGGGTTTCTCTAGTTGCGGCAAGCGGGGGCTATGCTTCGTTGCGGTGCTCGGGCTTCTCATTGTGGTGGCTTCTGTTGTTGCGGAGCACGGGCTTTAGGTGTGTGGGCTTCAGTAAAGAACAAGCAGTGGGAGAGTTCTGGCTTCCCTGGGATCATCCTCAAGGTGACCATCTGCTAAGGAGACAGTGCTGGAGTTGGGCAGAACGATCGGACTCTGGGAGCCAGTGGAGGGTGGCTCTGGAGGATGGTGGAAAGGCCTGTGTTACCCATGCCTCCAAGAATGGCTTTTCCAAGATTTCTGCCAAAGGAATTCTTCCGCTTGGCAAACAGATGTGACTTGGCTTTCTTCTGCAACGGCCAGCTTCCTGGAGGGAGGTTTCAATATCCAATGTGCACAGCTGTGACAGGCTTTGCAGGGCAGGGCCAGGTCCCTGGCCTGAGATGGGTCACTATCATTTCCAGAAGCCCTGCCGTACCTGGCAGATCCCATTAAAGACCATGGCTCCATGTGGATGAGGCCAGCAGGACAGGGGGCCTGCCTCTACTCCTGACCCTTAAGCCTGCTGACCTCAATGTTGGTGGAGACCTAATGTCCACCAAGTCCTAGACTTCCTCAGCTACCTGAAACTGCACGATTTCTCTGGCTCTGGTCATGTGGTTATACTCAAAACTTACCAATTGATGGAGTGACCAGCTCTCATGGTCTTTCAGGTCTGGAAGTTCCTGTGCTCATTCCATTTTGCTTGTCTGGGGCCCTGACTCCTGGCCCTCTCTTGACACTTCCCCATCCCCCTGGACCCTGTTGCTCTGTCCCCAGGCACTGTCTTGTGTCCTGCTCTGGGTCAGACCCATCTGGATGTTGATCTAGGCTGAGTAGAGCTGAATTTGCCTTTTCTCTTTTTGGGAATTGGATCCTGGATGGCTGACCTCCCCACCTCGGAACCAGGCCCACAGCTGGATGGTCAGCCTTCACCCATCCAGTCCCAGCTTCCTCTTCTTCTCTATCTGCCTCCTGCTGAGGTTCAGGGAGCTACAAGCCTGAACCCACCCCAGCTGTGACTCTCGTGTGAGTCCCTGGGTCTGGGGATGACCTCCAGCAGGTGTGCCCCAGAGGCAGACTCCCAGTTCACCTTTCCTTAAAAATATAGCGGTGACTGAAAATGGCAGAAGACAGGGTCCAAGGGAGGGGTTTTGGGTTGTGACTGGTTGTCCCAGGTATTGGCCACCAGTGTCTCCTGTCTTGCCCCCACATCGGTCCTGAGTCTCTGGACCTTTCTTTTGACTGGAACCAGGGGCTGATAATAGTGCCAAGTACCTTCTGTCTGCCATGGGGCTCACTCACTGCAGCCCCATCTCTGCTGAAGGAAACTGAGGTATCGGTGATGGACCCTCATGCTGAGTGGAGGTAGGGAGGCCCGAAGTCCTCATTACCACCTTCAGGAGTCCAGGTCTGTGGTGAAGGGCAGTGTAAACCATGTCCACAATCACTTGCTAGAACCTTGCTGATGTTCTGCCAAACACAGGTCTCATCCACATTGGTTTGGGTTGGAACAGGGAAGGGCAGACCCCGAAGGGGACTTGGGGCTGTAGATGTGCTCTGCGCAGCATGAAGCACTGAAGAGGAACCCCTTCTCATGAGCCACGCTCCTATTGCTGTCAAAACAATCCTGTAATTTACGGGAAGCTCAACAGCCTTCCGAATTCTCTTTCCCTGTGCCGGAGCTATGCTTAGGCGATACATGCTTTGAACCTCAATGTGTGACCCTAGAATTATCCTTGTTGAATTTCTTCTGTTGGCTGTGTTCCAATCTTCCTGTTTGCTGAGCTCCTTTTGATTCTGCCAAATCAGTTATTTCTCAGCCTGAAGGGCAGTGTTCACCTTCTAAATCTTCACACAAGTAATTTACAAAGTTGTAAGATAGCATGGCAAGAACGGAGCCCATGGTCCACCTCCAGAGACTTGTACAATCCTGAGCACTCCTAAGATGAGGTTTCATTAGTAACAACTAACATTAGTATCGTGAGAGTTATTTTCTAAAGGACTTTTTTTTTTTTTTTTGCAGTACGTGGGCCTCTCACTGTTGTGGCCTCTCCCGTTGCGGAGCACAGGCTCCAGACGCACAGGCTCAGTGGCCATGGCTCACGGGCCCAGCTGCTCCGTGGCGTGTGGGATCTTCCCGGACCGGGGCACGAACCCATGTCCCCTGCATCGGCAGGCGGACTCCCAAGCACTGCACCACCAGGGAAGCCCTCTAAAGGACTTTTATGTGTGCTTTTCATTTGACCCTCACAGTATCTCTGTGATAGACTGTAGGTTTTATTTGCGGCCTCCCTTTTAGAGATAAGAAAACTGAGACTGTGTGATTTGCCCAGTTACTCTGCTAATAAGTAATAGAACTTGAATCAACCCAGGTCTTTTTTTTTAAAATCAGTCAGGCTAATTTATTGGTTTTACCTAAACTAAATTATCTTCATTAGCAATTTTTGGGAATTCACAAATCTAACATTCTCAAGTGACCAGCACCCAGATCAAGCGCTAAGTCCTCCTGTCCTAACTTCTAAGAGTATAGATCGGTTTTGCCCATTTTTGAACTTTTTATAGATGGAATCATACTGTATAAAACTCTTGTTTCTGGCTTCTTTCTTTCACGTCCTTTTTGTGAGATTCACACATATTATGGCATGAAGTTGTGTAGCATTCATTCTCTGCTGTGGCATATCCCACTGTGTGAGTACACGGCAAGGTACTTCTCCGTTCTTCTGTTGTTGCATTTCTGGCATTTCTGGCAATTGTGAACAGCTCTGCTGTGAACGTCCTGGAACATGCCTTTTTGGTGAACCTGGTTCATTCTTCTGTTGTGTATATACCTAGGAGTGAAATTGGTGGGTCATAGGAGTTGTGTACCGGACCTGGGTCTTTGACTGCAAAAGCCCTCTTTGAACATATTCTCCCATTCCCTTGTTTATTTCATTAATGTTTCCAAGAAACATTTAAGGGGCATGTTCTTCTATCTTGGTTGAGTCTGAGTTGCTGTACCAAACCAGCTACCTTCCTCATATACTCTCAGTCAAAGCCAGATCCTTACAACGCCCTTGTTCTGCATCCCCGTCCCATTCCATTCACTCTCCCCACTCCCCCCTCTCTCCCTCTGCTCTGACCACACCGGTCTGCTGTTCCTCATACAACCTAGCACACACACCTTGGCCTCAGTGCAGGCTTTTCCCTCTCCTTGGGATGCTCAAGCCCCAGGTATCTGCCTGGCTCCCTCTCCCACCTTCTTCAATCTCAGCCAAGACGGCCCCTTTGTGAGACCTTCCCCAGCCACCCTACTGGATGCTCTGGGCTCCCTCCCCATCAATCTATCCCCTTCACTTGCCCGGTTTTTCTCCATGAGCTCATTGCCGTTGGTCAGACCGTATATGCTACCTGGCTGTGTGCTGGCCGTGCCTCACACCTCATGCATCCACCCCCAGGACCTGGCTTCTGCCCTTTTTATTCACACTGCGTCCTCACTGCAAGCACAGAGCCTGCATAGGGTGGCCCCTCCATAAATATTTGTTGAGTGAATACTTGTCTAAAATTCAGCTATTATCTGTCCCAAGCATGGGCACCTTGTCAAAAAGGAAATTAGAATAGTTTCACTTGACATTCTCCAGGGATGGGCCTTAGATCTCGGTAATTGCCTCATTTTTGGTAAATTAGTTGCCAACTGACCAGTTAATAAGAAGGTCTACAATTTTTCTTGGGATTGAATCTGACGGTTTCCTTTTCTTGGAAAATCAGTACATTATTTATCTTCTGGCCTCTCTAACATTCTTCTTGAATTCTCAAAGATCCTTCAGGGGACTCTCAGATGACATCAGCGAGATTCTGCCGCTTCCCCTCCTCTCCCCACCTGGTCTGCGATGCTGCTTCACAGCGGAGTTCTTGCTTCATCATCAACCTTTCCTGTGCACCTGCCCACTGTCCTGGGCTTTGAGGACACAAAGGCACAGAGGACACTTTCTCTGCTTCTGGACATTTCTCGGAAGTCCGTGTGGGGAGAGGGCTGCAGGTAAAGTGACAGTGGCTGGCGAAAGCAGGTGACTGTGAGGGCTGGGAGCATGGTGGGACAGGGATGTGTCAGGGAACAGGGAGCTGTGGACCCTGCTGGGAGGTTTCATTGCTGTGGATTATAAATATTCAACAAATATTTATTGAGCTTCTGCTATGTGGCAGGCCCTATGCTGAGCCCTGGGGACACTGTCGTGATATGGACAGAGTCTGTCCGTATGGAGCTCACAGCCCAGTAAAGATAATACATCTACAAGTAAACAAATAAATGAAAGGAATATTTTGCTTGTGGTAAGTGCTAAGGAGGAAATGAATGTGGTGATGAGATTCAAGGTGGGGTGAGAAGAATTACTTAGATGGGGAGGGTCAGTGAAGGCCTCTCCAAAGACCTCCAAGGAGCTGGCTGCAGAGAATGAAGGAAGGTCATTTCAGGCATTAGCAGAGGCCCCAAGGTGGGAAGGGCTTGGTGTGTCATAGACACCAAGAGGAGACCAGGGTGTTGTGCGGGAAAGTGGGAGAGTGGTACCCTGTGGTGTGGGAGGGGTAGGCAGAGCTCAGACCTTACAGGGCTTCGAAGGTGATGAGAGGGAAGTGGGATTTCTGCTAAGAGCAATGAGAAGCATTTTGGGGAATAGCATGGTTTTGTTTTCATTTTGCAAATGTCCCTATGGCTGCGACATGGAGGGCAGATTGAAGAGGGGCAAGAGGAGAAGCAGGGAGACCAGCGGTGGGATGCTGAAGTTGTTCTGGAAGAAAGGATGGTGGCCTGGGCTGTGTTGAGGTGGATGAGACGGAGAGAAATGGCTGGATCTCAGGTGTGTTTGGGAGTTTGGGTCAGAAGGACTTGCTGATGGATTGGATAAGGGGATGAGGTAAGGAGGGGGCAGGGATGATTCTAGCTGCCAGTTTGAGCATCTGGATGGATGGTGGTGCTATTTGTAGGAGGAACATGTTTATCCATGGATGCTCTTAGAAGTGAGTAATGAGCTATCAACTTTCCAAGTCACCACAGGTGTGACCGCATCCTCCCATCACCAGAACCCCAAAGAGAAGTCTGTCTGCCTTTATTTTGCAATCAGGAAGCATCTAGAGCCTGCCAGGCCCCATGCTGGGTGAGCATCTATTGTTTCCAGGCTTTGCACAGGTGCTGGAGTTTCAGAAAGGAATCAAACATCCCTACGTTCAAGAAGGTCACAGTCTAGCTCAGCTTTGTGTCCTAACCCTGGTCTACTGTAATGGTTGGTGCTCTCTGTGAAACTTAAGTCTGGCCTTAATGGGAAAGAGTGTTATGATCAATTAGCCATGTCTGCCATGGTCACAGGATGGAGGAAGTGTTGATCACCGTGTCTGGCTAGCTAGTATTTTAAGGTAAATTCCCACATCCCCCACAAAGTGGGCATGGCTCTCGGAATCAGTGCCTCCTTGGGGCAGGTTTCTCTGGGGCATAAGTCTTTCTTCTGTAGAAGCAGTGTGGTTTTGTAGGAAGAACACATGGACTCTGGAGTCAGTAAATGCTGGTCTGTGTTTGCATGCCCTGGTCACCACTTATGTACCATGTAGCCTTGGGCAAGTTTCATCACCTCTCTGAGCCTCAGTTTCCTCATCTGAAAAATGGGAATAATGCAACCCATGGCTGATGAGTCATGAGGATTACTTGGGATTGTTTCTGGCACATAGTAGGCCTTTGGTAAATGCAGGTTGTGGACTACTATGGAAACCACATCTGAAGCTGTAGATGTGAAGGAGGGTTTCTGCTGATCCAAGCAAAACCTGGGCGCAAACACCATCTAGCCCAGGGGTCTACACCTGTCTGCACCGGGGTGAACAAGGCAGCTTTGAGCCTCCCGGAGCTACAGGGGGCCTAGGAACATTGGTTTGGGCTGTGTGCGGTGAGGAGGGAGTTAACACTGGGCCGGATGCAATGTGAACTTGGGCTATTTAAATGTTATTAGTGTTATGGGGGTCACATGGAAAGACCGGATAATTTTGTCCCTGGAAACCACAGGATTTGAACAAGAGGGTGCATCTTTCAGGCCCCTGACCTGATAGTTGTCCCAAATCATACCAGAAACAAGGACTTAGGCCCTGTGGATTGGATTCAAACTTTTACACCTCCCCCGCCCCATTACAATCACCACCACCACTGCCACCACCATAACAACAAATAACAGCAACAACCCCAAAGGAAGCTCCTTATTATCTTGTCACTGAGAATCACCAGGGTCTAGAGCAGTGTCTGGCATAAATATCTACTATTTATAGACAATTATAATTACCACTATTACAGTAGTAGCAGCTAACATTTAAATAACGTTTATGTTCACATCTCATTTAATTCTCACAGCAATCTTATGATTTAAGACAAGGGGTTGGTGAACTATAACCCGTTTGTCAAATCCAGCCTGTAGCTTATTTTGTAGGCCCACAAGCTAACAATGGTTTTTGTATTTTTCAAGAATTGTAAACAAACAAGCAAACAAATAAACAAACAAACCCCAAACCCAAATAAACAGACAAAAAACCCAAGCAAACAAATAAACAAACAAAAAACCCAAAGAATGTAAGAGACCATCTGGCCCACAAGGTCTAGAATATTTACCATCTTGCTCTCTGCCGACCTCTGATACAGAGTATTTGTCAGGATAGGCTAGGTTACGCTGTGGTAACAAACAGCCCACAACCTCAATGACTTAGCCTAACGAGGGTTTATCTCTTGCTGACTCAAGCCAGAGAGGGTCTGTGCAACCCTCCAGGGCATCGCTCTTCCAGGTGATCAGCCATCCAGGCTTTTCTGATCCTGTGGTTCTGATATCTTAACACGAGTCTCCTTGGTTATTAATGGCAGGGGAAGAGAGGGTGAGAATCTCATGGGGGCCTTTCATTGCCTCAGTCAAATGTGACTCTTGCTCCTTGCATGTATATTTCACTAACTGGAACTTGTCACATGGCCCTACCTAACCACCATGAGAACTGTAAAGGAGCACCTGAAATGAGATGGGAAAACTGAGCTCTGGGGAGGTGAATGCCTTGTTTGAGCTTATAGAGCAAGGAAAAGACAGGACAAGGGCACATGCCAGGCAAGTATGATTTCCAAAACCCGTGATTTTATCTATTACATTCTCCTTTCCTTATATGCTCCTTGTCCCAGCTGCAGACTCCATTAGACATCTCCCTGCTTTGAAGTGGTTCAGACAGAATGTACCCATGGTTGCTGGCACATCCCCCAGAGAAGTCCTCTTAGCTCTGTACCTCCCTCCTCCAGCCTCAGTCCTCCTGGCTCTGGCCCCAATGGGGCTGGAAGGTACTACAGCCTGAGTAACTCATGGCTCCATCAGCTTCCTGCAGTGATGAATGACACCCATCCATTGTGGGCTCCGCTGATGGCCCAGCTCATCCATCATGGCCGGGTGCTCCCAGGTGATGTATTAGTGCCTGGAGAATGGATTGTTCAATAGCCAGTCTGCCTGGGAAGGAAACTGAGCCAAGGAGAGGATTCAATCTAATTACCTGCTCAACCTGGCTGGGCTGAGAGGTACTTTGGCAGCCCCTCTTGGGCTCCCTGCAGAAATATGACTTGCAATTTGAGCTATCAGGTCATTCCCAACTCATTGCTGATGAACAGAGCATTATTTGAAGAAAAAAGAAATTAAGGAGGAGCTATTAGCAGATTTGCTTCATGATGCAAAGCCAAGCAGGCTAGGTGAGTCTTCTGGGGAAGAGTGAAGTGTGAACCAAACAATATTGGGATGAGGAATAATTGAGATGGATCAGAGGTGTTGGGTCAGTGGATCAGTCAGTGGTCGAGACTGAACTCTGCAGTCATGTAGACGTGGGTTTGTGTCCTATTTCTGTCACTTACTCACTGTGTGACCTTGGGCAAATGATTCAACCTCTCTGAACTTCAGTTTCACTTTCTATACAATGAGAATAATGGTTGTGAGGATTAAATGGGAATCACTCTGCCTCTCTCTTTCTCTGTCAGTGCCAAGCATAGTAACCCTGGTATACAGTAAGTGATGATGATGGTGATGATAATAATTATAATTAACAACTCCATAATTGTTCTCCCTGATCTTTGCTACTTAGTGGTTGAAATATTGCCAGGGAGGCAGCAGCAGATAAGGACGGCTGCAAATTGTTACTCCCCCACTGAGAGGTGGAATGACTGGCCTCATGATTGCTTCAACCAATAGAATATGGAAGAAGCGATGCTGTGCCATTTCTGCGCCTAGTGAGCCTTTAAAAGAATTGAACCCTTCTACTTCCTTTTCCTTGGAACATTTGCATTAGGGGAAGCCAGCTGCTATACAAGAAGTCCAGGTGCCTTGAGATTGCCATGATGTGAGGAAGCTCAAGTTACCCACCTGGAGAGGCTACATGGAGAGAGATGGCCGGCCAGCCCCCATCTCTTCCAGCCCTCCCAGCTTAGGTGCCAAATATATAGGTGAAGGAGTCATCATGGATGTTCAGCCCAGTTGAGCCTTCAGATGACTAGAGCATCATCCACCATGTAACTATGTCTGCACAAAAGACCCTAAGTGAGAACCACCCAGCTGAGCCCAGTCAATCCACAGAAACCTGAGAGAGAAGGATACATAGTTATTTTAAGCTACTAAGTTTTGAGGTGGTTTATTATGCAGCAATAGATAGCTGGAAAGGGGCCCAATCTGTATAGTGGGTTTATTCAGACCAATATTTACTAAATACCTTCTGAATGCCAGGAACAATGCTTGGAGAATAAGCTAGAGAATGTTGGTCTTGAAATCTAGCATGGTTCTCTTCAAACCTTGGGGTTCTAAGATAATGCTACAGAGAACGCCTTTAATAAATTGGTGTGCTTTGACAGTCTCAGAGAGGAATACCCTGATTCTTTTGGATTATGAAACTTAAACATTTTTTCCTTGGTACCCACTTGGTTCCTTACTTACTCTTAAGTAACTCATTCTAATTTTTTTTTTTACATTGAATATATCATAGAACAACGATTCTATAGAACAGTGTTTCTCAAACCACCTGTGTAGGAGGAACAGTATTTTTTTCTTTTTAGTTTTCAACCTGTTGCACATTGATACTTTTGTAAAATACAATAAAAGTGAATTACTGGAAAAATGAAATCAAAAGACATGATTTTTATTAGATTCAATGAACATAGAGTTACTCTGTCAAATTGTTATTATGGTTTTTAAATATTTGCTGTCAATTTCCATTCTTACCTATTACAGGTCATAACCAGTTTACAGACAGCAACTGTCTGTGGACCAGAATTTGAGCAGCGTTGCTCTAGAGTACACCTCACATATCTAACACGCCGCAGGAGATGCTACTGTAGGTAAAAGGTAATGCAGGGGTGGGGGAAGGCATTTTATTTTATTTTATTAATTAATTTTAATTTTTTTTTTTCGAATGAGAGAGACTTGAGTCTGTTTTTTATGTTGAGAGAAAGGAGCCAGCATTGTAGGAGAGGTTGAAAATCTAGGGAAATGGGTAGACTGATGAATAATGCCTTGGAGAAGCCACAATGGACAAACAAAATCCCAGGGACAGGGATGAGGCTGGTGTCAATTCGGAGGAAGGACAGGGAGGTAAAAGCCAGTCATGCCTCTCTCCCAGGTGGCACCAGGACTGCCCACCTGCTTCTTCTCTTGACCCACTGGCCTCTGCTTTCTTCTCTCTCTTGTACCTCTTCCAAGCTAGCCTTGCCATTCCTGCTTCTGGTCTCCTTGGTTTGGTGACATGTTTGGGTTCTCTTTTCTGGAGAGTCTCTTTCTTTCAGCTTCTCAGCTCTGTACCTTTGACTATGGTGCCTACAGCTTCGGTGAGAGTTGTCTTAATTGGCCAAAGCCTTGCAAAGCTTCCACTGGCTGAGCAGGTTCTGGAGGGAGGAACATGTAGGCACATTCAATAAGTAAGCCTGGAATTAGCCTCAATGAAACAAATGTGACATCATGGGCTGGCAACATAAAACTTGTTGCCCAGCTCCCATTCTTTTAGGAAACTACCTAACTTTTTTTTTTTTTTGGGATACGTGGGTCTCTCACAGCTGTGGCCTCTCCCGTTGTGGAGCACAGGCTCCAGACACACAGGCCCAGCGGCCATGGCTCATGGGCCCAGCCGCTCCGCGGCATGTGGGATCTTCCCGGACCGGGGCACGAACCCGTGTCCCCTGCATCGGCAGACGGACTCTCAACCACTGCGCCACCAGAGAAGCCCACTACCTAACTTTTGACTACAGATGTCCTGCTCTGCCCATATGGCTGACACCACTCCTACTTAGGGGTGGGCATGTGATCCAGGCCAGGCCAACCAGAGTCTCTGTTGGCACTTGTTCTGGCTGTATCATGAAAGATGATAGTGACTTCTTTGACTATGAGCCTTAAGGGCAGGATAGAGCTGGGGCTACCATAGGCTACCTTGCTCATCCTTAGGAGGGGGCAGCCTACCTGAGGACATAACAAACAAGTGAGCCAAGTCAAGAGACTGAGAGAGAGGCACAGAGTTCTGACAAGAGCATCACTTGAATTCTGCTGTGTATCAGACCAGTTCTACATCTTAGACTTCCCAGTTTTATGAACCAATATGTTCCTTTCTTTTTTTGGCTTAAGCTATTTTGAATTGTGTTTCTATCACTCAACCACAAAAGTTTGGATGAATACACTCATAAGCCAGGGGTGGTAAATTCATGGTATATACACACACCACCTGTTCCTACCTTCCACGCCCATAATGAGCATGTTAATAAATCTCAACACTCTTTCTCACCAAGCTTAAATTTGGCTTCAGAATCCTTCTCAACACAGAGCTCCAGGCAGCTTCTCCCACCCAATAAGATGAAATCCTATGAAGAGATACTTATTCTCAGGGGAACATCTCATGACTTGGGTTCCTGCCTTAGTTTCCTGATCTCGTCCTGGAGGCTTGATACTTGCTGAGCCTTATCAGCTCTGTTTGTACCAGCAACCCTTTCCCCAGGAACAAGGACCCAGGCCTTCATTTCCATCTGCTGCCTGAATCCTGCTCCACATTTACAAAAGTCTTGGGACTATGACTCTGCTGCCTACTTGATGGATCTAAGGTCCCCTCTGCCCTCATGCCCCCACCCCGGACCTCCAGTCCCCAGATGGTCACTGACACAGCCCTGCTGTGTTTCTTCATGCACTGTGGAAGCCACCCTGCCAGTGAGTTAATCCCACCCTGGGCTTGTTCCCTCATGTTTTCTACCCTTTGCCAGATTACGTCAATGAATTTCTGACGATGGTCACCACCAGCATCACACCCCCAAGGTGTCACATTGAAGGCTGACATAGCCCCCTTTTAATCTACTGTCCCTGTTTCAAACAGGTTGGTCTTTCACACTGTTACCGAGACCATATAACTGCTTATAACTCTGCACTGGGTTTCTACTGCACTTAGCTTAAGTTCCATAAATGCCAGCTCTAAAAAAAGATTATTTTTGTTGAAGTATAGTTGATTTACAATGTGTCATAAATGCCAGCTTCTTACCATGGCTTTCAAGGCCCAGCAAATTTGGTATCTGTCAGCTTCTCCAGCCCCAGGCTGGACAACTGCCTCCTCACTGTTGGCACTGAAGCCCACCTGAGCCTCTACCAGCTGCTGGAATGGCCTGCCACAGGACCTTTGCACGTAATATTCCTATTGACCTTCCCCCTTCATCTCCTTAATTCCTTCCTATTCATCCTTCAGTTATCACCTTAGCTGCCACTTTCATAATCTCTCTGATTATGTTAATTCCCTCTATATGGGAGATATAACTATAATAAAAGAGCAAACAATACATAGCACTTACTTTGTGTCAAGAACTGTTCATAAGTACTTTATACATATTATTTCATTGAATCTTCACATCAGCACTGTGAGTTGGTACTCTCATCCCGTTTACAGATGAGTAGCCTGTGGTATATGTTACATTCCCATGTACTTCTGCTTCATACCACTTCACAGAGCTGGAATTTTATGTTTATTTTGTGCTTTAAAAAAAAAAATTTCCCCCAACCTGACGGTGAGACCCATACAAGCAGGGACTGCATCTGTTTTTATCACCATAGCCTTAGTGCCTAGTAGAAGGCAAGATAAACAGTGCTCAATAAATATTTCCATGGAGCCCTTTGGCAGCTCTGAGCCCCATGGGCCCCTACCTCCCAGTAGCAGTCTCTTTGTGTGCGGAGATTTATGGCGGGGCAGGAGTACAGGCAGAGAGCGGGGCTTCGTGACATCCGGGCAGCCTTTCAGCTGGTGAGCAGCAGCAGGTCATGCGGGAGGACAAGGGCAGTGGGAAAGTGGGGTCCAGCCAGGCAGATGGATGGAGTGGGAGTGGAGCAGACGTTGAGCACAGCTGCTGGGTGAAGCCAGGGCCTCAGGGGCCAAGCCCTGGTGACTGATTTCCTGGATGGTTAGAACTGAGTTTTAATAGCAGCCTTGGCAGCGACAGCGATAGAATTCACTGCTACGAAGCCCATGGCCTGGGTCAGGAGATGGGTGGGGGACCAGTAGCAAGTTGTATGAGTGGTGGCGCATGCCTACGTGCTGTATGTGTGTGTGTGTGTGTGTGTGTGTGTGTGTGCGTGCGCGCACAGGTGTGTGACGGGTATGGACTGGTATGGGTGAATGTATGGTTGTGTGCACATGTGTGACTTTCCAGAGCTGTGTGTGCAGCCAAGGAAATTGCCGACAGAATGGCAACTCCATAGGGTTCCGCAGAATACATGCACACGTGGATGGCAATAAATCAGGTTAAAGGGTTGAGTGTACATGGCTACTGCATGAGTTCACGCTGCATGTGGCATAGACTCAGTATGGTATTTATGATGTGAGTGCAAGTGAACATGAGCCGTCTAGAGGCGACTGTGCATGTGTGTGCGTGTGTGTATATGTGTGATGGTGAGGAGAGCCGGATTCACGTGTCAGGACTTGTCTGATCCTCTTAGATAATGACACATACAGTCCAATGACTGAGTGGGGACACAAGTATCCTTCAGTAACTGAGTGGCCCAGGGATCAGCTGTGTACTATAGAATATACTGGATACCCTCTCTCTCACCACCCTTCTCCCCAACGTGTGAACACAGAGAGAAATTCCAGGGCTGCTCTGGGTACCATTCTTTTGGTTAGCATTTTAAAAAGAATTTTAATATACGTTGTTTTTTATTTTCCCTACAGTGACCTATAAGATTTGTACTGTATTTTCCATTTACTAGAAATAGGGTAAATGAGACTCAGAAAGTTTTAATGACTTTCCACAATCTTTAAACTTAATGGTAATAAAGTTTATACCTATTATGTACACAGAAGATTTCCCTCCCTTTTTGTTGAAGTATAGTTGATTTACAATATTGTATAAGTTTCAGGCGTACCACATAGTGATTCACAATTTTAAAGGTTATACTCCAGTTATAGTTACCATAAAATATTGGCTATATTCCCTGTGCTGCACAACATATCCTTGTAGCTTATTTACTTTATATATGGTTGTTTGTACCTCTTAATTCCTACCCCTGTTGTGCCCCCCTATGTTCCCTCTCCCCACTGGTGACCACTAGTTTGTTTTCTATATCTGTGAGTCTGTTTCTTTTTTGTTATATTCACTAGTTTGTTTTATATTTTAGATTCCACATAAAAGTGATAACATACAGTGTTTGTCTTTCTTTGACTTATTTCACTTAGCATAATGCCTTTCAAGTCCATCCATTTTGTTGCAAATGACAAAATTTCATTCTTTTTTATGGCTGAGTAGTATTCCGTTGTGTATATATATCACATCTTCTTTAGCCATTCATCTGTTGATGGACACTTAGGTTGTTCCAAATCTTGACAATTGAAAATAATGCTGCTATGAACACTGGGATTCATGTATCTTTTTGAAATAGTGTTTTCATTTTCTTCAGCTATATACCCAGCAATGGAATTGCTGGATCATATGATAGTTCTATTTTTAGTTTTTGACGGAACCTCCACATTGTTTTCCATAGTAGCAACACCAATTTACATTCTCACCAACAGTGTACAAGTGTTCCCTTTTTTCCACATCCCTGTTAACATTTGTTATTTGTGGTCTTTTTGATGATAGCCATTCTGGCAGGTGTGAGATGATATCTCATTGTGGTTTTGATTTGCATTTCTCTGATGATTGGTGATGTTGAGCGCCTTTTGTGTCCAGGCACCATTTTGACCAGACATTGGACAATACATGCTGCTCCGTCTCACAGAGCCTTTGTGTCAACCACAGCAGGGCATTTCATCCCTCCTGTAGAATGAACCCAAAGCAGTCAATGTCATTTGCTTCTGAAAGATGAGGAGGAAAGAGGCTTGCAGAAGTTAAGAAACCCTGGCACGGCGCAAACAGACATAATGGGTAGGGTACAATCTGTGGAGTCAAATCCGGTTCTAGCCTTTACTAGCTGTGTGGCTTTGGTAAGAATCACTTAAATTCATTTCACACTGTAAACGTGACCCATCACAATGTCTGACACATCATAGACCTCTCTGCCACAGAGCTGGGTTTGAAATAAATACTTCCTTTTATTCAAAAAACATTCATGAATGCCTACTGTGGGAGTTACTTTTGCCATTCACCAACATTTCTGGCTTTCAGCCTCTTAGATGCATAGTAGGAACGTATTTCGCTATCCCCTTTGAATTCAGATATCATGTAACTTGTTTTGGCCAATGAGAAGAGAGTGGCATGACATGGACATTTCCTGGGTAGGAGCTTTAAGAGCTAGTGCACTAGGTGCCCTTGCTTTCTTTCCCCTGCTTTGGCAAAGTGAAATCATGGAGATGGAGTCTTCCTCAGCCAGGATCCTTGAGGGAGGACCATGTGGAGCAGAGGTCCCAGCTGACCTATGAGAGATGTGTTGTGTAGTAAGAAATACATTCTTGTGGTTTCAACCCAGAGATTTGGTGATTGTTTGTTACTCAGCTTATCCTGCCTGATACACTTAGTGTACACTGAGACCTTTCCACAATTTTGTCTTTTAGTCTACCTATGAGGTAAATACTTATCCTTATTTCCTAAATGCTAAAACAGGCTTGGGGCCTGCAAGGTTTACTTGAGATAGCAAACAGGATGAGCCTTTCAATTAAAAAAAAGTTACCTTTGGGATCTTTGGTACGAGAGAGATCTGAATATTCAAGAATGGTGACCCAGTCTCAGAAACACCTCTGGAAAATCATGGGGTACTGGCCAAGGAAGAAAAAATGGGCTGCCCTATGTGGAGAAGAACCTGCACCATATTATCTGATCTGATTCGACAACAAAGGAAGCTCCCATGTAGATGAAGGTGATAATGGAGATTTCAACTTGCCCATACCCTGCTGGGAAATTCACCCCACAACGTGTCGAATAGGATAGTAACACTGAATATGTTACTTTCACTTTTACAATTACACAAGTTATAAATGATCATTGTGTTAAATTTAGAGAATTCAGAAAAATGAAAGGTTAAAACAATTAAAATTGGAATGTCATATAGTTGGAATCACACTGTATGTAGCCTTTTCTATTTGGCTTCTTTCATTTGGTAATATGCCTTTAAGTTTCCTCTATGTCTTTTCATGGATTGATAGCTCATTTCTTTTTAGTGTTGAGTAATATTCCACCTGCCAAAGGATATCTTGGTTGCTACCAAGTTTTGGCAAGTATAAATGAAGCATCTATGGATATAACTGCTTGCAAAAAGATGCAAGTTTTTGTGTGGACATAAGTTTTCATATATTTTGGGCACAGTTGATGGGTTGTATGGTAAGAGGATGTTTAGTTTTGTAACCACCAAACCGTCTTCCAAAGCAGCTGTACCATGTTGCATCCCCACCAGCAATGGATGAGAGCTCCTGTCGCTCCACTGCCTTGCCAGCATTTGGTGGTGTCAGTGTTCTGAATTTTGGCCATTCTATTAGGTATATAATGATATCTCATTGTTGTTTTAATTTCCATTTCCCTGATGACATATGGTGTGGAGCATTTTTTGTATGTTTTTCATCTGTAGATCTTCTCTGGTGAGGTATCTGTTAAGTTCTTTGACCCATTGTAAGATCAGGTTGTTTGTTTTGTCATTGTTGAGATTTCAGTGTTCTTTGTATATTTTGGATAATAGTCCTTTGTCTGATTTATCTTTGGCAAACGTTTTCTCCCAGTCCATGGCCTGTCTTCTCATTATCTTGGCATTGTCTTTGCAAAGCAGAAGTTTTAAATTTTAATGAAGTCCAGCTTATCAATTATTGCTTTCATGGGGCATGCCCTTGGTGTGGTACCTAATAAATCTTCACCACATCGAAGGTCATCTAGGTTATCTCCTATGTTATTTTCAGAGAGTTCTATAGTCTTGATTTCAACTATATGACATTCCAGGAAGGGCAAAACTATGGAGAGAGTAAACAGATGAGTTGTTGCCAAGGACTGGGGTTGGGGAGGGATGAGCAGGTGAAGCATAGAAGCTTTTTAAGACAGTAAAACTACGCTGTATGATACTATAATGATGGATACATGTCATTATACATTTGTCCAAACCTGTAGAATGTACAAGACCATAATGTAGACTATGGACTTTGGGTGATAATGACATGTCAATATATCTTCATCAATGGAAACAAAAGTATCACTTTAGTGAGGGATGTTGTTAATGCAGGAGGCTATGCATGTGTGGGGACAGGGTGTATATGGGAAATCTCTTTACTTTCCTCTCAATTTCAATGTGAATCTAAACTGCTCTGAAAAATAAAGTCTTAAAAAAATTAAAATTATCTAATATTCTCTACCTAGAGATAACCACCATTAGTATTCAGCCTTCCAGACTTTTTCCATATATGCTTTAAAAGTGGCAGTTACATTATGTATATATTTTATAATCTGTTATTGTGTTTAATACATCATGAATGTCCTTCTGTTTTAAGTACATACAGAGCCACATCACCATTTTAAATGGCTGCATAATATTCCATCATATGATACCTTTATTTATTTATTACTATTTCCTAATGTTAATAGTAAGCCCATATGTATAGCTGATTCACTTTGTTGTGGGGCAGAAGTTGACACACCATTGTAAAGCAATTGTACTCTAATGAAGAAGTTAAAAAAAAAAAAAAGTAAGCCAAATACTTGATCTTTAGGCTGCTTGCACGCTCTTGCTGTTTATAAACAATACTGTGATGAAACACCCTGGAAGATACATCTTCTGGCACTTGCCTAATTATTTCCTTAGAATAAATTCTTTGAAGTGGGATCGCTGGGTCAAAAGAAATGTACTTTTGAAGGGCTTTTGCTACATATTGCCAAATTGCTTTCCAGAACCACTATATTAATTTACAGCCCTAGCAGTAATGCATAGGAATGCCTTTTTTCTTGATTTCCATGTCAATACTGGGTATTGTCAATCTCTTAAATCTTTGCTAATTCTAGCAATGAAAAATTGCACTTCCTTGTTGCAATTTACATTTCTTTGATTCCTAGTGAGTTTGGATTTTGTTCTTTTAGAAGTGCATTGTTAGACTATCTTAGTGGTGACCCTGATGGAATCTCCACAATGCAGAGAAGAGGATTTGTGCATTCATTCATTAGACACATGAATTTGCATCTAGTATGTGCCAGGCAGTTTCAGCAGGGAATAGGACAGACACAGCCCCTGCTCCAGAGCCCACAGACAGCAGTGTGTGTGTCTGGCGGGGGTGGTGTGTGGCTGGTTGGGGAGGATTGGATCTTAGCTCTAGAGACATCAGGTACCTGAAGCAGCAGTGAAGGAACCACAAGAAGCAGTGACTCAGTTAGTCAGTGCTGTGCTGAACCATATCGGAGCCTGATGCAAAAGGAAAAATCAGAAATACTAATCCTACTGGACTGAATGTCAATATTATGACATAGTGTGAGTGTGTTTCGTGTTTGGTAATTGCAACCATTGTTGCTTCTGTTGTGGTCATCCATTTACAATGCTTGGTGCCAGTTTATTTATCTCTTGCAAAAATAAAATACAGTGTGTGTGTACGAAAAAAAAAAAGAAATACTAATCCTATCTTTATTCAAATTTTGCTATTTTGTTCATCATGGATTTTTGCATTAATGATGATTTTTAAAAAATACTACATTATAATATTAGGTATCTTGATTGCTGATTTTACTTGGCATAAGTTTAGATTTTATGCCAGAGATGAGTGCCTCTGTCATCTTGCCCTTTTAGTCCTGGATCTCCTGATATAGCCCTAATTTAAAAAATTTCAGTGCACACACAGGTGAGATCCTGCAACCTGAAGTCAGGGGTTTCCCGCCTTATAAACAGATGCTGTTCTGACTACATAACTGGAAAGACTTCAAGTCAGTCTAATAACCATTATGGGGAATTACTCTGTGCCAGCCCCTGTGTTAGGCACCAGGGATTTAAAGTCAAAGCCCTCAGTCATTGTTCCAGTGGTAAGATTCAGAGGTCCAAGTAAATAATATGCCCTGTAATTGTCCATTAGCCACTCCTGTTCTTAGAAGACATGGCAGGTGGTTATGCCAGCTTGTTCCCATCCTGGCTGCCATCTTTGGTGGACTGAATACATACAAAGGTCTTGGACAACTAAGTATTAATAACAGTCAAAACATAATTATAATAAGTACAAAGTATTTAAGTGCCCCCTATGTGCCAACATGACACCAGGCACTTGTAATTGTTAGATCCAGGAAGAAAATCAGAAACCACCCTAAATATTTAAAACAGAGGGAATTTAATTAGGGAGTTGATTACACAAGTGATGGGAAAGTTGAGAAGCTAAACAGGAAATGGCGAGGCCACCAAGAGTTTATGCAATAGCAGAAAGCCACTACAACTGCCAGGGCTGGAGAGAAAAGGAGATGGGGTTATCAGAGCTTGGGGCAGAAGTTGGAACCTAAAATGATCTGTTTCACAGGAGCTAAAACCATGGAGGAGATTCAGCCCTTGCTTGAGGAGGGAGGAAGGAAGTGATGAAGAAATACCTATTTTGCTTTCCTTCTGCCTTTCAATCTCCCATCCATACTTCCCATTGGCCCAACCCTGCTGGAAACCAGCTGACCTTGGATCTGAGTCAGAGGTCAGCTCTTTTTATGTTAGAGAGCAATGCAGGGGAATAGGGACCTTATCTGACAAAAAACAAGTCCAAGAACAGCCCCCAACTGCACATCAAACGTCTTTGAAAATTCTCGGGGAATTCCCTTGTGGTCTAGTGGTTAGGCCTCTGTGCTTCTACTGCCGCGGGCCCGGGTTTGATCCCTGGTCTGAGAACTAAGATCCCGCAAGCCACATGGTGCAGGCAAAAAATAAAAAATAAATAAAATAAAATTCTCATTACCACCTTAAAGTTAAGTACTTGATTCTATTTTAAATATGAGGCATCAGAAACCCTGAAGAGCTAAGAGATTTACTACAAGGACATACAATAAACAATTGGTGGAATTGTATTTGAGGTCAGGCTTGCTTGGGGTCGAGGTCAGGCTTGCTTGGGGTCAAGGTCATACTTTTCCTCCAGCACAGTCTCCCTCTCTGTCTTGAATCCCACCATCATCCAGGGCATCTTCAGTCCTCATGTGGGCCACCCATCCAGTGCCCTTGCCACACCATTCCTTGGCTTCTTCATTGACAAAGACCTTCACTTTAACTCTTCTTCAGCCACCAGGGCCACCATATTGCACAGCCTCATTGAATTCTATTTGATCGGTGTTCCCTGGAGTTATGCAATGCGATGGCTCTGTTGACAGCTAACCATGGCTATAGTCTGGATCTGGTCATTACATCTGAACTCTTGGCCTCTGAAATCTTAGCTTCTCAGAGTTCCTTCTCTGTTCTCCTTCCTTTTCCTTTCCTTCACTCTCATTGACTTGCCTTTTTGACCTAACTCCAACCCCATGAGTATTTATGTTCATGGTCTTATCAGTCCACAAGCTCTTCCTGAATCTACTCTCCTCCATGCCCAATCTGGGCCCCATGGTGATACACTACTCCATGACTTCTGTGATACACTCCCTGGCCAGTCCTACTTTACCTTCAGCGTTCTTTGCTGGAGAAAACCATACAACTGTGGAGGTTGGGTTCATTATACATTTATGATTTTCATACCTGTTTAATGCCCCTGGAAAGTCCCCTCTGCTCAGCCGTAGTTTGAGAACTTCGCTGTTCCCCATAGTACCACTCCTAACCTCACTATTGTCCCTTGAGCCCCAGGCTGCTCTTTCCCGGGAAAGGTACCGGTACCTACATTCAGATGTCTCAGTTCTGGACTGATGCCAATAGAATATCCCAGGACCCGTTGGAAATGTAGGAGTGAGAAGACAGGGTAGAACACAAAGTTTTGGGTTGTCTTCATAGAGGTGATGATAGGGGCCTGATTTATTGAGGAGAAACACCAGAGACACAGGCAGGGAGACTGAGACAGAAGGTGGACATTTTCTTCCAGTGCATGCGAAATTCTTCCCCCTCAATTTTCCAAGAATTCTGGGCTCAGTGGCTGCTCAAGAGTTAACATACTCTCTCCATTCTGTGCCTCTGCCATTAATTACTCCAGTGGCTGCAGACGCTACCAGGAGCCAGGTCCTTGCTGTTCCAGCTTCAGAGTGGGTTTATTGCCAACCACGCATTATAAAGGACTAATTGTGAGCCCCTTGCACCTGCTGGTTCCCCTTGTGGTTGGGACTCAGGGGGAGGGGTTATTAATGAGCTTGTTGCTCATTATAATAAAACAATGGGGAAGTTGGCAAAGGGGCTGGAGGTCCAGGTGCGGTGTCAGAAAAGGTTGGTTGGCATTTCTGGAAACATGACTTTATAGTCTTATCACCTGCTTCCTTCTCTGGCTCTTGCTGTGACATCCAGAGGTAAAAGAGCTGTCACCTGGAGGGACACACACAGTCCTTGTGAGCTCATGGCCAGGGGGAGCCACTTTGATGGAGGAGTTGCTAAGCTGATACATGGTCCTGGTTGGGATGATCTGGACACTGGGTATGTTGTGACCTCAGCCCCCAGAGTATTGAAAACAGACCTGGCTGAGCCCAGGTGATTAATAGACGCAGCCTAAAGGATGGAGTGGAAGCCAGCTGGAGGCCACCAGAATGACAACGTCCTGCACCTGAAGGGCTCTGTGTAACATCCTGCTTCTGGCACAAGTACAGGACTCGGGCTAGGGTGAGGCAAGTGTGCAGAATTTAAGGAGGCTCCGCTCTCAGGCTGTATAAATGAAACAGAGCAGGACCCAGGGGTCCTCCCTGATACAAAAGCCTTTCTGTGCACCCATTTCTTGTTTGTAGGAAAAAGGCCTCCTAGACCTTTCCTGAGTTCCAAAGGGCAGATTCAAACAGTTACTAATGAGAGGAGTGAGGGAACGCAGAAGAAAAGGAAATGCAGTCAAGAAATGATAATGCAGCAGTTGGGCAGAGTCCTGGCTCCTCAAGGGATACAGAACAACTTGATACTTATCTCTGAGTTCTTCTACAGGACCTCAGATCCCCACCCAGGTGGAGGATGGTAACTTTAGGCTGAGCCCAGGCACATGGACCCCAGGATGGTTGGAACCAGAAGGCAGATGATTGAAATTCCTGGAGCACCGCCCTGTTACCTCACCACCAACAAATCAGAGGAAGGTCACACACCCTGCAGCCCTCCCCCCAGATTTTGCCTACAAAAACTCTTCTCCCCAAACCATGGAGGAGTTCAGGTCTTTTGAGCACGAGCCTCCTTGTTCTCCTTGCATGGCCCTGCGATAAACCTTTCTTTGCTCCAAACTCTGCCGTTTCAGTTTGTTTGGTCTCACTGTGCATCAGGCACGCGGACCTGGGTTCAACAACACAAATGCAGGAGTAACATTAAGAGTGGGTATAGCACAGAGAACTATATTCAGTATCTTATGATAAACCATAATGGAAAAGAATATTTAAAAAACAAATGTATGTATGTGTAAAACTGAATCATTTTGCTGTACAGCAGAAATTAACACAACATTGTAAATCAACTATACTTCAATTAAAAAAAAAAAAAAAAGAAAAGAGTGAGTATCTCCTTAATTTTTGTGCCCTGAGTGTCTTACCTTAGTTTGGCCCATCACACTTGCGTGGCTGCACGAGAAGGGCTGGATGATGACTCCTCCTTGATGTCCTACCCTGGGGCCTGGGCGGGTCAGTGGATGTCACTTCCTGGCCCCTGGTTCTCCAGGGACTGACCTGGAGGCTCTTCTGGAAGCCCAGAGTTCACTCAGGAAAGGACAGCTGATAATAACTGGGCAGCGTCACCGTAAACCTCAAGACACAAATGGAAGTGGGTAAGAGAAACCCACAGTGTGGTGGTGACAAGTGCAGACTCTCGGGTTTGAACTTCTGGGTTCAGGCCCCAGCTTCACCATTTACCAGCAGAGCGACCTTAGGTAAGATGTTTAATACCTCAGCATCTTGGTTTCTCATCTGGAAGTGGCCTTCTTTCTGTTCCTCAAGTATAAAAATTTGTTTGCACCTGAAGAAGACTTCTCCAAGGTCTTTGCAGGACTGCTTTCTTCTCCCCATTCAAGCCTCAGGTCAAATGTCACCTCTCTTTGGAGAGGCCTCCCCAGGCAACACTACCTAAATGAGGTACTTGACATCTCTTTGACTTGTAATTTTCTTTTAGCTTCTTTTTTTAAAAAAAATTAATTAATTAATCAATTAATTTTGGCTGTGTTAGGTCTTCACTGCTGCGCATGGGCTTTCTCTAGTTGCAGTGAGCGGGGGCTACTCTTTGTTGTGGTACGTGGGCTTCTCATTGTGGTGGCTTCTCTTGTTGTGGAGCACGGGCTCTAGGCGCGCGGGCTTCAGTAGTTGTGGCTCGCGGGCTCTAGAGCACAGGCTCAGTAGTTGTAGCGCACGGACTTAGGTGCTCTGTGCATGTGGGATCTTCCCGGACCGGGGGTTGAGCCTGTGTCCCCTGCATTGGCAGGCGGATTCTTAACCACTGCACCACTAGCTTCTTTTTTAATCAGTGGTTAGATCATCTTGCTCATTCTTGTTTCGGAGTATTTGTGTTTTGTCTGGGGATTATTTAAAATTTAGACTAGCTAATGATTTTATCTCTTCAGTTGTTGCCTTTCCTTTAAGAACCAACTATTGGATTGAAAAAGAAATTCTACTAATGTTTTCTCTTTCTACTAATTCATTGCTTTTGACTTTTATGTTTATGAATTATACTTTTAAAAATGTATTCTAACTTACCAAAATAATATTTGGTTTGTTTGTTTTTATTATCTCTTACTAAATTGTGAAAGCAGCTAGAAATATTGATTTTCTTTTGAGTGCAGATTTGGTATATTTCAAAAGTTTTTAACAGGATACTGAAAGGGACTTTTGCTGATGCCCTGAAATATGTGAATAGAACCCAAATATATAGTCAAAGAGATGTCAAGTACCCTAAAGCATATTGCAACCTGGGGAGAAGGGTTGAGTAAGAAACCCGCCAAGACATATAAAAGGTCTTCTGTGGTGGCCATAAAAAAATGCATCATCAGGGGAGTTCCCTGGCAGTCCAGTGGTTAGGACTCAGCGCTTTCAGTGCCATGGCCCCAGGTTCGATCCCAATCCCTGGGTGGGGAATTAAGATCCCACAAGCTCTGCGGTGCAGCCCCCCCAAAAAAAATCATCATCAGATCTCCTGCTGTGGGAACACAACTGACTGATGGCCTGGCTGCTGTCTCTCTGGATCCTTCACAATGATTGGACCAGATCTACGCTTCTCATGGGCTGCTCCCAGGAGTGAGTGACCACAGCGGGGCTACTAAAGCAGATCTATTCCTGCAGTATGCCAGGCTCCTCCACCAGGCAACTTTGGCTTTAGGACTCCCCATAGTCCTGGCAACTGGTAACAACACTGTAATCCAAGACCCTTTATACCTAATCCTTCTTCCATCTCCTTCTCCTTCATAGGGACAGACCTTTGTTGTTGTCAGAAGGCTCTCCCTGCCTCCTCAGATCCCTTATTTTATCTTTCAGAGGTGGGTTTTCTGGAGAAACAGAACCAATAGGACTTTATCTATCTATCTATCTATCTATCTATCTATCTATCTATCTATCTATTATCTATCTGTCTATCTATCTGTCATCTATTGAGTCAGCAAGCTGGAGACCCAGGAGAGCCAATGGGATAGTTCCAAACTGAAGACCAGCAGTCTCAAGACCTAGGAAGAGCTGATGTTTCAGTTCAAATTCAAAGTCAGGAAAAACAGATGCCCCGGCTTGAAGGCAATCATGCAGGAGGAATTCTCTGTTAGTTGAGGGAGGGTCGGCCATTTTCTCCTACCCAGGCCTTCAACTGATTGGAGGAGGCCCACCCAAAATCTACTTTACTCAGCCTGCCAACTCAAATATTAATCTCATCCAAAAATGCTCTCTTAGGAATATTCAGAAGTAATGTATAACCAAATATGTGGGCATCCCAGTCAAGTTGACACATAAAGCTCAACGTGTTTTAGTTGAGGCAGATGGTCTTTAGCATCAGTTTCAGAGACTTTTAGAGCTGAGGTGAGTTTGTGATTGTCTTGACTTTTCCCTCATGGTAACAAGATGGCTGCTCCATCTGCAGTGTCACATCAATATTCCAGGCAGGAAGGGCAAAGAGCAAATGACCTGTGTCCTCTGAGTCTTTCCTCTTTTAAGTGGCTTTCCTGGAAGGTCCACTTAATAATTTCCACCTTGACCTCTTTGGCCAGAATATGTCACATGGCCACTGTTATTTTCAAGGGAAACTGGGAAAAGTAGTTAGTATCTTGGCATGCTGCCTCCCTGCAAAATCAGGAAGGATGAGTGTTGGGTGGCAAACCAGTAATCTCTAGTCATGTCTGTCCAATGATGCAGATTGCTGATCTGGGTTTCAGCAGAGTTTCAGCAGAACTTGTGAAAGAATCTTCAGCGATTCCTAGGGAGAAGACTGAGAATATGGACTGGATTTTAGGGGATCCCAGTAGATTAATGACTAGCTTACCTATTTAGAGCAGATTAATGAGTTGATATCATCCTGCAGAGAGGTCTCGATTGGAGTGCCTAAGGGCTCTATCTCAGCTGTGATCTTATTTAGCATTTTTAATGAATGGTTTTGGTGAAGAGATAGAAAATCCACTGATGAGACTCACAGATGAAATAAAGATGAAAAAGAAAAAGTGTGAAGAGAGACTAGATGAAAGAATCAGTATCTGAAAAGGTCTTGGCTACCCATGGGGCCAATTTGGGGCCAAATCTTAAAAAGTGAATCAGTGGAGGAATAATGGAGTGTCCTGTGTTGGGATGCAGAAGCAATGACCCCAGTCCTGGCTAGGGAAGCTCTGGCTTAGCCTAGAGGGTCTTTAATGTCTTGGGGATTTTAGTTGATGCTTGACTTCATAAAAATAATCAGGATGATACAGACCTCCAAATCAACTTGCTCTCACATAGTGTTAATAGAAATATCACAAGAACTGAGATGCAGGGCAGAGAATGAGAATTCAGTGGAAGGAGAGTGTCAGACCCAGAGGTATCCAGGTAAAATGTAAGTCTCTTCACTTCCCTCAAAAATCTGTCAAATTTGGAGAAGGATGTTTTGTTCCTCGTTTTATGAAAGAAGGAGGCCTGAGGAGATGAGAACTATTGATCTATGGAAAACTGTAGGGCCTGGAGACATCCAAGAGGCTGACTGACCAAGGATGGAATAAGATGTCATTGGAGGTGGTGAGTTTCCTGTCACTAGAAGCATTCAAGCTGGGGGAGGAGGCTATCGAGATAACTTAAACACTGAGTGAGTAGACAGATGAGTTGCACCCTAATAAAATTCTCTTCCGTTCATGGGGCTCTTTGATTCTCCAAATTTCCTGATGAACCCTGAGGCCACCTGGATTAGGCAAAGAAGGGCTGGTCATGGAAGTAGAGTAGCTGCTGACCTAAGGCTCTCAGGAGGTTGATGAAGCTCTGAGCCTTCCCAGAGGGGTGGAAGCACTGATTTAAGCCCCCAGGATGAAATGTACTGTTTCCAAGTGGTCTTTAGGTTTGACCACAGAAAAATAAACTGAGTCAGAATTGGACATTAGCGAACACAGCAGGGGGATGAGGGGTCAGCAGGCTACCCTCTATTCTTGAGCCATCTTGAACCTTGAGAAGAACTTGCTCAGGGCTGGAGGTGACCAGGTGTGGTCAGGACCTTGGTTTATCCCTCTCCTCATTGTGGGTCAGTCATCTGTGGCTTCATAATTAGTCCACGGTGTGATGGGTATGATTGTAGGGGTGTAAGTGAACACGCTGCTGAAGTTACCGAAACATTTGTAGAGTACCTATTATGTGTCAGACACTCTGTAGGAGCCAGAGACGTGAGAGAACTCAAACATGGTCCTGGGCTGGAGGGGCCCACAGCTCAGTTATGGAGAGGACCAAAGATCAAACAGATGTTTATGGGTGGAAGATCTTGATAGACAGTTATGTTGGGTGTAAGAAAGCCCATGTAACTACCTATGCCTGGGGCAGGGGCATTGAAGGATGTCTTTCTAAAGCTGGGCCATAGAGGGTCAGTGCCTTAAATGGATAACAGCTCAGGGTGGGCTTTCCAGGTAGGGGGACAGCATGTGCAAAGGTCCAGTCTTGCAACGTCTTGGTGCATTCCGGGAAAGGCACGCTTTCTGCATGGTTGGAAGAGGGAGGTTCATAATGAGGGGTGAGACTCAGCAGATTTGAAACTGACATTGAATGCCACGAGGAGGCATTTTTACTTTGTCGGCACTAAGGAGCCACCTGGGGCTTTAAAAATAGGACAGGGATGTGATCTGAAATTTCTTCTAGAGGTCATCTCTTGGCATTCTGGAGTTTGTGGACTGGGCAGGGGTGAGACAGGGGACAGGCGACCACCTGGACCCAAGTCACCGGCATGGGTCTCCTTTCTTTGCCACCATTAGGCTGTTCCCAGATTGAATGATTCATGGAAAGAGACTTGCTCCCCCATACTTCCCCATTTTCGGGGGGACCTCGTTGGCCTGGGGGAGGTGCTCTGTGCCTGTTTAGTAATCATATGTGGGGTTTCCCTGGGGGAAGCCCAGGGTCTAGGTGGACAGCTGAGGACAAAGGAGAGAAATCGCTATTTCTCGTGTGTCTGCTGTGTGCCAGGCACTTCACACGAGTCATTTCATTCTCTTCTCACCCTAACTCTGAGTAGTCGCAGGTTTCCAGTGGTGGAAAATGAAGTCCAGAGAAGTGACAAGATTTGCTAAAGGGCTCACAGCCTGTCAATGGCAGAGCTGGGATTTGAACCTGTATTTCCGGCTCTCAGTCCAGTGCTCTTTGCCATGCACCAGGTTCCCTGCGTTTGCCTCCCCCCAGGGCTGTTGGTGAAGGCGAGCTGGTGCATCTCTGGCTGGTAGACTGTGTGTCTTGAGGGCCTGGCTGACCCTCCAGGGAAGGCAGACAGGGCACAGCAGCTTGCTGGCAGCTCCCCGGTCCTGTCCTGTCCCGGCTTGTCTCCTGCACAGATTAATTGCCGCTCGTTGGAGGTGTGATGTTTCCAGGTATGTGTGGGAAGGGAGGGGAGCAAAGCAGCCCTGCTGATCGCTGGCCTGTACGGGCACAGCTGGCAGCCTGCACAGCACCCTCATCCGAAAGCCATCCATAGCTGGCAGCGCATTGCCATCCAGGGCCAGCTGCTGAGCTGGCACCTCTGGGCCTCCTCCAGTGTGACAGGCCTCTCGGCTCAGTGCCTCTGGGTTGGGCCCCTGTGTCTGCCTCCTGCAGTGCTTTGGGGAGTATGGGAGCCTTGTCTGATTGAGCCTTTCACTCTTGGGGGGGTCTTGGGAAAACAGCAGCCTGGAGTCCGGGTATCTCTTGCACAGAGTCCCTGTCTTCTTGCTGTCAGCACCCAGGAAGAGCACAGCCATCCTCTGTGTCCTCCCAAAGTTCCAGAGACCAGAGTGTCCCAGCTGAGATGAGGCTGGAGGGCCAGGCAGGGCCGGGATGTGGCTCAGCCAGACCAGTGTGTGGATCTGTGTGGAAGGGGAAGTTGGTGGGTGCTGCCTACATTCAAAGGGCTCTTGCCATTCCAGCTCCGGGGGCCTATGTCCCCTCCCCAAGAAATAGGTGCCATTAACTTGAGCTCCTAGGTTTACAGCAGTGGTTCTTAAACATGCTCAAGTGTCAGATCACCTACAGGACTTGTTAAAATGCAGACTGCTGGGCCCTGCCCTCAGAATGTCTGGTTACCTAGGTCTAGGGTGGGGCTCAAGAGTTTGCATTTCTTTTTTTTTTTTAAAATACATCTGCATCTCCAGGACTTATAACTGGAAGTTTGTGCCTTTTTACCACCTTCATCTGTTTTGCTCATCCCCCATCCTCCATCTCTGGCAACCTCCAGTCTGTTCTCTGTATCTCTAAGTTCAGTTTTTTTTTTTTTTTTAAGATTCCACATATAAGTGAGATTATACAGTGTTTCTCTTTCTCTGTCTGACTTATTTAACTTAGCATAATGCTCTCAAGGTCCAATTCATTATGTTGTAAATAGCAAGATTTTCTTCTTTTTTATGGCTGAATAATATTCCATTATGTGTGTGTGTGTGTGTGTGTGTGTGTGTGTGTGTGTATCTACATCTATACCTGTCTATTTCACATCTTCTTTATCCATTCATCTGTTGATGGACCCTCAGTTTGCTTCCATGTCTTGGTTGTTGTAAATAGTGCTTCAGCGAACACGGGAATGTAAACATCTTTTAAAGATAGTGATATTTGCATTTCTAACACGTTCCCAGGTGATGTCAGTGCTACTGGTCCAGGGTCCATGCTTTGAGAACCCCCGGTTTAGAGAAAGGCCAATTGAAGCCTTCCTTAAGTCCCCTAGGGATTTGCAGAAATCCAAACTCTCCTGGTTTCTTTGGGCTGTTAGTTCCTGCTTAATTTTCTGATTGCCAGCCTGCCCAGGTTGTTCTAGACTTGGAATCAGAGATAAAGCTCAGTCCCTTCCTGTGACTGACAGGGGCTCTTTAAGGTGTGGTCAGCTGACTTTGGTGATGGTTGGGCTAGAGCAGGGTCTCTACCAGTGCAATACAGACTCCATTCAGATGTTGTTGTCTTAGCTGTCCTTTGGCCAAGAGTCTTGAGAGGATAACTTGAGATGATACATGCAAAAGATCTGGCTTATGGAGGATGCACAGTCAAGGCTAGTTTCCCCCCTTCCATCTCTGATCCATAAGTAGAGACAGATTTGGCTGCAACTGACCCCCAGAAGAAGTATGCAGAAGAGAGAGTCTTGGGAATAATTCAGCAGCCTTCCCCTTCTCTTACAGCCCACATTTGGCTGAAGATAAGAGACTTTCTCTCTGGAGTCCTTAACGCCACATGTCCCCAGAGGCAGGGCTGTCTTCTCCTGGAGTTTGCTCCTCTCACCTTTTCTCAGTGCCAGGAGCTGGCCTTGTAACAGGTCCCCCAGACTGACCTTCATAAAGACCCTAGGTTGCTCACATCACATTCTTTAGACAAGATCCTTAACTTCACCTTTCCCTTTCATCCCACCTCTTGGGGTTTCATCCATCTGTCCAGAGCAGTCTACCAGCTGCTGGGTATCCTACAATGGAAAATGTCCCCCAATTTTTCAGGGTCCTGAGAGAAAGGCAAAGGGCTCGGATATCTCTTGGGACTCAAACTTGCTGCAGGATTGTTAGATTTGGTTGGAAGTCTCCAGCTGAGTCTCAAAGATCTGGATTACCATAACCACTAGAGAGCATTCTACTCCCTACCTCCCACCTTTACTCTCTGCAAACATTGTTTCCAATACCACACACAGGCACATGTTCACGTTTAGCTTTTGTCCTTTTGAATTCCCAGGGGGAATCATTTACCTCCTTCCTTTGCTCTAGTAAGTGCGACTTTGGGATTTGGGAAATAGCCCTGATTCCCTCCAGGAAAAAAACATTGAGAAGGTGCTTCAGCAGAAGGGATAAAGATGGTTTTACTCCTAGACTATACATTCCTTCCATGAGATATGTAATCTTAATTCCATGCTGCATTTCATGCTTGCTTACAGCACCAACCAGGGCTGTAACAATAGTTAACTCCCACTTCCCCCGGCCCCCTACCCTGGCTGCCTGCAATCACTGTAATTGGCTGGAGTCTTGGATGTCCTGGGCAGCAAGGTACCAGCTTCTGATTTTGTTTCTCGGCTCTTCTAGGGTGGGGTTGCCAGAGCAGGGCGACTGTATTGGAAAGGTCAGACAGTTGGCATAGACTGCCTCTCTGATGGGGCCTTATCTTCAGCAAAGAGAGCATTTTTTATTTTAACAAGCATGCATTTGTTAAAAATAATGTAATTCTTACTTAAGACATGGGTGATTGACTTTATCATTTTTGCTTTCTGTTACCTTCTAAAGAGGAAACATCAATCTACAAGGCACGGAGTAGGAGGAAGTCATGTTCTGAAACTTGGGGTGAATCCCCTGCTACTGGGACAGGAGATAGAAGACTGGGGCTTTTGAATGTTGACCCCAAGTAAATGCCTTAACATGCTCGAAGATTGCCCTTTCTGCAGCCTCAGGAGACAGTAGGCCCACCAACCTTTTCCATGGACCTTGCTAGTTTCTTTTCACACCAATGCATAATGTCAAATGAGGGGCCCCCATCAAGGCGCCTGCTGCTTGCTGCCAGGAACTCCTGATGACTTCAGCTAATTTCCAAGTCTGGAAACATTGTTGACGGGGTGATTTCTGAAACGTGAAAGGCGTTATCTTGTCGTGCCATCTGCGGCGCGTCTGTCTGAGTTGGGGCTTCCGCTGCCACTCTGCCCCCTCGCAGCAACTCTCACTGCTCCGTCATCATCTCCCACGGCTAATTGCTCCAAACTGACAAGGAGTCTTTTTTGATTTAGAGATACAGGGAAATGGAATTTTCTTGCTGATGTTTCCAATGCAAGCACGCCTTTTGGAATTGTAATTTGATTTTTTGGTTGAGGGGGGTCTGGTTTCAGCACCGGGTCAGGAACTGCTCCTGGGAAAGAAGGGACCATAAGAAGTGGTGACTGGGATGGAAGACTCACCTGTGATTCTAATTTACAAGGAGCCTGACGTTAAGTGGAATGAGTTGCCTTGGGAGGTAGTGAGTTGTCTGTCACTAGAGGTGTGTAAGTGGAGATGATTTTGTTTACTTGCTTGGAAGGCCCTAAATGGATTCAAGCTTTGACTGAGTGATCTCGTCTAGCTCAAAGAGTCTCATGGAATTGGTTATACTAGGGAAATATGAGGCAAAGAAGGATAATCAAAGGGTCAGGGCTAGTGTTGTAGTCATTTATCCCTGTGTTAACAAAATGCCTCAGCATTTCAATGGCTTGAAACAACAATAATAATTTATTTTCTCACATGGCTTTTGTTGGTCCTTAATTCAGACAGGGTACAGCAGGGATACCTTGTCTCTACTTTATGATGTCTGAGGCTCCATCTTGAGGTCTTAAGGACTAGAGGGCTGGAATTATCTAAAGGTTTGACTAGGGATGAGGACCCACTTCCAAGGTGGTTCATTCAAATGGCTGGCAAGTTGGTCCTTGCTATTGGCAGGAGGCCTCAGTTTCTCACCACATAGACCTCTCCAGAGAGCTGTTTAAGGCTTCATGACATGATGACCTGTCTTTTCAGAGTGAACAATCCAAGGCAGAAGCTGCAATTCTTTTGTGACTTAACTTTGGAAGTCATACACTTGCACTTCTAAGTGATAGACATCAAGATGATTCAGTGTGAGAGGGGACTACACAAGGATGTGAATACCAAGAGGCAAGGATCCTCAGGGGCCATCTTGGAGGCTGGCTATCACAGCTAGGTAGCAAAGCAAGGCAGCCAGCTTCTACTGGTCGGGAGAGTTAAGACAAGTTCTGAGCTTAATCATATTTTAGCAGTAGGAAGTTGGCAGAGGGCATTAAATCCAAGCAAACTCAAGCTTCTGTGAGACCTGTTCTCTCTGTTTGCTCACTCTCCCATGTGGTCCCATCTACTGCCATCTACTCTGGGCTTCCACATTTTTGCTTCCAACATTAGCCTTTCCTAGAGATTTAGAATTTCTATGTTAAATTCACTCCAATTACTCTGGCCTTCCATCAGCTTCTTGAGTACATCATTCTCTTTTATACTTCAGGGCCTCTCTACATGCTGTTCCCTCTGCTAGGTATACTGCCCCTAATATGCCATCTTCATCCCATCACTAGTTGCCTCATGTTTAACATTGAGATGTCAGCTCAAATGTTATTTTCTTGAGTAGTCTTTGCTGACTTCTCCTGTGGTAGATTGTCTTTTCCAAAGATAGCCACAGTAATATATATATCCCATCCCACATGTTCTTTTTACAATGTGACATTGATGTCAAGAAGTGGGTTTGTGTTCCCTCATTTAGAACTTGGGTAGACTTGGGTTACTGCCTTGATGAATGGAATGTGGCAGAAGAGATGCTGCATGACTTTGAAGACTGAGTCATAAAGGCAGCATCTTTCTCTGTCTCTTTCCCCCTCTCCACTTGTCCATGGTACTCAGCCACCATTTTGTGAGGAAGCCCAACTAGCCCATGCAGAGGGACCACTTGGAAAGCCAACATAGCCCATCAAACATGTGAATGAGTGAACCTTCACATGGTTCCAGCCCCCAGTTTTTGGGTCTTTCAGCTGAGACACCAGATATCATGGAGCAAAGATAAGTTGTTCTCACTGTGCCTCTTAAGAATTCAGAAGCCATCAGAGGTAATAAATGATTATAGTTGTTTTATGCCCCTGAATTTTGTGGTTATTTGTTAGGCAATCACAGGAACTAATATATTCCTGACTCCATCAGGTTTCCTTGTAATGTGCCATTATCATTTCTGTTACTTTTTCTTCATAGCATTCTTTGAGAGTTTGCAATTATATATTTACATGTTCAATTAATTTCTATCTACTCCTCTAGACTGTAAAATTTATGAGGGCAAGCGATATACCCATTTTGCTCACCAACAGTTTGCCAGAGCTTGGCATAAAACATGTGCTTAATAAATGTGTTAAATGGATGAACTAACGCATGACCTTTTGCCCTTCATACTCACAGACACTTCAGGCTCTGCATATACAAGCTCAAGCTATCATCCTCACCTCCTGAGTTGATCCTCCTCTTGCATTTTGGCAGACATCATTACCTCTTCAGATACTCAGGCCACAAACTTGGAAATCATCTTAATCTTTTCCCTTCCTCCTTCTCATAAAGGACTCCAGGTCTGTCCATTCTACCTTAATGCTTACTTCTTTCTCATTCTGCTCCCATTGCCCCACCTTTGTTCAGTCCCTCATCATTTCTTCCCTCCATTACATCAATAGACTCTTGACCAGTTCACTTCTCTCCAACACATCATCTAAAGTGATAGCTTGACCTTTCCACAATGCATATCTGAACGTTTCATACTTTGGATGAAAATTGTTCACCGGCTAGACATTGTCTTTATAATAAAGTCCAAAGTCCTTGGTAGTCTCCCCATATCATTTGTGGAGATAGATGAGATATAAATTAAACACAACAAAACTCCTTGCAGTGTCCTACAGTTCCTGAATGATGTCTCCTGGGATTCCCTCCTCTCTTTCATCTCTCACTCTTGGCCACCTCGCACTGACCCCCCAGTTCCAAATATGTGCTTTAAACACATCAGGCTCTTTGGGCTTATCCCAAATCACCTGTATTAATTTGGTTGCGAGTGACATAAATCCAACTTGAGCTAACTTAGGTTATAAGAAGACTTACTGGCTCAAGAAATCTAAGGATTGTTTCAGGGAGAGCAGGGCAAGAGTTCCCAAACAGCTAGACCACATTGTCAAGCAACACCTCCAATCTCTCCATCTATTCTAACACATCAGCGTCATCCTTTCTCACCACATAAGGGCTTTCCTGATGCTCTGTTTAACTACCGTTGCATAACAAACCATCTTAATCTTAGCAGCATGAAACAACAACATTTATTACCATCCCTCATTGTTCTAATAGTTAACTTGACCCAACTGGTTGGTTCATGTCCAGGTTCTTTCGTGTGGTTGCAGTCCGATGTCGGTTGAGGTTGAAGTCATCTTCCTTACTCACATATCTGACTCCTGGGCTCGGGGCTTGGATAGCTGGTGCTCCTACAGCATTTTTCTCTACCACTCTATGGTCTCTCTGTGTGGTCTTTCTAGTATAGCAACCTTAGAGTAGCCAGAATTCTTACATGGCAGCTCAGAGCTCCAAAGGCTGGTGTCCCAAAAGAGATTGGTAGAAGATGCATGGCCTTTTCTAACAGAACCTTGGAAGCTGCTTCTGCCACAGTCTATGCATCAATTTAGTAAAAAAGACTCCTCCAGGTTCAAGGGGAGGGACCACAGATCCATCTCTTGATAAGAGGAACATCGTGTTTGAAAATCACCATATTTTGCTGCTGGAAACCTGATTTGTGACAATTCTTGGGTTTGTCATCTTACAGTTTCAGCCATGCTTTGGCCTCAAGTTAAAATCCCTCGGGGTAGGGGTGGGGGTCCCTGGGCCCATTTTATGTCATGTGACCCAAGCCCAGTGAACTCAGACTAAGGGACTAGTGTGTCCTAGAAACATGGCTGCTCCTTTGTGTGGATGTGTGTGGCAGGTCTCAGAATGGGAGTGGTGCCAGGCAGACAGTTGACTGACTGTTTGTGGCTCCAAGATCGGTACGTAGTACCTCCACACATTTGCTCACACCGTGCCTTCTCCCTGGAGCACCTTTTCATGCTCCTCTCTAGCCTGTTCATTCTGCTTTGTCTTTCACTCTTGCCTCAGGAAACACTTCCTCCAGGAAGCCTTCTCTTCCTTTACCCCCGCTGTAAGGCTGGGTTCAGTGTGTACTTCTCCCATTCCCAAAGACCTCTATGCGTACCTTAATTCCAGTACTAATTACACTAGCTCGTAATTTCTTTTTTCCTTTTCTTCTTTTAAAACCTGCTAAGATGGGCTCTTCAATCTTTTTTTTTTAATTGATCTATAGTTGATATACAGTATTATCTTTCTTTTTCTTTTTAAAAAAATCTATCCCTACTACAAAACTGTGATCTTCTTTAGGGCAAAACTTGTATTCCTAGTGCCTAGTTCAGGATCTGGCACTTAGGAGGTTCTTGATAATTACATGTGGAATGAGTGAATTAGCTGGAGCACAGGGGAGGTTGCCCTCCGAATGAACTGCTGTGTCCCTGGTGTGAGAAGATAGCTCAGCTGCTGTGTGCTGGGGCGGAGAGAGGCCAGCTTCCACTACAGCGGCCCAGGGGTGGAGGATCTTTGAGCTGCTCTGGGAGTACTAAGCCGGCCTGGCAGATGGAGGGGGCTGAAGACCCCCCAGGTCCACGAGCCCCACAGTTCTTCTGAGTCTTGCTGCTGCTGAGGGGCCACAGGAAGCCATGGAAACATTCTGGGGGAAAGCATCCATGCCAGATGTTGATCTTCATCCAGATGACATAGCCAGTCCTGGGCTGGGATTTCCAACATCTGCTTGTGTGAAGGCCCTCTGAGAAGGCACGGAGAGTTGGCGTGATTGTTTGAATTAAGCCAGCCAAACCAGAGATTTAGGGACCAGGCAGACAAAAGAACAACTAGGGCTGCCATTTATTGAATCCTTACTATGTGCCAAGCTCTACGCTAAGCTCTGTGCTGGTATGTTAACTGCTTTTACCCCTATAAGGCAGGAACTCCTATTATCTTAAAAGAGAACAAGGTTCAGAGAGGTGAAGTAACTTATCCAAAGCTTCACAGCTCATAAAAATCAGAGCTGGGATTTAAACCCATGTGTCTGACTCTAAGGGTTCAGCTAACCCACAGGATTCTGAGTAGAAGGGTCCAGGCCCCCAGTGGGGATGCTGGGATGTGACTGCTCCAGATATAGGTTCGGGGAGAATATTGGCTAAGGCCTGGGGTCTTTGTGTTTCTGGGTAGTGGGGCCTGGTAGACTTCAGCTACAGAATGGTGACTTTAGTAAGCTTTGCCTTGGATTCTTTTCCTTTTCTTGCCACTTTCACACTGCCTAACCTCCGACATCACACTCTCCACCTCCACTGCATGATAAGGCCATGGTGTTGTGGGAAAAGTCAGGTACGTGGAGTACGAAAGCCTGGGTTTGGACTGTGGGGCTATCTCTTCCTTGTGATTTGGCTTTGGTCATTTGGTTTTTGTTGTTTGTATAGCCTGTATCCCTCTACACAAAGCTGGCTTGTAGACAGCTGCCTCTTACTGTGTCTTCACATGGTGGAGAAAAAGACCGTTGGTCTTCTCCTTTTCTTGTAAGGACACCTATCACATCATGGGGTCCCTATCCGCATGACCTCATTTAAACCTAGTTATCTCCCCAAAGCCCCACTTCCAAATACCATTACATTGGGGTTGGGGCTTCAACATATGAATTTTGGGGAGATACTTAGGGGTCTATGTGGTGAGAAACGAAGGGATTCTGCTACCACCCAGCATAAATGCGACAGCCATATGAGCGAGACATCTTGGAATTGTATCTTCTAGATTCAGTGAAGCCTTCATATAACTGTAGTCTTATCCAATATTTGACTGAGACCTCAGAAGAGACCCTGAGCTAGAACCACCCAGCTAAACCACTCCTGAATTCCTGGTGCACAGAAACTGTGTGAGATAATACAGGTGTATTGAGTTAAGTCACTACGTTTTTGATTGCTTTGTTATGCAGCAATAGATGACTAGGACAGATTTTTGTACCTGGAAGTAGGTGCTTCTATAACCCATCTATGGGAGTGACTTTGGAAATTGTTAGTGGCAGAAGATGTTGGGACTTTGAGGAGAGTGTGAATATAAAACTAAAGTGCCTTGAACAGACTGTTAACAGAAGGCTGATGGGCTCAGAGGAGGATGTTGATGAAACTTAAATGAAACTGAGGAAATGTTACTTGAAACTGAAAGAAAGGGGATCCTTTTTAGTGGCAGGGCTGGAGTTTAGCAACATTGTTGCCTACAGAAATGTGAGAAGTAGAAAAGGTACCTACTGAATTGGGTGTTCTAGCTAAGGAGATATCCAGAGGGTTGAAGGAGCCACCTGGTTTCTTCTTGTTCCTTTTAGAATAATGTGAAGGGAGAGAGATAAGCTAAAGGAAGGACTGTCAGATAAGAAGGAACCAGGGCTATGTAGTTTTGAAAGTTTCCAGCCTCTTTGGGTGGCAAATGATGGTAAAATTAAGGAATAGACAAATATAAAATTTGAGGCACTTCCAGGAAAACATGGTCTAAAGACGAAATTCATGGTGTGGCGATTAAGTCTTTTGCAAAGACCTCAGGAGATTCTAACGTGGCACTTAAGAGAACTATTTAGTGAATAAAAAGTGCTAATAAGAAGCTTAAGAGTGTTGTCTCTTAAGTCTCAGCAGAAACTCAAAATAGACAAAGGCTTATCTTTTTACTTATTCAAAAAAACTTTTTTAATTTAGTGAATTTATTTATTTTATTGGAGTATTGTTGCTTTACAGTGTTGTGTTAGTTTCTGCTGTACAGTGAAGTGAATCAGCTCTATGTATACATATCCCCTCCCTCTTGGACCTCCCTCCCTGCCCCATCCCACCCATTTAGTTCTTCACAGAGCATGTAGCTGAGCTTAACTTGATGAAGTTTGTAAGTGTGCCTTTTGTCTAATGGTGTTAACTTCAATTAATTTCACAGGAGAACCACAAAATAAGAGAAATGTACTGACAGAAACATTGCTGGCTGGAACTGAAGGGGACAGATGTAGTACAAAGTGAAAAGAGGGCTTTGGACACTGAAGCTTCTACAGGTAGGACACAGGATGAGAAAATTATGCAGTTTCAAACGTGGGCTACATTTTATAGTAAAGGAAGGATACTTAGATGATCAAGAGCCCAGAGGGTGAAGCCAAGAGCTTCCAGGAATTTGTCCTAGGCCTTGATTCTTTTTTTTTTTTTTTTTTTTTTTTTTTTTTTAGGGGCACGAACCCGTGTCCCCTGCATCGGCAGGCGGACTCTCAACCACTGTGCCACCAGGGAAGCCCTAGGCCTTGATTCTGAATCAGGGAACTGGCAACATGTGCCCTGTTGGATTTTAGAACCAAAATGGACAAGTGACTCATGTTTAAGTTCTATTTTTGTCCTTTTATTTCACAGATCTTCAGACTGAGAACTGTAATGAATCAGACCTGAAGAACTTCACCTGCACCTTGATCTCATTTACATGAAGATGTCCTAGATTTCTAGCTGATATTGTAATGGAATAAAACTGTTTAGGGGCTTCTGGAAGGGGAGAATGCATTTTGCATGTGGGGAGCTACCTGAAAGTAGCATAAGTAGTATAAATCATTGGGGAGCAGAGGGTGGATTGTGGCAGCCAGGCTCCAAGATGGTCTTTTATGACTCTTACTTGTTGATAGTCATTGTGTAACCCCCTTGTGGGAAGAAATTCCTTGTTCAGTCCCCTCTCAAATTGAATAAGCCTGGCCAGTAATAAACAGGTATTTCAGAAATGATGGAGTGTGACTTTTGAGGCTACGTCCAAAAGATATGAGAGTCATCATCTCGCTCTCTCTGGGATTACTCACGCTGGTGGAAGCCAGCTGTCATGTCATGATGACACTCACCCAGGCCTCTGGAGAGGTCTGTAAGGCAAGGATGTGGCAAAGCCAGCATGGCTTTCCAGTTATGTTAGTGAGCTGTTTTGGAAGTGGGTCCTCCATCCCAGTCAAGTCTGCTTTCCTGGCCCACATCTTGACTGCCATCTCGTGAAACATTTTGAGCCATAACCACTTAGCTAAGCTGCTACCAAACTCCTGAGCCATAGAAACTACATGAGATAATAAATGTTTATTGCTGTTTTAAATTGAAAAGTTTTAGGGCAATTTATGACATAGCAATAGATGATTTATATAGAGTAGAAAGTGGTAAATACTGTGCAAAGTCCTTGAGATCTCAGATGTGAAGAAAGCGGCCGACTGGGGTTTGGAAGTATGCCTCAGATGTAGTAATCAGGAATCCCAGGTCCTTGGAAGACCAAGAGTATGTAGGAAACATGGCCTAGGATGACTTCTCAAGAGGACAAATTTATCTATTGTGATGTAAAATGCTTTATATTGGTATCTAATTTGCCTTCTTTATGGTCTCATAAAAGTCTCATTAGAGTCTAGAACAGGAGTCAGAGTCACATTTTTCTTCATTGAGGTTTCTTTTAAACCTGACTTAAGTTTTTTGTATAATTGCACAAATTGTTTGCATTTTCTCTGTGTAGAAGTTTACAATTTGTGCTTGGTTTGCAGTGTGAGTCCAGTAAAGTGATATCTCAGTAATTAACCCAAACTGCTAAACAGGAGAAATATTATAACATGAAAGTCTTTTTTTTTTCTCTGTAGAAAACAGACTCAAACAGATTAATTCTGCTTTTGCATGATGCAGTCTTGAATAAACCATATATCTGGGTCATCCAAATCTCTTTCAGAAGTGGTCCCAGTTGGTGGAATTTCTTGTTCAAGCATGGACATATAGTTCAGTGCTAGCCCAGAAGGAGGTCCTCAGTGGAGGCCCATCAGGCTTTGAGTCTTGTCTTGTTCAATATTTCTTATTGTTTTTGGAAGATTAGTAATAATTATGGTAATTCACATTTATTGAAAATTGACTAAGCACTGGGCATTATACAGAACACTTTTCATAGATTATCTTGTGATCCCAGCAACAACCTAATTTTACAGAATAGGAAACTTGAGGCCTAAAGAAGTTGAACAACTTTCCCCAGATAGCTATCTAGAGGTTGAAAATATAGAACCGGGGCGCAAAAGAGTAATCGTAGCTAGAGCTACTGATGTAGGAGTGTTACACACAAACATGATAAAAATTGATAACATGCTATGCTTATATTTCTTTTTAAATTTTACATATCTTTAAAAATGTTTCATATTATTTTTCTTCAGATATGAATTCTCCCATTGTTTTATTTATTGGATCCCTATCAAGATGTTAATTTCTCTAATTTGATTTGTAATTTTTGTTTGTGTGTCTGTCTTGATTGTGAGCTCCTACGCTGCTTTCCCTTCACTCACCATGGAATCATGGTTGTCTCTGCCGGGCCTCAACTGTCCACAATTCAGAAACTGGTCTTACACTAGCAGCTCAGAGCTCTCACTCCCTGGGGATAGAACAGCTCCAGCCCCTGAGTCAGAGAATACATGTACCAGGTTCATCAATACTTACGTGTCCTGCTTTCTCCTTCCACCATGTGTCCACATCTCAGTTATAGCTTCAAATTCTTGGGTAAATGACGGAAAATTTCAACCTCTGTTTGCAGGGCAGGGGGAGGCACAGTCATAGTCCCTGGCATCATATGTGAAACTCTCTCTTTTTCCCTGCCATGCACGAAGAATGTTCAGTCCCATTCTTCTGTGGGAATTGGGCTCTTCAGCCTCACTACCTGATTCTAGCTTCAGTGCCTGGTGAACCCTCAACCTCCCTTTCCCCATTCCCCACTGAATTGTGGAATTTCATCCCATTCCTAGTCCAAAGAGATTTGAATATTGTTTCTGAGCATGATTATACATATGTTTTTAGCACTTTAAAATACTTCATATGCCATTTATATGAGTTTGGAGAAGGATGGGTCACTCTGTGACCTGGACGAAAGTCCATTAGTACTTCATTTTCATTATTTCCTTTAATCCCCACAATAACCCTGTGAAGGTACTCTCATTACCTTCAGTTTTCAAGTGAGAACACTAAGGCTCAAATAGATGAAGCGATCTGTCAAAGCCACTCACCTAGTAAGCAGTAGTAGACCCAGGATTCGAATCCGGGCAATTCCAGAGCTCATACTTTTAACCACTACCATACACTGCAGGACTTCTCAGAGCCTTTAATATGCTGATGGACATCGTGAATCTCCAACAGTGGTTATGCAAGATTTTATCCTACTCCCATTACGCCTCTTTCATGACTATGGCTCTGAAGATATACTTTGGGAAATGCTCTTGCAGGGACTGAGCAGGATAAAAATTGAGGAGAAGTCATTGAAGTGGGCTGTGTAATAACCAGATTTCAATTGGTGTGGTAACGAACAGTCCCTCGAATATCTGTACTTTATAACAACACAAATTTATTTCTCTCTTATATTACATTTTAGCAGCTGCAGATTGGCTGAAGCTCTGTTCAGTGACTTTCATTTTGGGATTCAGGTTGAGGGAGTCAAGGAGACATCCTAATCTAGGACACTCTATTCTTATGACAGAAGGGAAGATTAAGAGATTTTAACAGGTAGAAACTTGGAATGCATCTTAACTTCTGCATGGACATAGCATATGTCATATCTGTTCACTGGCCACTGGTCAAAGCATGTCACATCGTCAAGCCCCAAGTCAATGAGAATGTATGTTCTCTTTACAGGTCATGAAGGAGTAAATAATTCCAACAATATGGAAAATGGAGCCATTGAGAGCACTCAAGCAGGCATCTTCAGTAGTAGAAGGGAGGGAAATTGGAAGTTGTACTGTAAAGGCTTTAGGGAAAACATGGGAGATGTGAAAGTGGCAGAAAACATGTGGGCTGAAGGTTTTTATGGTTTTACATTGCCTCATGGGTCAGTAACAGAGGCCACCCAGCCTAGAACATGATGCTGGAGGCATCAAGTGGAGTGTGGTGGTACCTGGATATCCTCTTTGATATCAGCCCCTGATGTCAGAAATATGCTGCTGTCTTGCTCATTTCCATATGCCTGACACATTCAGAGAGCCCTCTGCACAAACTTTTCTGAATCTATTTATGTATCTTCATTTACTTTCCTCCCCCTTTTCAATTGCTCCCTAATCAGCAGCTGATGATACCCACCTTATAACCTGAATGTGATGTCATCTTTGGTATTGTTCAAGAAATAGCATTTAACAGTTGTTAAACAGGGGAGTTCATTTTTAGAACGTTGCCTGTTTATCTTCTCCTTCTTTACAAAGGTGATTAAGATTTATTTTTACTTGGATGAAAACAGCTTTCATTGATTTCTGCCCCATAGAGAGCTAGGAGGACAGTCACTTTAGCCAGAGAGGAGGTTAACCCTTTTCTTCCTGTCACTAAGGAAGGCTACACAAATGCCTCCCGGGTCATGATTAGTGGGTAAACAGAGTCGAAATTGTCTTGCTTTGTACGGAAGTAGCAAACCCTGAAATCAGAGAGTGTGAACCCTCTGTGCTCAGTAGAGACGCTATTTTGAGGATTCTTAGGACAAAGCTCTTAGGAAGCTTTGTCCTGGATGACTACCAGGGGTGAGTGTAACTTGCTCCAAACCAGCTCTAACTGTGGCCTTCCAGTCTCTCATGCTGGGATCTGTACTTCCTTTCCCTCACCCTCTACACCTCCATGTCTTCAAACTCTGTATCCTTCTCTTGGAAGAGATACTTCTACATTTTAAGGTACTTGTTAGAGCAACATCCAAATTCTAGGTATCAAAATCTGCATGAGTTTCCCATTTGCTGCTGTAACACATTGCCACACACTTAGTTGCTGAAAACAGTATGGATTTATTACCTTATAGTTCTAGAAGTAAGAGTCTGAAATGGGTCTTATGGGGCCAAAAGCAAGGTGTCGACAAGGTTGAATTCCTTCTAGAGGCTCTAAAGGAGAACCCATTTCTGGGCTTTTCCTGCTTCTAGAAGCTGTCCACATTCCTTGACTCAAGGCCTCCTTCCATCATCAAAACCAACAATGAATGGCTGGTCAAATATTTCTCATGATGTCATTTCTTTGGTGCCGACTCTTCTGGCTCCTTTCCCCGATTTAAGGACCCTTGTGATTACATTGAGCCCATCTGGATAATCCAGGATAATCTCTTTATCTTGAGGTAAGCTGATTAGCAACCTCAATTCCATCTGCAACCCTTGACATGTATCCTTAACACATTCACAGGTTCTGAGGATTAGAACATAGACATTTTTTTGTGGGGGGGCAGGCATTATTCTCTCTACCATAACAGCTAAATCTTTTGCTCTCGTCAAATGTGTCAATGGAGATGATTTTATTTTACCTGTATTGGTGAGGGTGTCTATTTTTTTTTTTTGCGGTATGCTGGCCTCTCACTGTTGTGGCCTCTCCCGTTGTGGAGCACAGGCTCCGGACGCGCAGGCTCAGCGACCATGGCTCACTGGCCCAGCCGCTCCGCGGCATGTGGGATCTTCCCAGACCGGGGCACGAACCCGTGTCCCCTGAATTGGCAGGCGGACTCTCAACCACTGTGCCACCAGGGAAGCCCGGTGAGGGTGTTTTTTTACTCAGACTACTGATTCAAATGCTAATCCTTTCTGGAGACACCCTCACAGACACATCCAGAAATAATGTTTTACCAGCTATCTGGACATCTCTTAGCCCAGTCAAGTTGACACATAAAATTAACCATCACTTGATCAGAGCTGAAGCTGAGGGGAGTCAGCAGGGGGGCAGAGCATGTAGGGCATTAGAAAACGTGGTAAGAATTTTGGCATTTATTCTGAGATCCATGAGATGTCATTGGTCCCCATCTCCTCATCCTCTTCGGGGAGAATGAAATATTTGTACATTTCCAGCTCTTGGTACAGTAAAATTTCCAGCACAGCTATTAAATGAATAAGTGATTGAGGGACTACATATGTTCCATGCATGTTTAATACCTGCATATAAATATACATACATACACATATGACCTTTGGTTTCCGCCTTCCCATGTGGCATTTATTAACAAGGAAGAATAACTGGAGTTTGACGGAAGCCAAGTTATATTGCAAGTAAAGCAGTTAGCACGTTTTACCTTCTGGAAACATGCCATGCTAGCTTCATAGGGGATGGGCCAGTTCCTAGAGAAGCACTTAGCTGTTAAAAGAACCTGCCATTAGATCTAAATTGACTGATGAAATGGCACCTAATTTGCTTGCAGCCAGAGGGTCCTGGATAACTTTTAGAAAGACCTAAATTCCTTATTGTGCAGGGAGAGCTTGAGAACTGTTAATAGGCAAATCAGTGGATTAAGAAAGCGTTTCTGGGAGTCCTAAACCCAGAAGCATGAAATGTTCTTCAATTCTACAGCTTCCCAGTAGAATGCTTGGAATAAATGATAACGGTGGTCGGGAAGACTATACAGTTACATGAAAAAATCCTTATTATCAAATCCCAAGTGGAAATCAAAGCAATATATGGAATAGTGTAAATGATTTTTTATGTTTATGTAAAAATCTGCCTAGGAAAAATATGGATGGTGGTCATGTTAGCATAGCGGGATCATGGTTAATGTGCTTGGTAATAAAAAGAAAAACAGCTCAACTTTATTGATCATTTAACATGTGCCTGGCATTGTATTCTGCATTTTATGGGGATTATCTTGTTTAAACTTCATAATAACCCTATGAGGTAGGTGCTCATTGGGGAACGAGGATGAAGAAATTGCCTGAGAGAGGTTCCCTGGTTTCCTCAAAGCCACACAGTTGATGTATTAGTCGGTATCAGGAAAGGTATGCTGTGGTAACAAAATCCCAAGTCTCAGTGATCTTACAAAGTGAAAGCTTACCTCTCACTCATGTCACGGTCTGATGTGGCTCAGATGGCTCTTCTTGATGGTTCTACTTGAAAGGTGACTCAGGGACCCTGGATGTTCCCATCTTGTAACTCTGTCTTCTCAAGGTTCTTATGTCCAGCCATGAAGATCAGACAGAGAGAGTGTGGAGAACTCCCACCTGTGAGTTAAGAACAGCCTTGGACTGGAAGTGACACTTCACTTCAGCTCACATTCCCATTGGTAAGAACTTTGTCAACATGCCCCCATCCTGAACATGAGGGAGTCTGGAAGAAGTAGTCTTTCTGTGTTCAGAGGGAGAGGAAATAGTGTGATAGACACATAACACTGCTTCTGGTAGGTGTCCCTACGAAGTGGCTGAGCTTAAACTCAAACCAGGGATTCTGACTCCAAGTTCTGAGAGGAGCTGTCTGAGGACAGTGCTTTACCTCTGTTCCTCTGCTGATATCCATTTAGAGCTGTCCAAGTGGTTTTGTGTGGTAAATAGAATTTTAAAAGTAATACATATAGAGTGGAATAGCAATTTGATTATGGGGTTTTTATTGTGGTAAAATACACAAGACATAATTTAACATATTTGCCATTTAAAAAAATGTGCACATTTAAAAAGTGTACAATTTAGATAAACAACAAGGATTTACTGTATAACACAGGGAACTATATTCAGTATCTTGTAATAACCTTTAATGGAAAAGAATAAAAAAAAGAGTATAGATATATACATATCTATGTATAACTGAATCACTTTGCTGTATATCTGAAGCTAACACAATATTGTAAAGCAACTATACTTCAATAAAAAAATAAATAAAAGTGTGCAATCTAGTGGCATTTAGTACATTCACGTTGTGCAACCATCACCGCTATCTAGTTCCAGAACATTTCTGTCACTCCAAAAAGGAGACCCCATACCCATTATCAATCACTCCTCATTCCTCCCTCACATCCAGCCCCTGACAACTATTAATCTGCTTTCTGTTTCCTATTCTGGACTTTTCATATAAATGGAATCATATAATATGTGGCTTTTGGTGTATGGCTTCTTTCGCTCAGCAGAATGTTTTCAAGGTTCATCCATGTTGTAGCATGTGTCAGCACCTCATTATTTTTAATGGTTAAATAATAGTCTGTTCTTTGGATATACCACATTTTGTTTGTCCATTCGTCAGCTGATGGACATTTGTATTGTTTCACCTTTTGTCTCTTACAAGTAGTGCTGCTATGAACATTTTTGTACAAGTTTTTATTTGAACACCTGTTTTTCATTTCCCTAATGACTAATGACATGTGCTTGTTGGCCATTTGTATATCTTCATTGGAAAAGGGTTTATTCAAGTCCTTTGCTCATTTTTAAATTGGACTGTTGGTCTTTCTGTTGTCGAGTTGTAAGAATTCTTATATATTCTGGGTACTAGACTCTTACCAGATATACGGTTTTTTTTTCCCTAGTTGTGTGTGTGTGTGTGTGTGTGTGTGTGTGTGTGTGTTAAATTCTTTTCTGCTTTCTTTTCCTGCTCCTTTACAGGCTGTCTCTGTGAACTACCATGGGGAGTACAGAGAAGGAACAGTACAGATAAACAAGGTTTGTTTGAGCTAACATGCATTTGCAGGTCTATAGCAAAGGCCATAGTACTGGCCATAGCTTTCAATTGCAAGGGCCAGGAACTTAAAAAAGAAAAGAATTTTTTGAATCCCCAACAGCCAAGGTCTGAAGAACTTACAACATAGACTTTATGCCTTGAAACAAGGAGAAGGGAAGACTGGTGATGGCACAAAAGTCATTCTTCTGCCCAAAGGAGATCAAAGTTTCACCTGTGTCCAAGAAAGAGTGGATCTCAATGGTGAGATCAGGGGTTTCTATACTGGTAGGTCCCTGAGAAGGTGCCTAATACTATACTTCATGGAATGAGTTTTGGGAAAACTTGCCAGAATGATCAATTTCCTCATAGAGTACCCAAATGAAATGTGGAGAGTTTCAGCATAGCAGAGACCTCTTTCAGGCTTTCTGGGATGTACCTTGGGAAGTGACAAATTTCAGGAAGCAGCCCTGTGGCCAAGAGGCCTTTTGGAAGTAAAGTGGCAATGTGTATGGGAGGGTCTAGGTGGAGGCACCTGAGGGCAGCATCACCTATTTCGCGCATTGACGTGAGGTGGGAAACCATCCTGAAGTCCTCCGGGGTCTAGAGGGTATGGGAGTGGGTGAGCTTGGGTCACTGTTGTGGAGACAACGTGAAGTTAGGGTGAGGAGGGCATGAATGATCCTCTTGGATGTGAGCACAGAAGAAGGACATGGACTTGCACCTCCCTGCTTCCCTCCTATACCATGTTGCCAGGTGAGCCCCCCAGGCCCAGGTCCAATCAGAGAGAAGGCAACAAGGCAATGGAGTAGTTGCTCCAGAGAGGCTAAGTTTTGAACCAGTAAGAACAGATTTTTCTACTAAGAAAGGAGACATTAGCAAACCAATGTCATTTAAGTAAGTGTTCTTGGACTTCAGGTGCATCAGAATGACCTGGAGGTCTGATTAAAACACAAATAGCTGAACCCAATCCTCAGAGTTTCTGATTCCCTAGGTCTATGGCAGAGCCTGGAAATCTGCATTTCTAACAAGTTCCCACAGGATGATGAGGCTGGTGGTTTGAGGGCCACACTTGGAGAACTACTGATTTATAGAGAATAAAGATTACCAAATGTTGACATTTATGAAACTTGTAACTGTGATATAAATATTCAGGGCACACACTCATGGTAAAAAATTCAGAGTACGTAAAAGTGAATGTCCCTTCACTTCCTCAACCTGCCCCACCCTGTCTTCATCATTCTTGTCAGAGGCAGCCTCTGGTACCAGGTTCTTGTGTGTTACTCAAGTCACATTCTATGCACTTAGAAAGATGTATCTGTAAATACGAGGGTATACTGTGTCATATATCAGTTTTACACAAAAGTGAGCTTACTATACTCTCTTCCGCAACTGGCTTTTCCCTCTCATTCAGTGTCTTAGAGATTGTTCCAAAAGATTAAAATGTAGATTGACATCATGCTTTTTAATACATCTTAGAGTTCCCACGTTCTTAAGTTTTCCTACTCATTTGTAATGAAATCATATTTCTGCTATAGTAGTAATAATGGAATACTTAAAATAGTAGTGGAAAGAAGAGTCACGATAGCAATTTACCGAGGGACAGCACTATGTCAGTCTTTGGGCATTACCTTTTTTAATCCTCTCGGTAACTGTGTGGGATAGGACTTACTGTACTTTACAGATGAGGAAATCGAGGCTTAGATGGATTAAGGAACTTGGCTCAATATATTATATTCAGTAGGTGGTAGAGTCGGGATTTGAATATAGATTTAACTTCCTTCAAAGACTATTCTTTTAATCATTACTCCTTAATGTTTGTAAGTATTTATTAAGACCTATTCTTTTTTGTTGTTGTTCCCTGTGCTGTACAGTAGGTCCCTGTGGTTTATCTATTTTATATATAGCAGTGTATATCTGATAATCCCAAATTTACTCCTGTTTATCCCTCCCCCGCCTTCCCCTTTGGTAACCATAAGTTTGTTTTCTATGTCTATGAGTCTGTTTCAGTTTTGTAAATAAGTTCATTTATATAATTTTTTAAGATTCCACAAATAAGTGATATCGTATGATATTTGTCTTTCTCTGTCTGACATACTTCACTTATTATGATAACCTCTAGGTCCATCCATGATGCTGCACATGACATTATTTCATTCCTTTTTAAGGTTGAGTAATATTCCATTGTATATATGTATATATATACCACATCTTTTTGAATTAGAGTTTTCATCTTTTCTGGATATATGCCCAGGAGCGGGATTGCTAGATCATATGGTAGTTCTATTTTTAGTCTTTTGACTAACCTCCATACTGTTCTCCATAGTGGCTGCACCAATTTACATTCCCACCAACAGTGTGGGAGGGTTCCCTTTTCTCCACATCCTCTTCAGCATTTATTATTTGTAGACTTTTTGATGATGGCCATTCTGACTGGAGTGAGGTGATACCTCATTGTAGTTTTGATTTGCATTTCTCTAATAACTAGTGATGTTGAGCTTCTTTTCACATGCATGTCTTCTTTGGAGAATTGTCTGTTTAGGTCTTCTGCCCATTTTTTGATTAGGTTGTTTGTTTTTTTGATATTGAACTGTATGAGCTGTTTGTATATTTTGGAAATTCGGCCCTTATCCGTCACAGCATTTGCGAATATTTTGTCCCATTCTGTAGGTTGTCTTTTTCTTTTGTTTATGGTTTCCTTTGCTGTGCAAAAGCTTATAAGTTTGATTAGGTCCCATTTGTTTATTTTCGCTTTTATTTATTTTATCTTGGGAGACCGACCTAAGAAAACATTGCTACGATTTATGTCAGAGAATGGTTTGCCTATGTTCTCTTCTAGGAGAGACCAATTTTTAATTTTAATTTTTAGGAGAGACCTATTCTCTATCTGAGTCAGTAGAAGCCACTGAGTCACATTCAGTGATGAGAGTGACAAGAGCCTGATGTGAAAAGTTAAATGATGATGAACCACTTTAACAACCACAGAGAACAGAGTTATAAGAAATGACGTGGAGGAGAGTCCTGGGTGCCCCAGGAGTGGATCATATAATATTTGTTCCTTGCTCCAAAGTTTGGGGTTAGCTCTTTGGACTGGAGCACTTAGTGTCAGACTACAAGTTTCCTTTAAGTTTCTCTAGGACAGGATTCTTTAGCTTAGCTTAGTACAGTAAGAGCTAACTCAGTCTTTCTTATTCTGTACTCCTTTTCCTTCTTTGGGATATTTAGACTCCACATTCTTCTTCCTGGCCCAGGGTTGGACCCTGATATTATTCCCTGGCTATAACAGTTGTGATACTTTTGGTCTGGAAATTTTAAAAGAGCCAGTTTACACTAGCTTAAATGACAGAGGAAATTTGTTGGCTGTAATTGACTAGTTCAGAGAATCCAGGCTTTAGGCCTGGTTTGATCAGGGTGTTGGCTCTGTCTCACTGGGTTGGTTTTATCTGGGTTTGTTTTATGATGTGTCAACTTGGCTAAGTTAAACTGCATTGTCTAGAATTCCCTTTCCTGTATGTTTCCTGTTAGGGTGGATCACAAAGTACAGCTTCAGGCAAGATTTAGAGGGTGGAAATGAAGCAGCATCCATTTTTGTTTTTCTCACTCAGAAGCTCAGAGAGTTGGGGCAGGCACATGGAGTTGAGGAAGGCATTGGATACCCTGTTTCACAGTCACATGTTCTATCACTGGTTCTGAAGCTGGATCAGGGTGGCTGGACTCAGAGGAGTTACAGCCTTGGTTACATGTCCCAGAGCTGCAAAACCTACAGCCTGGTGGCAAACATGGGCTACCAGGCCAGGCTCCCTCTTCCTTCTGGTCAATCTTCTATTGGAACCCTTATTGTCCTTTTATTCTGAAAATGGGCAGACCATCCAATCAACTTAAAGATGTTCTAATCATGTTGCACTACATGCCTGGGCTCAGGTTTGAGATTTCAATCCTTTCCTTCCCAGGAAATTCTTGGCTCCTAGAAAGATTGACTCACTTCTTCCAAGACATTTCTGCATCCCTAGGTACATTGGGAGAAGTAGCCTGTGTCAGGTGAGGAAGGTCCTCATTATACTTTTCCCCTGGATGAAATGTCTCCTCCTACATAATTTGCATAACTGAGAGAGTCCTCTAAGTGGCTCTTCTCAGAGCTTAGAAGGCAGAGTGGTTTGCTGGTTCACTTTGAACCAGATGAGTCCCTAGCCGCTCTTGTGAAAGAATTAAATTTCTGCCTTACCAAGGAACCCCTTATACCTGAACAGACTGTATGTCTTTATGAGATGATTATGTTATTGATCACCCTGTGGATGCCCATGAAGCTGCTCCTGGGATCTCAGACACAGCCTAGAGCTATTTCCTGTCCAAGTGAATAAGTGGAGTGATGTTTATTCAATAAATACAAGTTTCTACTGAGTCCACGTGTACCGAGGAAGGCATAGGGAAGAGGTGAGCTTGGGAGGACGGACAGGATTTTTGAGGGGGGATAAGAGCCTGGGAAGGGAGGGATGCCATACATAAAGGCATGGGGGTGAGACCACAGAGGACTGCAGTCCTAGGGGAGGTGATGAATCTGGGAGTGGAGGCCTGAGCTCTGGCCCGGCTACTGTCTGTATGGCCTCAGTCGTGGGCACTGTTGCGCCGTGTCCAATACAAAATAAATCTGAATTTGCAAGTAAGGAGAAACTTTATACAACTAATCATTTATGAGGCAAAGAATAGGAATGTGGAAGGTCTGTGTCTGGCTTGTCAAAGGTAAAACAAGGCGGGTACCTGTGACTCTTCCCTAAGTCACATGGGGACATGTTGTTCTTTGTGGTACTCTGTTTCCTGGGACACAAAAGGCTGAGGGGGGTTTCTTAACCTTCACTGTTTTCCAAGATCACAGGGCTCAGGTAAAGTTCAGCATTGTCACCAGATTCCAATGGATCCCTTTCACCGACTCTGTGTGCTTCTGAGGGCTTTGCTGATGACTGCTCACACCTGCGACCTTTTTCAGAGGATTGCCTAGGGTGCAGAAGCCCATGGGGTGTGGGGTGGTGTTCCATCCCACAGCCAGTAATGCCTGGGGGTGTATGTCCCCTGCCCCTCATTGTGGCCCATAGCAGGTGACTGAATGGCATGCAGCTCCTATACCCGAAGCTGGATGTGATCTAGGTGTAACTTATGCCCCAGAATTCCCTGCAGGATCAAGTGGAGGCTGAGACTTCACCAGAAATTGTACTTTTGTTTTTTCCTTTTCTATCCTTCTTGTCCCATGCCCTTACCGGTTTTTCTCGGAGCACCTTTTTTTTTATTGCATTTTTTTTTGATGTGGTTTATAGTATGAGAGGTTTTTTTTTGTATTTTTCATACATTTATTTATACTTTAAAATAATGAGTGACAGTGATTATATATACAGTGAATAAAATTTCTACTTTAGGGTGATACTGAACATTTCAGAGGTTTTCTGTAACACAAGAGATTTAAGAATAAAGGCATGGGTTATTATTATTATCAAACAATATATTGTGACAAGATTGCATATTTCAATAACATGTAAAAATGATCTATACCTCATATGGACATCTAATAATAGAAAACATTGAATTAAGTGAACATTAATATAAATGTCCGATAAAAATCATTTAAAAATGGAAAGATAATGCCACAAATAGTTGATATATAAAAATCATCATTTTTTTTATTATATAAGTTTCAGGTGTACAGCATTATAGTTCAACATGTGTATACACTACAGAGTCATCACCATCACAAATCTAGTTGCCATCCATCACCATACAGTTGATCCCCAACATCCTTCCCCTCTGGTAACCCTTTAACTGCTCTCTGTATCTATGAATTTGTTTTTGTCTTATGTTGTTTGTTCATTGTTATCTTTTGCTTGTTTCTGTTTTTAGATTTCATGTATGACAAAATCATTTGGTATTTGTCTTTCTCTGTCTGACTTATTTCACTTAGCATAATGCCCTCAAGGTCCATCTAAGTTGTTGCAAATGGCGAGGTTTCATTCTTTTCTGTGGCTTACAAAAAAGACTCACACACACATATATACCGCATCTTCTTCATCCGTTCATTCATCGATGGGCCCTTACATGGTTTCCATACCCTGGCTATTATAAATAATGCTGTTATGGACATAGGGGTGCATATATCTTTTTGAATTAGTGTTTTCATTTTCTTCGGATAAATATCCACAAGTAGAACAGCTGGGTCATGTGGTATTTGCATATTTAATTTTTTGAGGAGCCTCCATACCGTATTCCAATGTGGCTGCACCATTTTACATTTGCACTAACAGCGCATGAAGGATCCCTTTTCCCCACATCCTATCCAACGTTTGTTATCCCTTGTCTTTTGGATGATAGCCATCCTGAGAGGTGTGAGGTGGTATCTCATTGTGTTTTTAACTTACATTTCCCTGATAATTAGTGATGTTGAGCATCTTTTCGTGTACCTGTTGGCCAGGTACATGTCTTCTTTGGTAAAATGTCTATTTAGATCCTCTGTCCATTTTTCAGTTTGTTTATTTTTTGTTGTTGTTGAGTTGTATGAGTTCTTTATATATTTTGGATATTTACCCCTTATCAAATACCTGATTTGCAAATATCTTCTCCTATTCAGTAAGTTGCATTTTCACTTTGATGATTGTTTCCTTTGCTGTGCAGAAACTTTTTTGTTTGATGTAGTCCCACTTGTTTATTTTTGCTTTTGTTTCTCTTGCCTTTGGGGTCAGATCCACACAAACATCACTAAGACGATGTCATTGAAGTTACCGCCTGTGTTTCCTTCTATGAATTTTATGGCTTCAGGCCCTACATTCAAATCTTTAATCCATTTTGAGTTAATTTTTGTGTATGGTCTAAGATAGTGATCTAGCTTCATTCTTTTGCATGTGGCCCTCCAGTTTTCCCATTACCATTTATTGAAGAGATTGTCCTTTCTCCATTGTATGTTCTTTGCTCCTTTGTCATAGATTAATTGTCCATATATGGGTGGGTTTATTTCTGGGCTCTCAGTTCTGTTGTATTGATCTATGTGTCTGTTTCTGTACCAGTACCATACTGCTTTGATTACTATAGCTTCATAGTATAGTTTGAAATCAAGGTGTGTGATACCTCCTGGTTTGTTCTTATTTCTCAAGATTATTTTGGCTATTTGGGGTCTTTTGTGTTTCCTTACAGGTTTTAGAATTATTTGTTCTAGTTCTGTGAAATATGCCATTGGCCTTTTTGATAGGGATTGCATTGAATCTGTAGATTGCTTTGGTCAGAGCATCTTTTAAACAAACCCCCTACATGCAAATCCTTAGCTCAAGCTCTGCTTCCAGAAGAACCCCACCTAAGACAGCCGCTGTTTTCCATCTGTGCCTTCGAATAGATCATTTCTTTTAACACTTTGCTTTGACCACAGATCCCTTTCTATGCATTAAGTTCTATGAGGAATCCAGAAGGCCTAACAGACAGAAGTGGAGCTGCTGAAGTCAGAATGGGGTAGAGGCTCTTTGGCTTCTCCCACTATTCCTATCTGCCTTCTCAACTTTGCAAGCAGCCCCTGAACTGCCCTGTGGACGCTGCACCCCATTCCCATCCCCTTGGGGTTCCATGGATGCAGTGTGAGACCTCTGGCCTGGACCGTACGTAATGCCTCTCAGCTCTGGTTCCATGATTTCCTTGGCATCAGTGCTGGTAATTGTTACAGCAGTTCCAGGCTGGGAGTGTCCCCATGCTCCCAAGCCCAGGGTGCCTCTGACGGTTACCACTGTCCTCATTGGGGCTTTACCCCACTGGCAGTGTCCTCCTGGAAGGCAAAGCTTCTGGTCAATCCTACAGCCCCACATTCTTCTCTGAGATCCCAAGTGTGAAGGAGGTTTCCACAAACTGGGGCCCCACAGAGTTTCTGATTATTGTTTCAGATTTGTGCCCCCAGATTTATGTCCATGGATTTAACTCCTGATAATCCAAAGACAAGTATCTTTGGAGTGGACCTTCAGGATCTGGGTCCCTGGATGTGAAACAGTTGGGGCATCCCAAGGAGGCATATGAGGGGTCTACTCAGCCGACCGGAGTGAGCACATGTCTCACTCAGTCAAGATATTGGTTGTGGGAGAAATGGAAGGGAAGGAGCAGGGGCTGAGTTTGTTTGACATTAAGATGATCCACATTCTTCTCCTGATGATGATAATGACCATATTATTGATCCCTTTTACATTTATTGGGGGCCTTATTATGTGCCAGGCATTGTGCTGAAAGCATCTAATCTTCACAACTGCCCTGGGAAGTAGATTCTATTCTCATTCCCATTTTACAGATGAAGAAACAGAGACTTAACAGTTTGTGCAAGACCTCATAGCTAATATATTGGAGGCAGTTAAAACCCAGCGGTCTGACTCCAGACCACCTCCTCCTGTGGGAAGCATGCTCTGATGTCTTCCCAGACACACGCAGGAGATGGCCTGCATGCACGTGTGTGGACAGGTATGTGTGTGCGTACATGCATGTGTGCAGGATCGAGGACGAAGGGGGGTTGGAGCACAAGCAGGAGAGAGGAAATATGATCTCTTTGCTGTGTGTGGGCCCCGTGACCGCAGTCAGGCAAAGCACTGGCCTGCTCTAGCTCACTTTTATGTTTTTATTTAGAAGCTTCAATACCAGAGCTGATGGCAGAAAATGTGCAGTAAAACGCGGGGAGGCCGCTGGGTAATGGCCCCTGTAAAGTGTTAATTGCCTATTGAGACTGCAGACTTTGTCGATGCGTGGGGATCTGAGCTATCGACAGGCCCTTATTTATTTCAGGCGCGCAAAGAGGGCTCCTCCTCCGAACAGGCTTCCAATCAGTCACGCTTCCCTGGGCCCCGCCAAGAAGCGCCAGTCGATAAGTCTGCCTGCTGCCTTAACCCTTTGAAGCTGGTTGTGGGTGTAGGGCTGGCTTATCCAAATGCCTCTTCACAGGGCAGCCTCCACCCACAGTGGTCTTGAAGGAAAATCTCGGAGGATCAATGCTGACCCCACGCCGGGCAGGGAGCTGTGAGCTTTCTGGGAGTTTTCTCTGATGCTTGCCACGTGGAGAGGTGGGTAGTGCCCATCTGTATGGAGGGGACAGCCTAGGCTCAGAGAAGCTGAGTGAAAGTCTAGTTATCACAACTAGCACGTTGCCAACTGTTATGGGCTGAATTGTGTCCTCCACCCTCATTCATATATTGAAATCCTAACCTCCAATGCTTTAGAATGGAGAAAGCGTCTTTAAAGAGGTGATTAAGGTTAAATGAGGTCATTAGGAGAGGTCCTAATCCAATATGACGGTGTCCTTATAAGAGGAGGAGGTTAGGACACAGACACACACAGAGGGAAGACACAGGGAGAAGATAGCCAGCTACACACCAAGGAGGGTGGTGACAGAAGAAATCAACTCTGTTGACACTTTGATCTGAGACTCCTGGCTTCCTGAAGTGTGAGAAAATCAATTTCCTTTGTCTAAGCCACCCAATGTGTGGTACTTTATGGCAGCCTGAGCCAACTAATACAAATTCCAAACAGTTGGCCAAGAGTACAGGTTGAGAGTATCGCAGAGGAAGGGCTCTGAGAGTGGCAAAGCCTGGACCCAAAGCAACAGTTATTGGAGGAGGTGTCGGCATGCTATTCCTCTGACATGATCAGATTTGCTCTCTGAAGGAAAAGACCATTCAGGTTACTGTGCAGGGAGAATGGGTGGTAGGACGGAAGAGCAGAGCAAGGAGACAGAGGGGGCTCTGCACACCAGGCAAGATGGCGCTTGACCGAGAGTGGTGGCAATGGAGAATGAAAGGGGTGGACTGATCTGAAATAGATTTTGAGATGGAATTGATAGAATTTGCTGATGGATTGGGAGTGGAGGTGAGAGGGAAGGAGTTGACAAGGATGGTGCTCTGGTTTCTGGCTTGAGCAAGTGAGTCTTTGCAGGAGCTATTTACCAGGAGGGAAAGCAAGAAGAGAAATCAACTGGGTGGCAGATGGTCACTTGCTTTATGTGAGCTCTCCTTTGGAGAACGTAAATTTATGGAATGAAGGTTGTAGGAATCTATTCAGTCCTTTCCCCACACCTCTTGCCCACAGATGACTTTTGTATGAACCAGAAATGATGTGGTTGCTTTTTCTACATCAGAACTAGACTGTAGTTTGTCAAGGATGACATCAAGTTTCCCAAGTCCTCTTCAAAGCCCTATTGCTAGTTCTCCCCCTCAACGTATGCCTTTGAAATTTACATTTGGTCTTGTAACTTCTGTATAAGGCATATATTTTCTCGTATAATATTTATAACATAAAATTTATCATTTAAACCCTTTTAAGGTGTACAATGCAGTGGCATTAAGTACATTCATAATGTTGTACAACTATGAACATCTAGCTTCAGAACTTTTTTTTGCGGGGGTGGCGCTGCACAGCTTGTGGGATCTTAGTTCCCCCACCAAGGACTGAACCCGGGCCCCTGGCAGTGATAGCACAGAGTCCTGACCACTGGACAGCCAGGAAATTCCCCTAGTTTCAGAACTTTCAATCACCCCAAAAGGAAACCCTACCCATTAAGCAGTCACTCCCTACTCCCCATAACATCTGGCAACCACGAATATGCTTTCTGTCTCTATAGATTTACCTATTCTGGACATTTCATACAAATAGAATCAAATACTATGTGGCCTTTTGTGTCTGACTTTTTCACTTACCTTAATGTTTTCAAGGCTCATCAAGATGTATCATCCGCTGATCCATGTTGTGGCATGTATCAATACTTCATTCCTTTTTATAGCTGAATAATATTCCATTGTATGTAGATACCACATTTTGTTTATCCATTCATCAGTTTTTGATCATTTGGATTGTTTTTCCTTTTGGTTATTATGAATAGAGCTTCTGTGGTTGTTTGTGTACAAATTTTGGTTTGGATATCTGTTTTCAGTTCTTTTGGTATATACCTAAGCGTGGAAACACTGGATCATATGGTAATTCTATGTTTAACTTATTGAGGAATCTGTACAAGGCATTTTGAAGATAACTGTTAGCTCCCATTTTAGAGAGGAGGAAAGGAGGCCCAGAATGACCTTAACTATCATCTGTACATTGTCAATTTTCAGCTCTTTAACTCCTGCCTAAGTATCCTCCATGGTCTTTACACTCATACATACGATGCCTGGTGGACATTTCTACCTGGATATCTCACAGCGCCTCAAGTGCAGTGTGTCTGAAATGGAACACACCATCTCCTTTTCTTCATCCCCAGAACAGCTCAATTTCCTATTTCCCATCTCAGTGAGTGACACCACCATCCCATCACTTGGCCATCACCTTTGGCCTCGTAAGGGACGGGATGATTATTAACTGTGTGACTGTGGACAAGTTATCAATCTCGCTATGCCTGGTTTCTTTGTCCAGAAAGTGGGAGGTAATCTCATTGTGCTGTGTGAGAATCAAGTAGGACCTCTCTGTGTTTGTCTCTGTTTCTGTCTCTGTCCCTCTCTCAGCAAGGTGTCTGGCACTCACTGTGAGCTCAACACAAGTTATTATGAGTTTGAACACTTTTTGGGTGAGATGTGTTAACATCCCGTGGAAATGGTGTCTAAAGGAATGCAGTTGAGGGAAACGGTGAACTTTAACAATGCAGCATCAGCAATACCTCAGTTCTATGGAATCAGAATACTGAGGGGTGAAGCCCAGGAATCGGTGCAGTTAACGAATGCCCCAGGTAATTTTGATGCTTGGCCAAGTTTGGAAACCCATGCATTCAGCTAATTATATTCTGTTAGTAGCAAATGCCTTAAAAACAGATTCATTTCAATCAAACATAAATTTCACTGTTTCCCTCCCTGAATCTAATAAAAGCATCAATCCATGAACCTTCAGATAGGTCTCAGTTTCTTCTTGCTGCTTCTGTTGATCTTGGGCAGCCTTCCCTACCTGTCCCCCATTAGAGTTGTCTTTTATCAAGTTGTGTCTTTGCTGTCAGGGCTGAAAGTGTCTGGATACCATTGGCTATAATGCTGAGTACTTTGTGACTCACCTTGCGCTGTCCTTTGGAAAGCGCTGCTGGTCCTGACCCATCATAGGTTTTATTGTGCAGAGCCTAGGTTCAGAAAACATTAGGGACAGAGGGAGATGTTAACTAGAGCTTCAAGGGGAAAAAAAAGTGTTTCGTGTGCAAATGAGCTTGGAGAACACAGGGTTAAACACAGTGACCCAGGTTCCTTTACTGCAGGACTTCTCAGAGCCTTGAATATGGTAATGAGTGCTGGGTATCCTAATGTGCAAATTGATCTACAACTTCAAGTGACCCAGGCTGGACAGGAGAGAGGCTTCCCAAATGGAAAAGTTTCTGGGTGGTTAGTTTCAACAGCCTGATCTCTTTTGTTAGGGGCAGAAGCAAAACTTAGAGGAAGCTTTCCTGAGGCTCTGTGATGAGGAAGGGGTCAACATGGGGAAGTGGTGGTGGTGGTGAGGGGATATTGGGCACTGAGCATGGAGATCTATCCATTGATCTATTTTGATCAATATCCATCAATATCCTTATGCCCTGACTATATGTCTCATTCTCTGGCTCTGAAAAGAGCTACTTTGGCTTCTAGTGAAGGCATGCTAGACCTTCTAATGACCTGGGCACTGGGGCTGCCACCATGCCACCTGCCTCCAGTGCCACATAGATGACTGAGCCCCACTTCCCACCATGTTGAATTGTGTGTACATCTTTCTCTTCCATTATGAACCACTTGAGGGCAGGTCCTATGTCTTATTTTTCTTTCTTCCAACCCGCTATCACAGTGCCAGGCACACAGCTTGTGTCTGTCACTGTTTCTTTGCCTGTGCCTTTTGTAGGCAGGGAAGAGAAAGGAAGCAGGCAGGGAAGAAAGAACTCTTGAGAGGCAAAGCAGCTGGTAAATTCTCAGGGGCTGGAGGAAATCAGGAGAGGGTTCAAAGCTCTTGGGGCCACACAGCCGTTTCTCTCCAGATGGTCACTGCTAGAGAGCACAGTGCACCTAGGCAGAGGGTCAGCTGAGCCCTGGCGCTGGCCCAGCCCAGCTCTGCTCAGCCCTCCCGCCCCCACCCACTTCTCCAAGCAGCATCCCAGTGGGCATTGGGGATTTGGATGAGGCTCAGCCCTGCCTCAGACACTTTGCAATCTTAGGCCTAATTAAAACACCACGGACAGTTTGAATCCCGCATTAAAATTTGATGAGGAATTGATCAGCCAAGCAAACAGGAAATTTAGCTGGGAGTGAAGGTAATGTTTGCTCAAATGTGTAATGAGGCCCATGGGGAATATTTGTGGGGACCTCAGTCATGTCTGGAGCTATTCCTGCTCTTCAATTTCATCTTCCCCATGTGCCTCTCCCCTCAAAACGTACCAGGATGCTTCCGGAGGGAACAGGAAACCAGAAAAGTTTTGATTTGACTTAAAAGTTCCCTTTGAAAACCTGAGAAAAGCCTCAGCAGTGTGCTGTAACAGTAGCATAGGTAGAGCAGAGCTGGGTGGGAGTCTTGGCTTTGTCATTTGTCAGTTGGTGTTTGTATTTTGTGATAATTGATTTTGTAATTAGTCATGGACTACCTACTGTGTGTCAGCTCTATGCTAAACCCTGCAGATAGACTGGTATGCAAAATAGTCATGGTCTTTGCCTCCATGGAGTATGTAGTTGAGTAAGAGAGGCTATGAACCTCAATTTCCCCACCTGTAAAATGGGGGTGGTGGTATCTTATCATGTGGGGTTATGGGATGAATTAAATGAGAGAATATACACAAAACACAAAGGACAAGGCCTGCATATCTTAAGTGTCAAATGAAGATTCCTCTACACCCTCCCTCCCCATAGCCTGCATGTCAAGTCTTCCAGGGTTTTTTATTTTTTTGCGGTACGTGGGCCTCTCACTGTTGTGGCCTCTCCCGTTGTGGAGCACAGGCTCCGGATGCGCAGGCTCAGCGGCCATGGCTCATGGACCCAGCCGCTCCGCGGCATGCGGGATCTTCCCGGACCGGGACATGAACCCATGTCCCCTGCATCGGCAGGCGGGCTCCCAACCACTGTGCCACCAGGGAAGCCCTTCCAGGGCTTTTAACCTTTTCTCCTATTCAGTTTTCTGCAGGTGACCTGACTTGATATTCACTTGCTTATATGTTCATCGCTGGGAAGTGTAACTGAGATTGAGGATAAAGCAAGTCACAAGACTAATCTACTTACCAGACCTGGGGACTGGTTCAGAAGTTCTACTAGAAAGATCAGATAGAAGGAATTCTTGAGTCATCTGGGATAAGGGGAGTCTTTGATGGAGAAAGTTGCTCCAAAGTTTAGGCAGACAGTCTGGAAGCTTAACATATTCTTTGGACATGCCAAAATACCTTCACCAGGAGAAGAGAGGAGTCTGGAGTGATTTCCCTTCTTTTCAGGCTTTCATGAGGACACTTTACCCTAAGTGTCAGGTCTTTTCCTCTTCACATACAATATTTGTAAATACAGCTTTATTTTTACACAGTTGGGATCATATTACATATTGTTTTGTAAATTGTTTTGTTCACTATGTTATTTAATGACTTCCTAACATTCTACAATATGGATGAACCATATGTTATTTACTCACTTCCCTGTTGTTTTATAGTCAGGTTGTTCCATTTGTTTGCCACCAGAAGTAATTTTATGATGAACGTTTTTGTAAATAAATATTTGTTCACATTTCCAATTATTTCCTTGGGACGAAATCCTTAAGTGGGTATGAATAATTTCAGCATCCTTGATACATATTGCCAAATTACCCCTTAGGAATTTGAACAGATTTATACTCCCACCTGCAGTCTGTGAGAGCCTAATGTGCTCCACTGTCACCAACGTTGAGTTTTCTTTAATCTTTGCAAATGTAATAGATTACAAATGAAATCATATTATGTCTTAATTTGGATTTCTTTGATTATGGGTAGGCTGAACCTTTTAAATCTTCTTTATTTGCCATTTATAGTTCTTCTTACGTGAACTTTCTCTGTCTGTCCTTGGACTCTGTTTCCCCTGTCTCAGAATTTGTCTTCATTTTTTTTTTTTTTTTTTTTTGCGGTAAAAACCCGTGTCCCCTGCATCGGCAGGCGGACTCTCAACCACTGCGCCACCAGGGAAGCCCAGCATTTGTCTTCTTATTGCTCTTAAGTGTGTTCCAACCCTTAAGAAACTTAAGGGTATTAACTGTTTGTCACTTACGTTGGAAATGTTTTTCTCAATTTGCTGTTGATTTTTAAATTTCTCTAGTTAGGTCTATCAATTTTTTGGAGATTTATTTATCTGCATTTATTCCTAGTGAATTCTGGGATCAGATAAATACTGATTTCAGTTTTCTCCTACAGGTTGAATTTAGGGCTTTGACACAGAGCTCCTTACCTACCTTCAAGGAAAGAAGAGGCCTCATTTATTGGAACAGGGCATCCTCTTTGGATGAGGCCACAACTTAGGGAAGGAGGGAAATTGAGGAGCAATGGAGGATAGTTAATTGTCAAGCTCATCTAGTCATCTGGCTCAGTCTGGTGATCTTGGTGTGGTGTGTGTCATACTCTGTCCTTCTGAGCTTATAGTTTCATCAATTTAAATGTTCATAGCAGCACTATTTACAATAGCCAAGATATAGAAGCAACCTAAATGTCCACTGGCAGATGAATGGATAAAGAAGCTGTGGTGTATATTTATACAATGGAATATTACTCAGCCATACAAAAGAATGAAATAATGCCATTTGCTGCAACATGGATGGACCTAGAGATTATCATACTAAGTGAAGTGAGTCAGACAGAGAAAGACAAATATCATATGATATCACTTATATGTGGAATCTCAAAAAATGATACAGGTGAACTTATTTACAAAACAGAAATAGGCTTGCAGATGTAGAAAACAAACTTATGATTACCAAAGGGGAAAGGGAGGAGGAAGGGGTAAATTAGGAGTTTGAGATTAACAGATATACACCACTAATATATAAACTAGATAAACAACAAGGACCTACCGTATAGCACAGGGAACTGCATGCAATATCTTTTAATAACCTATAATGGAAAAGATTCTAAAGTATATATATATTTGTATAACTGAATCACTTTGCTGTATACCTGAAACTAATACAACATTGTAAATCAAGTATACTTCAATAAAAATGTAAATCTTTAATCTATTTAAGAGTTCAGTTCATATTTGCAATGAAGCTCTAAAAATATGTGTGCCAGACACTTACCACTGGCTTTACACATAGGTTATATAAGTAACACACCCATATATAATGTAATGTAATGTAACGTAACATAACATAACATAATATAACATAACATATATTTTGTCTACTTTAAGCCTCACAATAGCCTAATGAGGCAGATAGTGAAATAATTTATAGAACAGGAAACTGAAGCTCAGAGGGGCAAGGTAATTTACTCAAGCTTCACTTTGCTCTGTGTACACCTGAAATTAACACAACATTGTAAATCAACTATACTCCAATAAAAAATTAAAAAAAAGAACTCTGACTTTGGGATTGACCCAGAATGCTTCTGCATTTGCTAGTCTACTGGGTACAGTCTCAGTAAGGATCTGAGATGCTCCAAACCCCCGCCTACTTGATTGTGGGGGGGTCAGTCTCTTTTGTGCTCCAGTTTTCCAAATGGCTTGGGGAATTTCTAGAGACACTTACATGTGTTCATAAATCATTTCTGTAGCCATTCTCTCTGTTGCCAGACAAACTGACAAACCTTGACTTTAGAGCATCTTGTCCTATCTCCCTGAGGGTGTCACCATCAATGGCATTCCCCCGAGTAGCTGTTCCATGCTTGGACTCTAACACTGGATTCTTTTACCTAGTTGTGATGGTATTGCCACTCCTCTGAAATGAGGAGAAGGACATTCTTGCGCTCTGTGAACCCCAGCTGGATGCTTTGGTTTGTTGTACCAGGACTGCAATCTAATTGCTCTATTGGACCTACCTGTTCCTACTGACTTAGAGTGCATTTTCTTTAACTGCCTAGGTAATAATGGCTCCAAGAGGTGAAAGGGGCAAAAGAACACTTCCTCTTGCTCATTTATGCTCATCCAATGGGTATTGCAAAGCAAAACTGCCTGGGATCCAAATAGTTTATAGTTCTTAGATGTAGAACTTTTTCAGTGGTATTCCTCCTTTTCTTCCTCTCTCTCTCTCTTTCTCTCTCTCCCTCTCTCTCTCACACACAGTTCCCAACCAAGGTGCTCATACATTGCAAACAACAATTAAGATTTCAAGTTTTGGGCTTCCCTGGTGGTGCAGTGGTTGAGAGTCCGCCTGCCGATGCAGGGGACACGGGTTCGTACCCCAGTCCGCGAAGATCCCACATGCCACGGGAGCGGCTGGGCCCGTGAGCCATGGCTGCTGAGCCTGTGTGTCCAGAGCCTGTGCTCCGCAACGGGAGAGGCCACAATAGTGAGAGGCCCGTGTTACACCAAAAAAATAAAAAATATTTCAAGTTTTTATTTTACCTTTAAAGTCTTTATTATACCTAAGAAAGTCAACAATAAATTTCTAATATCATCTAATATTTAAATTCCCCAAAAGGTCTTTTATAGCCGTTTTTCTAGACTAGGATTCAATCTACATATTGCACATATTTGGCTGAGGGTTCCAGGTTTTAAACAACATAAATCGATTTTGCCTCAATTCAGGCAATAGGAAATCTGATGGAGGGATATTTGGGACCTCAGGATTGCTAGAGTCCTGCCGACCAGACTGGACAAGTGCTCTGTGGATAAATGAATCAGGAAGCTCGGCAGCTATCTTATGGCAAGAACGCCGGTCTGGAGCCCACGTGCTCTGCAGTACTGAGTGGATTCTATTTATTTCCTTCCACCTCTTCCTTCTTCTCCCAAGATAAAGTCCTCAGAGAGGGTGTCAGACTTGTAAACTTAAGTCACTAGCCTGCCCCGACTCCTGACCATACAGGGGCCGGAAGAAATAGGATCATTGCTTTTTGCTTCCCACATGGAAAGTGTTCACCTCTAACCACCCTCCCACCAAGAATGTACACAGCGAGAGGCAGTTCCCTCAAAGGGAACTAGAAGAGGGTAATGAGCACTGGGCAGGTACTGCTCTAGTCAAGGGAGAAGGTGGAATCAGCCTCATACCTGTACATGGAACCAGACTTTCTCCAACCCTTAGACCTTCAAGGCTGCATTGACCTCCTTACTCTAGTGTTCTGCTTCCTTCCCAGCATTCACTCTCCAACTCACGGTTTCTCCCTGCCATCTGACTTTATTCTCATTCACCCTTGTCCATGTGTTTCTTTTTTTTTTTGCAGTACGCGGGCCTCTCACTGTTGTGGCCTCTCCCATTGTGGAGCACAGGCCCCGGACGCGCAGGCCCAGCGGCCATGGCTCACGGGCCCAGCCGCTCCGCGGCATGTGGGATCTTCCCGGACCGGGGCACGAACCCGTGTCCCCTGCATCGGCAGGCGGACTCTCAACCACTGCGCCACCAGGGAAGCCCCTGTCCATGTTTTTATATCCTTGAGCCTCAAGGAGGGTTGGAGTCTTGGTTCTGATTTTACTGGAGGGTAGGATTCTAGTTCACATCCTCCTGAGACAAGGACTTGGATGTGGGCTCCTTCATTTATCTGGATCATGATCCCGGAAAGCACAAGTGAAGAAGTAGGGGAAGCAGGACAGGGAAGGAAGAAAAGCCAAATAAATGGCATGCTAGTGAGTGTAAGGTGAGAGCTGTGGGCAACTGGGGCTCAACCTACTGGGGACCTGCTGAGATACTGTGTGGTATGTACCTTAAAATCCTCCCACTGGACGGTGGGGGGCTGGGACATTTATCCACTGACTTCTATACCCCATCGGTTGAAGGTTGTACATGGGGGCATTTGTGCTTGCAAGAGGTGAATGAGTTCAAGGACTGTTAGATAAAGTCCTTGGGCAGCAGAGAAAAGAGATGCAGGAACAGGCACTGCAGGTGAGGAGTGTCAGGGTCCTGGAAACATCTCCATCTGCTACTGTAGGTAAGCCAGGTAGGTCGAGGGGATGTGGGGCAGGGCATCAGCAGTATCTGTTAAAGAGGAGGCTCTTCATCCACTATGCAAATTAGTGGCTTCATCACTGCGGGAAGCTGCCTAAATACTGTTACAGAAAATTGATGGAAGACCCCGATATCTTCTCAATATCAATATATTTTAGTTCCAATGGACTCTGCCCACTCCACCTTTTCCCTTTTTTATTACCTGTGTCAAAATCTCTGTCAGAAGTCAAGGTCGGAAATGGGTAGCTTAAAAAGTTCACAGATATTCCTGGAGTCACATATATGCCATGCATTTCTCACTCAATTCTTTTTTTCAGTATTATTAACTATAGTTATCATATTATACATTAGATCCTCAGACCTTATTCATCTTATAACTGGAAGTTTGTACCCTTTTACCAACCTCCCCCATTTCCCCTATCCCCCACCACTGGCAACCATCATTCCACTCTCTGTTTCTATGAGTTTGATTTTTTTTTTTTTTAGATTTCACATATAAGTGATAACATGCAGTATTTGTCTTTCTCTGTCTGGCTTATTTTACTCAGCATAGTGTCCTCCAGTTCCATCCATGTTGTCTCAAATGGCAGGATTTCCTTCTTTTTAAGGCTGAATAATATGTCAGTATATTTATAGATATGTTGAATCTATATCTATACCTATATCTGTATCTATCACATTTTCTTTATCCATTCATCCATCCACAGACACTTAACTTGTTTCCATATCTTGGCTATTATAAATAATGCTTCAATAAACATAGGACTGCAGGTATCTCTCTTTTTTTTAAACATTTCTATTGGAGTATAATTGCCTTACAATGGTGTGTTAGTTTCTGCTTTATAACAAAGTGAATCAGTTATACATATACATATATCCCCATATCTCTTCCCTCTTGCGTCTCCCTCCCTCCCACCTTCCCTATCCCAACCCTCTAGCTGGTCACAAAGCACTGAGCTGATCTCCCTGTGCTATGCGGCTGCTTCCCACTAGCTATCTATTTTACATTTGGACCTCGCATTGTAGTTTTGATTTGCATTTCTCTAATGATTAATGATGTTGAGCATTCTTTCATGTGTTTGTTGGCAATCTGTATATCTTCTTTGGAGAAATGTCTGTTTAGGTCTTTTGCCCATTTTTGGATTGGGTTGTTTGTTTTTTTGATATTGAGCTGCATGAGCTGCTTGTATATTTTGGAGATTAATCCTTTGTCAGTTACTTCATTTGCAAATATTTTCTCCCATCCTGAGGGTTGTCTTTCATCTTGTTTATGGTTTCCTTTGCTGTACAAAAGTTTTTAAGTTTCATTAGGTCCCATTTGTTTATTTTTGTTTTTATTTCCATTTCTCTAGGAGGTGGGTCAAAAAGGATCTTGCTGTGATTTATGTCATAGAGTGTTCTGCCTATGTTTTCCTCTAAGAGTTTGATAGTTTTTGGCCTTACATTTAGGTCTTTAATCCCTTTTGAGTTTATTTTTGTGTATGGTGTTAGGGAGTGTTCTAATTTCATTCTTTTACAGGTAGCTGTCCAGTTTTCCCCACACCACTTATTGAAGAGGCTGTTTTTTCTCCATTGTATATTCTTGCGTCCTTTATCAAAGATAAGGTGACCATATGTGCATGGGTTTATCTCTGGGCTTTCTATCCTGTTCCATTGATCTATATTTCTGTTTTTGTGCCAGTACCATACTGTCTTGATTACTGTAGCTTTGTAGTGTAGTCTGAAGTCTGGGAGAAGATTGCAGGTATCTCTTTAAGATAATGATTTTGTTACCTTTGGATATATACTCAGAAGTGAGACTGCTGGATCATATAATAGTTCTATTCTGAATTTTTTAGGAGCCTTTATACTGCTTTCCATATTTGCTCAATTCTTTATTTTAGCTCTGTCAGATTAATATATTGCCATAAAAGCTGCTTTCAAATGCAATAATAATCATAAAATAACTGCAACATATAATAGATAATTATATTGATGAAAAATTATTTTTAGCTATATACCAACATAAGAATACTTATTGATTTCTGTCTACTGTTACTATTAACGTTTCACGTCTCCTACCAGCATTCAGGCTGTGGCTAATTGTCAGGATTAGTAGTTAGAAGTCTTTGGATAGTCTTGGAGAGTTTGCCTGAGGCTTGGCGATGGGTGGGCACAGATGAGTAATATGAATAGAGTTTAGTTTTGTGTTCTCTATATATGCATTAAGGGATTTTGATAGGAACTGCACATGTTTTTGTCAGTGAGGAATTGTTTGACTTGCACTGGTGTTTTTGGATAACTGTTTTCCCATAGTCGACATGCCTTTGCCTTTTTCTTTGTTAGCCTTTGTTGATTAGCCTCTTGCAACAAAACCCTCTTGCATCACTGGAATGCTCCAGTAGAGAGCATTCAGCATCGTGGCTTGGCTAATTGGTAGGACGATAGATGATTTTCCACCAAGAATCCCCGCCATGGCTTTGCTCCCCTTCTCAGCAAAGATTTAAGAGGTCATTGGTTTAGAGACTTCTCCAAGGCATTGTTACTTTGACAAGATATACCAGGGTAATTGACTAGTCTGCACTCGGTATCATTATAAATAATTAAAACAAAGCTACATTTATCAAAACAAATGCACCAAGCAGTGTGCCTGTTTTGCTGAACCCCATGTTCAAAGGGATTAGCAAGATTTAGAAATTAACCAAATCTGTCTTTAGACACTGCCCCTGAATGAGTGACTGAATATTGATCTATGTCCTGGAGGAATTGACATTGTAAACAGCCATGGTTTAATGAACCATGGTGGAGAAGTGGGGCAGCAAAACTGGGTTAGAATTCTAATCCTCTCTTTATAAATGTGCCTTCAAGTAAGCTTGTGCACTTGGGTTTCTGTGTTGATGAGATGGGATAGTAATACCCATCCTTCAGGAGAACTGTAAAGGTGAAATGAGATAATGTATGAGCAAACATTTTGTAAATTCAATAATGGTATGTAGATGTTACATACTTTTGTTGTTAAATATGATCTATAGCCTACTACCCCACTCCCTCTTCCCAGTTTTTCTCTAAGGCAGGATTTCTCAACCTCAGGACTATTGACATTTGGAGATGGATAACTTTGTTGTGAAAGGTGTCCTGTGAATTTCAGGATGTTCAGCAGCATCCCTGGTCTCTATCCACTAGATTCCAGTAGCGTCATCTTGGTCATGACAACCAAAAATTTCTCTAGACATTGCCATATGTCCGAGGGGGACAAAATAGGCCTTGGTTGAGGACCGCTGCTCTGAGAGTAGAGGAATTGCTGTACAGTTCCTGGAAATTCTTTCGACCTTGCTTCTTTACTAGTTGGTGGCATCTCTATACGTTAAAAACGCTTGCAGTCATTCTTTTCAATTCTCTTTTACTCCATGCTGCTGGGTGGATGTATGTCAGCTCAGTATAAGTTACACTGTGATAACAAATACTCCCCACAATCTCAGTAGCTTAAAATAGCAACTCTTTATTTCTTTTTCACCTTGAATGTACATTTCATGTTAGATATGGTTCTCTTCCACATTGTCTACACTTTGGGATCCAGGCTGATGAAGAAGCCATCACGGGGGAATGTGACATTGTCAGTCTGTGCCAGAGGGAAAGGAAAGACATGGTGGATCAAGAACTGGCTCCTACAGATTCTATTCAGAAGTGACACTGATTACTCCTACCCATATTTCATTGGCCAAGGCAAGTCAAATGGCCAGTCTTGATTTCAACAACACAGGGTTAAATAATCTCCTCCCAGGGAGGGGCAGCACAGGTTACATGACCAAATACAATCACAGTGGGAGGGGGATATATACTTCTCCCCTAGGAAGGGCAGTGCATATTTTGAAGAAGTATATAATCTACCACACTGGGATTTAGGCATGTGTGCAGCTGATAACCAAGGGTTACTTTGAATCCTCTTTGCTTTTGCTCACATTTATGGCTCCTGTGGGAACTTCACTGAGGAAGCCTTCTAAGGGTTTCAGGCACAGAGGGGGCTAAAGCGATCTGCAATCTGCAGAGTGTTACAGCATGCCTGGTTGAAAAGTCAAGCAGTAGGTTAGTCATTTACTTGGTGTGTTAATATAATGACAGTCACCTGGGTGGGCTGATTTTGTCACTTAACTGATGGAGACTGTCTACTGCTTAACCATCCAGCATTACCTGTCTCCCCAGTGGCACAGATGGAATGTGCAAGACATTGCATCCCCCTCGTAGTGGAACTACAGAAATGAACCTCACAGTGGGGCTGAGTGTCACATTACATGGGAACTGAGGGTTTCCAAACCTGGATGCATGAGCTAAATTGGCCTCTTCATGACATGGCGTTGGTCAGATATTGGGGCAAACACAGTCACATTTTATGATTTACAAAGCATTTAGTTGTCTACAGTCTTCCCTGGAAGTGCTGCTTCCTCTCTGTCCACCTAGAGAACTCCTATTCATCCTTCAAGAGCCCATTCAGATGTGAACTCTGTGGTCTTTCCCTGACTGCCTCTCTACAATATAGAACTGTTTGCTCCATCCTCTGTGTTCTTCCAATAACACCCTCTTCTAATGGTCTGTGAATTCACAAGGCAAAGGGATTGCTTTGCTAGTCTTTGTATCCCAGGAACTCGCCGTGTTGCCTGGCACTGGGTATGCACATAAGAATGTGGCTGGTTTACTGGACAGCTTACTTTAATTCTTATGAGTATACAAGGAAATGGGGATTTAGAGAAATTTATTCACTTGCGACGAGTCTCACAGCTGCCGAGAGATGTCAAGGACATAAACTCATCTATCCTCATGACCACTTCTTTCCTCTGCATCAATGTCTGCGGGACTGACTATCAGTGTGTGGGGTGATGGTGGATATGGAATCTCAGGGCACTTAGTTTTCCTTTTGCTTTTCTAGGTAAGCTTGAGTCATTTAGGGGGTGATTTTAGCCTTTTACAGGAGACAGTGGCTGGATGAAGTTTTAGTTGTTGTAAAGCACTGGGTGATACAACTGTGAACAAGAGCTCAGTTTCTGGTGTCAGAAAGACCAAGGTTTGAATCCCAGTTCTTCCATATTAGCTGTGTGGCTTTAGGTGAGTTACTTAACCACTTTGTGCCCCAGTTTCTTCATCTGTGAAAATAGAAATCATAATAGTACCCAACTCGTTAGGTTATTTTTAAGGATTACATGAAATAATGCATGTAAAAGATTTTAGCACATTGCCAGGCATGTAGTAAACACTTAATAATTGTTATTTCTACTTCTCAAAGATAGTATATTCTATTTTGTCTTGATGTGTCAGATCCTTCCTTTATTCAACAAACTTTGTGGCGGGTCTTGTCTACCATGTGCTGATGTCACAAAGAATCCTTAAAATGACAGTAACAACTGCATGATTAATATCACTTCTGGAGTGCCTGGTTCATTTCAGGCATCATTCATTGGTCAGCATCAATAAAGCATCAAACAGTAATCAATTACAAACATTGTGTCACTTAATCTTTATCACAGCTGTGTTAGGCGAACCTCTTTCTCCCCATTTTACAGAAAAGAAAACTGAGACTCAGAGTGGCTAATTAACTGAGGGATTTAGGGGAAGCAGGGTATGCTCAGATATCTGTGGGTGGAAGCAGAGAACCCCAGTGCAGCCTGTCCTTTCTGTGTCATCCTCAGAAGAGGAAGGAAGAGGGTCATTCCCCTGGGTACCAGGGGCTGGTGTTTTCTTTACTCTATTTTAGCTGTTTAAGGAAAAGAACAAGATATTTTCCCAAGTGACTCTCCAGGGAAGTGGGGAGTTCCTAAGGGTCAGGGGACCAAGGTCAAGAAGCTTTGGGAACTGGTCTGCAGAGTGTGACATGACTCCTGAGCATCAATCCCCTTTTGGGAAGGGGGAGGGCAATTCTAAGGGGCAAAGAGGTTTAAGAGCCACCAGAGGGAGCAGAATCTTGTTCTGCCTCCTCAATCAACCAGACAACTGACTGGTAATTAACAAAGCCCAGAGCCAGACTGAGTCTTCATGCTGGCAAAGCAGGAGCAGAAAAGTAAAAAAAATTCACTCAGTTGTCCATGTGGGTCCACCCAATACAGAAATAAAGCAAAGGCCCATATTTAGTGTCCATTATGTGCCTTGTTTTTTCTTGACCCAATTTCCTGAATTTTCTCAATAACCCAATAACCCTAGGAGCTAGGAACTGTGGTGAACATGACAGCCACGGCCTTGAGATTCTGAGAGGTGAAGTCACTTGCTAAGATCACACAGCTTAGTAAGTAGTAGAAGTGGTCTGTGACCCTCTGGAGTCTGAGATCTCACCCACCATGCATCAGAGGTGGTCTAATGGGGCTCCCTGTCCTTTCTCCACTCCAGATTCCACAGGTAGACACCAGCAGAGCCTTTGGAGGCCAAGTGACAAATCTGAGATGCCTGAGGGGGTTTGAGAAGGCTGATGACCTTGATTCAGCTTTTCTGGTGCTGGTGGAAGTGTTCCTGGCTCTTGGCTTTGCAAAATGCCAAAAGACCACTGGGTTTCCATCATTTCTATTTGTTTCAAGAGAGGTCACTGCACACCTGATTTTAAAAATGTCTTCTGAGGGACTTCCCTGATGGTCCAGTGGGTATGATTCCATGCTCTCAAAGCAGGGGACCCGGGTTTGATCCCTGGTCGGGGAACTAGATCCCACATGCATGCTGCAACTGTGAGTCCGCCTGCTGCAACTAAGACCTGGTACAGCCTAAATTAAAAGAAAAAGAAATGTCTTCTGAGTTTATGCCACTGTGAGTGAATGCTTAGCTGACAAACAGCCCCAGAGCCAGATGAGACTGGAGAGTCTCTGGGTCGCCAGTGCAGGCCATGGGCAGAATTATAAGCAGAAGCTCTTCATCACCAGGCATATCTCAGTTTGTCCTACATGGTCTTCTTTCTCTGGTGAATCACTTACACAGGGCCTTTTCATACTTCACTGTGCATAAATCACCAGGATCTTGTTACAATGCAGATTCTGATTCAGTTGATCTGGCTTGCTAACAAGCTCTCCAGTGATACTGATGCTGGGTGCATGTACCACACTTTGCATAACAAGGTTTAGGCCAGCATTTCTGTATTGATCTCCACTGAACACTAGTGCCCAGCGAGACGCCGTTTTACCAAGCCAAGTAAGTTTGGGAAATGTTAGGTTAAACAAATTTAAATGAGCTTCTTGGCTGCAGGACTTGTCAGAACCTTTATTACGTTAATATGTACCTGTCTCTCCAAGACGTGGATTTGCATATGCATTTTCCCAACCTTATTCTACCAAGAAACCCTCATCTTCACCCAAAACCCTCAGCCAGGAGTACCTATTTATTAGCATTCTTTTTTTTTTTTTTTTAAAAAAATCTTTATTGGAGTATAATTGCTTTACAATGGTGTGTTAGTTTCTGCTTTATAACAGAGTGAATCAGCCATTCGTATACATATATCCCCAGCATTCTTTATAGCACAGTTTAGACATCACGGCTCTGGGCTTCCTCATTCTGGAAGGTTTTTGCTCTCCACACCAATGTATTTTCTTCTGTGCTTCCTTTTCCTCTAGCCTCTGCGTGTGTTTCCTTTCCTAGGCTGGAGATAATTCATGAAAGCAAATCTCCCACTCCCTGTCTCGCTCTTCTTATACACCTTTCCACCTCCTGACACCCTGACTAAAAGACACCATCAATATTTCATAAACTCACAGTGACACATTTATTTTAATGTGGTCCACTGAGAGCCAGAGATTGATTGGTCCCTCAGAAGCGTGACACGTTTCAATGCAGGATATTCATGGTGTGTTTTAGTGCCTACATTAGTCAGAGAGGAGCAGAGCCCGGATTTATCATCGTTAGGACTTTCTCCGTATCTGTTCTCTTCTAGCCACTGGCAGCAACCCTCTGAAAGCTCACTATTGATGGGTTTTGTGTCTTTAAATGTGCTGGCCAGGGAGGTGGGAGGCTTGGGTTTCCATCAAATTGAGCCTAGCTTGCTGGGTTTTTGCATATTTGTAACCTGTATTTGGTAACACCGACTCGCATTCTTTGGGTTTTCACTCACGAGGACATTGGAGGAAGAGGGCTAATCTCCTTGATTCCTGAAGGGTACTCGTGATTGGACGATGGGGCAGTGAGGTATGAGGGCTATTCTGCCAGCTGTCACTTTGCAGTCCTGCTCCCCTGGCTGGGAAGGTCATAATAGGACACCCCGGGGTGGAGACCTCCACATCCAGGATCCTGATGCTGGAAGACTTCTTGAAGCCTAAAGAATTTTTTCTCTGTAGTTCAGGACAGGCCCAGTGCAGAGCCAAGACTGTCTTCAAATTTAGGAAACCCCTTGCTCCCAGATTAAATAATAATTTTCATAATGGCAGGCAACATTTATTGAGCACTTACAATGTGCCAGGTACAATGGGATATGCATGACAGATGCAGTCTTTTCTCACAAAAACCCTGGGAGGAAGATATTATTGTTATTATTATTCCCATTTTACAGACAAGGAAACTGAGGAAACTTAGAGAGTTTAAGCAACTGGCTAAAGTCACTGCATCTGGTAAGCAGTGCAGTAAAAATAAAGCCCAGGACTACCTGACTTCAGACCTTGACTCTTAGCCACTTAGCTTTTTAGATACAGCAACCCAGGAAACCTACTGCTATTGGATTGATATGCTCTGTTCAAGGTAGTCTTGCTTAATCATTAAAGCAGAAGACAAGGCCTCTCTTCAGCAATATTCTTGGACTAATTTGATTTTCCACATGACTTTCAGAGTAAATAAGGTATCGTTCTTTTAAATTACCCCTGTTTCTCATTAAGTCAGATCTCCCCAAATTAATATGAATTAATAGGATCCTACTGTATTGCCACATCACCAAAAGTTGCGTAAACTCATATACAGCAAACTTGCCTTCCACAAACATTTCCTTGGCACCTACCTGGTCACGGGCCCTACCCAGAAGGAGTTTCTGTTCTAGCAAAGGAGAGAGGTGTGTACACAGCTGGCCACGCACAAAGGCAGACTGTGATGAGATGGAAGGATGGCTTGTGATGGGAAAGCTGGCAAGAGACCAGTTAACTCTCACTGGATACTTTTTCTGGGAACTTCTTCTGGTCAGGCATCAATTGTGCTGGGCTTGGAAAGATAAAAAAAATATTTCGAGAAGCAGAGATGGGTCCGAGGACGTTCTATTCAGGGGTGTTGTAAACAGAGACATAGTGATATGGAAGTGGTATGGAAACATACTGTGTATGTAAGGGACATATAACTTGAATGACTGGAAAATTAGAGAGAAACCCTTTGAGTTCATCCTTCCTTCTTGTAGGGATAAACATAATGATGCAGTTTCTCCCCCTGTGTGGATAAGAATGCATTAAGCAAAATGACTGTGAAAAAATTTTTAGTTGCACTTGGCTTCCATTAGAAAGTCAAAGATATATATCCGTGGGAGAGAGGAAAAATTCCTCCAGCAGATGATATTGAAGTATATTTATGAGAAAGAAGTAGAGGAAGCAAGCAGTTAATCCTGGCGGTTGGAAAGAGCAACCATCTCCGCTCACTGGGATGGGTGGGTCCCTTAACTGTCACCTTCCCGTGGTATCATTTTATAGGGATTTTGCCAACTCTAGGGTTTTTCCTGAGCAAATGTCACCACCTATTGCCCTGGACAATAGTTTCATTGATATTCAGGAAACTTTTGACTTCATATTTGCAAGACCCAGAAATTAGTTTCATCTTTTGCCAGGATATTGCCCTGAAAGCCAGCTCACTACAACTCTGAATACCCAAGAATTCTTCCTGTTCTCTCTTTTTTGGAGGAAGGAATGAAGGTCAAGAGTACCAGTTTCTGTCCAGACTTTACTATAAAAGCCAAAAAATTATGGCCATTTCTAAGGGAGGGTTTCTTATTGGGTGGTCTGCAGGTGACCTGCGTCATAGTCACCTGGGGTATTTATGGAAATAGATTCCTAGGCCCCTCTTAAGAACAATAGAATTCAAATCTCTGGGAATGGGGCCCAGAAATCTGTATTAACAAAAAATACAACAAAACTACTCAGAAATTCTAAAGCCCAGGAATGCCATGCATGATTGGGCAGGTTTGCCTTGCATAGCACTGGGGGTGCCATCCACATAAGAGTCAGTGGGACAGGCACTCCCTAGATTTGTGCAGAGCAGAAAATGCACAGCCGTTCAAGGCACATTACACTGCAGAATCGCTCTGGTAGGGGTTGGCACGTATCAAGTCCAAACCAACTGATTCTCCCTCTCCATCTATATGCCAGGTCAGCGATCTCTGCGCCCAGAGTAGAGCGGCCCCTGAGACCTTGCACAAGCCTCATTCTCCAAAGGGAGACCCAGTCAGAGTCTTCGTCTGCGGCAAATGGTCAGGTAGGTTTAGGCGTTTTGGTAATGAAATGGTAAATGAAATGCATTAATGCTTATCAAATCCTGTTGCCCAGGGCCTGGTACATATTAGATATTTAATAAATGTTAGTTTCAATCTCTTTCCCCCTTGCCTAGGATTTCTGTTAATTGGATTTTATCCTATAAATCCTGACTCATAGACTGGCCTTCAATGTTGTAATCTATAGTCACAGCCAGACTCTGACCCATAATCTCCCAAGACCTCAGTTTCTAGAAAATGAGTGAATTAACCCATTTTGATTATGCAGAATTTTGAATTTTATTTTAACATAGCATTAGACACACGTAGAGCTATGGGAACAAAATTCCAAATTGAAGTTAAACTTCTCCCAGCAGTGACTTCCTCAGCCATATGGAGTTCTGGGGTATTATGTTAGCTAGTGGTGCTGTGGACTTCCTCTGTGTTTTGAGCTCTCTGGCATCCTGGCCCTGAGTCACTGCTGGGCTCGCAGTTTGAATTCAGCAACTCATGGAAGATTTGTATTCTACTATCTGTCTCCGAAACTGCTAATAAGCCTGAGAATCCTCAATGCCAAGTTTGGAAGTTTTGCCCAATTCTCTGTTTTGTCTGGTTGACACAACTCAGCCAGAAGCAATGTGGAAGAGGGACTGTAGGGCCAGAAGACCTGTATTTGAATCATGGCCCATCACTTACTGGCTGTGCAATCTTGGATAAGTTACTTAACCTCTCTGAGGCTTGGTTTTTTCATCTGAAATGGGGATAAGCACGTTCACATCTGATGGATGGGATGCAATGTGCTAACATATATGGAACGAACAGCACAGTGATCAACATGGTCATTCATTTATTTAAAAAATGTGAGGGACTACAATGGGTCAGTCTTGTATTAAACACGGAAAATATAATGGGAGCAAGGTCTACAGGGCTGCTATAGTCACAGATCTTAGAGTTCACTAGGGGAGACCGAAAATAAAAAGTCAGCAAATAGTCTCAGAGTAATATATGCCAAGAGGGAAGTTGGGGCTATCCTAGACTGGATTATCAGGAAAGCTTCTGGGAGGAGGTAGCATTTGATCTGAGACTCAGATGATGAGAACACATGAAGAAGACAGACAGGCACAAAGCAGAGGACGAGCATTTCAGATGGTGAGAGCAGCATGTGCAAAGGCCCTGAGGCAGGGACAAGTATGGTGTATTGGAAGATATGAAAGAATGCTATGACATAAGATGAAGTCAGTAGATAAGGAAAGGGGTTTATATTCTATTCTTAGTACAGTTGAAAGTTGGATCAGAGTTACTTCTACTTTTCCTCTTCCATTCTATGAACCCAGCTGCTTGATTCATACTTTTACCAGTTAAGAATGTGTTTAGCTGCAAGTAATGGAAATATAACTAACTTGTCTTCAAAAAGCAAGAGTATGATTTTCTCACATAATATCTTTAGAGATATGAAGATGCTGGTCAACAATGTCATGTCCTCCCTGTGATTTTCTTGGCTTTTGCCTCATGGTCATGCAATGGTTGCCACAGCTCCAAGCATTACATCCTCACACTATGTTTAGAGGCAAGAAGCAGGGGGAAGTGTGAGAGCAGACAGTTCCTCTTCAAACACCTCTTTTTTACAAGGTCAGAGAAAGCTTTCCCCAGCAGAGTTCCATATGTCATATTGGTTAGTGTGGAGTGATATCCTGGGGTCAAAGGACCTTCACCTGGTATTTGAACAAAGTTGGGTGGTTTTTTTGCAGGAAAGAAGTGTGGGGTTGGGAACTATAGTGATTGCCACATGCCACATATACCCACCTACCTCCCTGAGTGAAGGCCACAGAATTTTAAATTTTGACTCCAGCTAGGGTCAGCAGCTCTCAAAGATGTCTTCAGTCTCCTTGGAAGCTTCTTTTGGATTTTCACATTTTCCTCTGGCACCATCACAGGCCACTTGTCCCCTGCTGCTCTTTAGCAAGTCGAAGGCACAGGATTTAATTAAAAGCAAAACTTGGCATAAGTGTTTTTAATTTTAAAAGAAAAATGCTGCCTGCTTTACAAAGGTGACAGTTTGCAAACATAAGTGTGAACGTCTTCCTACTTCACTTGTCAGCGGCCCCATCATGGAGTGGCAGGGTGGTGCCAGGAGATGGATCTGGTGTGAATGACTTGTCCTGACAGTGAAGGATGCAGCCTGAGCTTCTCCTGAGGCGTGCCAGCCGACACCTGTCATCAGGTACACTTAGCTAATGAGATTCAGGGGGCAGCTTCCAGTACCACCCTTCCACCTGCTTTCAGGCTTGCCTGGAAGAGAGATGTAGTTCTCGGCTCATCCTGGAGAAATGGGGCACCCAGGACACACTGCGGAGGCCAGACTATCTTTCCTCCAGGCCTGAGTCTTGTTGTGAGGCAAACTGTTCATTCAGTTGCCAGGATGTTTTACAACATCTGTGTATTTAAAGGTCGATCAGCTGGCTGGAGGCTGTATTTGCATTTTTTTCTTGGACGTTGGACCAGTGTAGATTCAGCCGCGGTGTACTCATGGGCGGCCACTGGATCTTCTAGAGAGGAGGTTGTGTCTCTCTCAATCTCGTTTTGAAGAGAGAAGTTTAGAGTGCCAGGTGTGGGCAGATGTCCAGCTGCACATGGGCCTCTGCTGATGGGTGGCTGTACTGAAAGGAACATAGAATCTTTGATTTTTTTTCAAGATTTCTTTTTTACTGAAATGAGATGATGGCATTAGTACTCCAACACAAATGGTAGTGATAGACACAAAATGTGACAAAGACTGTCCAAGTTTCTCAAAGGTTTGAGGCCAATGCTTTGATCGTACACTTAGAAGTGTGATAAGAGCAGGTTGTAAAGGCGTCTTTCATCTGTTGGCTTACCCATCATTGATGGAGGAGGGGCTAGTCCTGACCTAGTGACAGGCATAGGGAGGCTTAGGGGGGTCCATGATGACAGCCTTACTGGGACCCACAGAGCCCCCTGCTCCTTGAAGAAGTTCATTAACAGTGCCAGACAGTCCCCATATTTAGGTCCACAGATGATGAGCTGTCCGGGTGTTCCAGGGCTGGCTGGCTCAAGCCAGGAGCTGCAGGAAGGCTGTATAGAGAGGGTGAAGAGCAAACATTCAAGGTTCTGAGGGCTGTGGGAGGCCTGGCTAGCAGGGTCCATCTCTAGCAGCCTGAGCCTGACTCCTTGTTTTACTCTGTCCACTTCTGTTCTCTGTAGCTGGGAAAAGGAGGGCTTCCTTGGTCCACGTAGTTCTCCCGACGTGCTACCAGCTTATAGGCTGGGTTGTATTTCAGAAGAGTTGCTACAAGGGAAACTCAGCCTGTAAGTCAAGCACTTTAGTTCTCCAGGCGTGAAAAACAACACTCTTTATCTCTGGCCGTGCCCGGCTTTGTGAGCTGTGTCTAATGGCCGCAGGAGAAAATATACCATGGTACTGTCAGAGTGGTCCCCAGACTCTTGTAAGTGGGAGGCCCCCTGTCTAGAAATGCAGAAAAGGCTGGAGTCAATCTTGACCTGTGATATGTTAGTCTTGACCTGTGATATGTTTGCCTTGAAATAAATGTCTTAAAATAATCATTCAATATTAAACAGAACAAAACAAAACAAATCCCAGAAAGGAAAAACCCCAAAAAACCAAAATCCCTACCAGACTTTGAGAGTGTTAAATCAAACACTGCATGAACAGAACTTACTTAGCCTAGTGCTCCTTCCACATTAAGGACTCAACGAACATTAGATGTTATTCCTAGTAAATCATTTTGCCATATATATTTCAGGCACAGTGCCATCATTCTTCCCATCCCATGCCAGCCTAAATCCATATTGCTGGCATCTGCCCTGGTCCATTTTTCTTTGCTGTCTTGCACAGCAGCTCAGGAATCATCCATCCGCACATACTCCCTCCCCTGCCTGTATTTAGGGTAGGTATCCCACCTGTGCCCCTATGGGGAAGGTTTGAATATCACCAAAGAATGCATTTGCCTGGCTGATTCTCATTTATTCTTTTAGCCTCAGCTTAAACTTCACCTCTTCCAGGAAACATTCCTGAGAAGCATCCTCCTTTCTGCTTCAAGCCATTTTTCAAAAGCCCTGGTATATGAAATATTGTATTTGCCAAAGGGGACAGCAACAATATTTCCCATCCCTAATGTTCCTTTACAATGTGGCTTTGTCACTCTTCCTAGTGGTGGGGTTTGTGTCCTCTCTTCTTGAACCTGGGTGGACCTTTGTGATGATCTTGGCCAAGAAAATAGTGAGGAAATGGTGCTGTGTGGCTTTTGAGACTGAACTATAAAGATGCCATGAAGCTTCTTGGGACTCTCTCGCTTCTTGGGATGCTTCTCGCTCTCTTGGGACGCTCACTCTAAGAACCCAGCTGTTATGCTGAGAGGGAGCCCAAAGGAGTGTCATGGTGAGAGACCACATGGAGAGGTTCCAGACAACAGCCCAGCTGGGGTCCAAAGGGACAGTAAATATCAACAACCAGTCATGTGAAGGAAATGCCTCCAAATGAGAGGTCAGCAAAGGCTTCCTGTAAAAGGTTGGATAATAAATATTTTTGGCTTTGAGGGACATACAGTTTCTGTTGCACCTACTTAATTTTTCTGCTGCCATTCAAAAACAGCTATAGACAATACATAAGTAGATGGACAGGGCCAGATCTGGCTCGTGGACTATAACTTGCCAACCCAGCTCTAGATGAGTTTTACCCCAGACATTGATTCACTCTCATCCTTTTAGCTATCCCAGCTGAGCTCCTGCTGGAATTCCTGACCCACAGAATCCACAAGCATAATGAAATTGTTGCTTTGTGTTGCAACGTTTTTGGGATGGTTTGTACATAGCAATAGTACCTGGATCAGTGCACATCTACGTTATTTTATAATTATCTGTTACTGTGTCTGTGTCTCCTTCTAGCTTCTGAGCCCCTCAAAGGTAGATACCCATTCTTATTACTCTTCTTCCTTCTCCTCTTCTTCAGCAGATCTAGTACTGAGTGCCAGAAGTTGTGTCAAATACTTTACCGGAATTGTCATCTTTGGTCTTCCCAATAGTATTGCATCTTTGTTTTACAGATAAACAAAATGAGTCTCCATTACATTAGTAAACTGTCCAAGGTCACTTGGAACCACGGTCGTCTCAAGTCCAGGGTCCAGATTTTAACCATAATGTCATTTCACCTTAATATTTGTTGTATGAAGTAGAAGTAAAAATGCTTGAGAAGCATCCACTAGATCGTAAAGACACTTGATCTGGAGGTCACAATTTTCCTGTCCTCACTCCACTCCCAGTGCTTTGCAGAGGTCTTGGGGCACAGTGGTCACACAATAATTTTTGGTTGGGTGAATGAATGAGTGGGTAACTAGCACACATTAGCTTTCTCTTTTGGTTGATGTCAGATCCAGCTGGCCTGAGTGGAGGACGTCTTCTGGTAGACCGTTTACTCCAGTGAATGAATGTTGTATAGAGATGGTTGGTGTCCTGTTCCTATCCTCTTGGTCTACTCCAGCCTCCTGTTTCTCTCTGCCTGAAGTAGTGACTTGGCTTGAAATTGGGGCTGGTCAGAAGTGCAGAGGAGTCAATGCCCCAGGAACAACCCTCAACCAATGAGGGACGGGAGTTGGTGGATAAATACCCCACCCTAGTAGGACAGCTCTGAGGTGTGCTCACAGCAGTCTCTCCTAGGGCCCCCAATGGGATAAGCCTCATTTGCATTGTTCATCAGCACAATCTTTGTTGCCTTTCCTCCCTTTTTAATCTTACTTTCCCAACTCTCACAGTATTTTTGGAAATCATCTCCCAAATCTATAACTTGCACACAAGTCCTAGGCTTAAGATTTGCTTAAAACACTATTTACAAAAGCCAGGACATGGAAACAACCTAAGTGTCCACCAACAGATGAATAGATAAAGAAGATGTGGCACATATATACAATGGAATATTACTCAGCCATAAAAAGAAATGAAATTGAGTTATTTGTAATGAGATGGATGGACCTAGAGACTGTCATACGGAGTGAATTAAGTCAGAAAGAGAAAAACAAATACTGTATGCTAACACATATATGTGGAACCTAAAAAAGAAATGGTTCTGAAGAACTTAAGGGCAGGACAAGAATAAAGATGCAGATGTAGAGAATGGACTTGAGGACATGGGGAGGGGGAAGGGTAAGCTGGGACGAACTGAGAGAGTGACATGGACATATATACACTTCCAAATGTAAAATAGATAGCTAGTGGGAAGCAGCCGCATGGCACAGGGAGATCAGCTCGGTGCTTTGTGTCCACCTGGAGGGGTGGGATAGGTAGGGTGGGAGGGACATGCAAGAAGGAGGAGAAATGGGGATATATGTATATGTATAGCTGATTCACTTTGTTATCCAGCAGAAACTAACACACCATTGTAAAGCAATTATACTCCAATAAAGATATTAAAAAAAAAAAAGAACCAAGTGAGGAAAATAAAAGTCTCTGTGAAGGAAAATGATTCAGCTATCTTATCATTAATACTGGTCCCTAGCAGACTGGGGAAGCACTGCAGAACCTTGCAAGCATCAATGATTTTGTAGCCGTAGTTCAAGATCTACCCAAAGTATCAATCGTTCATGAGGCCAAAATAATGTTTGTACATGAAAGGACTTACAAAGTTTAATACCCACAGACCCCTGAGATTGATTTTTATCAGAAAACAGTAACTAGAGTATTAAATATCGATTAAATGCATTAATATGTAAAATATTTTATCTAGCATTTGTAGAACGTGCCCTGAGATGTGAGTATTGTACATTCTTATAGCAATAAAATATAATTTTGCTAAAAAAAAAAAAAGGAGAAAACATTTGCTTGAAAGCAAACCTAAGGTATTTTCATAGAGGGAAAGTGAAACTAGGACAGGTGTCTATTGTGGATGGTGTAAAACGTGGTACATATTCTAGGACACGTGCGCATAAGACAGATTTGCATCAAAAAGTCTGACAGTGCAGAAACATAATTATCGGTGATATTTTCATGGATATAGTTTCCTTACCTTTGAGTATATATAGTAACTGGAACTAGGTTAACCAAGATTTGCTTATTATTTTAATCAATAAATAAGAACGATTTGTAATCAGCATATCAATTGTGTTTAAGTAATTGGTGCTTCTGAAATCCTTGAGGGAGATTTGGAATGGTGCTATCTTGGGTGGTTTTAATCATCTCCCCCCAATCTTGCTGCCACCATAACTTTCTATCAAACCTCTTCTTCATGGATCAAACCAGGATGCACTGGAGTCCAGCCCCAGCCTGGTTCTGTTGACTCCACGTTAGCCGGAGGGGGAGGAGGGACACATTCCAGATCTTGGGGATTAGTTGGAGCTCTTGGCCTAGCATGTGAGGAGTCCAAGTGTTGTCCTAGGTATTCTGTTGGAAATTATTTTTGGAGAATATTCATGGCTTAGGCTGTAGGTGCATTCCTCCAGAGAATATCTGTGTATGATTCTGCCATGTCCCTGGAGACACTACCAGTTTGGGGTCGCTGTGCTCTAAGTGTATGGCTTATAGCTTTTTTTTGACTACTGGAAGATTTACTTTGAGTTGCAAAATCACTGGGAGGCTGGCTCATGGTACCACTTTCCTAGAACTCTTTAACCACTCCTGCTCTGCTCAGTGCTGATCGACTTTTTATTCAGGTCTTCTGGCGGTAGTGGGGGTTGGCAGAGGGGAAAGTTTTCTTTTGCTTCACCCTTTCGTGGACAGTGTAGACCTTTGGGGTCTCAAAGTGATGGAGGAGGTCTCCTACTAGACTCACAACTTTGAGTGAACTTTGGGCTTTGTACTCTTCCTCATATATTCCATGAGGCTGTGAAAATGGAAGCTCGAATTGTCCAGGTTTGGCACTTACACTCAGGGCAAAAACCTCTTAGGTATTCCACACCAGTATGCAGCCCAACCTTCCCTTAGATTTCTGCCTGATAGTTCCTTCCACAATTTTAGGAAGATTTACAAAATATATATTATATAATAGGCCAAAATATATTGACCCAGTTATTGTTAGTAGGGAGGCCAATTCCAATACTCAGCTATATTACAAGAAATTGATTTTTGTCCCAAGGATTTTCCGTGGAGCTGCTCTCAGGAAGCATTACTTGGAGAAGATTCTCGAGTGTAAGGGTATGGGGTCTCTAAACCTACCTCACCCATCACAGCTTTGGACATTAGTCTGCTGGTGACCCCATTTACATGAAACCAAAGAAAGATCAGCCGATCAGGGGGTCACATACCCTTGTCCTGTGGATAAACAGGGATTGGAACAAGTTTGATTTGTCTTAGAAAAGTGGGCTGAAGTCCTGATTTAGTGAAAATATTCTGTGATGGCTCACTATTTGTTAGCTCTGCATTCCTTACTCTGGGAACAAAAGAGTTTCCAATTCTTTCTTAATGAGAGATAGGGTTGGTATGGAAAGTTCTACCCTATCTCCCAGGGGTTGACTGGACCTTTTCTATTCTACTTTCATTTAGGAGGATTCCCATGGACAACTCAGCCACCCCCAATTCATTCATTCACCCATCCATCCATCCATATGACAAACAGGGCCATAGTAGAAGCCCTTTTTGAGACAAACTCAAAGAGGAAACTAAAAGGGGACAGCTCACATATTAATAAGTCTCCCCTGAAGGATTCAAGGTATCAGTATGTCCCTTCACAAACTTCTCCCTGGGCCAAGTGTTGAATCCAACATACTGTCATTATCATAAGCAAATTATTGAGAAAATATATTTTGTATAAACATGACAGTGAAAGACAAGATTGTGTGAGATGAGTGGATAGATGCTTAAATAAGGTAATTTGACCACTGCTAATTTTATAGGATTCCAATGGGGAAAGACATTTTTCTCCCCTTCCATGTTTCATTGCATCTTCCACTGGAGGAAGGGAGGTACTAGAATAATGCCTTTCATGAGTGAGGCCCTATATGAGAGTAGTCTAGGCTGTACCTCAATGATAAGTAAAACCCCAGATCTCAATGTAATATAATAAAGGTTTATTTCTGATTTATGCAAAGTCCAGTGATGGAGTTCCTGGTCTGTGTATTTCCTAAGCAGCTTTCTTTGAAGTATGACTCAGGGACTCAGGATCCTGCTGTTTTCAGATGCTACCATTCTAAACATTATCAACCAATTTGAACTAATGGACATTTATTTATAGAACACTCTATCCAATAATAGCAGTAATCACATTCTTTTCAAGTACACATGGAATATTTACCAAGATAGGCTATGTTTTGAGCCATTAAACTCATCTAAAAATCTCAATAAATTTAAAAGAATTCAAGTCATACATAATATTTTCTCTGACCACAATGGAATTAATTAGAAATCTCTAACAGAAAGATCTTTGCAAAATCCCCAAATATTTATAGTAAATACTGTACTTCTTAAACCATGGATTGAAGAATGAAGTAAGAAAATATTTTTAACAAAATGAAAATTAAAACACAACACAACACATAGAAACTTGAGCAACGAGGTTAAAGCTGTATTTGGGGGGGGCATTTACAGTACTAAAAATGTATATTAGGAAAGAAGAAACAACTCAAATCAATGACCTCGGTTTCCACCTTAAGAAACTAGAAAAGAAAGAGCAAATTTAACCCAAAGTAAGCAGATGAAAGGAAATAATAAAGTTCAGAGTGGGCATGAATTAAATAGAAAACAGAAAAACAAATAGGAGAACGCTGAAACCTGAATAGCCCTATATTTATTAAAGAAATTGAATTTGTATTTAAAAACTTTTCTATAAAGAAAACTCCAGGCCCAGATGGCTTCACTGGTAAATTTTATTGAGCATTTAAAGAAGAAATAATGCCAATTCTACACAAACTTTTCCAGAAAATTGAAGGACTTGTATATTTTTCTCAAGATACCTGCTCTCACCACTTAACATTGTACTGAGGGTTCTGGCCAGTGCAATTAGGCAAGAAGGAATATAAGGCATCTGAATTGGAAAGGAAGGTATAAAATGGTTTTTATTCACAGATGACATGTTGTTTATATAGAAAATATCATGAAATCTGAAAACTATTAGAACTAACATGTGCATTTAGTAAGTTTTCAGGATACAAGATCAATATCTAAAAATCAATTGTATTTGTATATATTAGCAATGAATAATTGTAAATTGAAAAACAGTATCATCTACAAAAGGCTGAAAATATGAAATATTTATTGATAAATCTGATAAAATATGTGGAGGATCTATATATTGAACTACAAAATATTGCTCAGAGAAATAAAATCTAAATAAAAGGAGTGATATAACTTGTTCATGGGTCAGAAGGCTCAATATTATTAAAAAGTCAATTTCCCCCAAATTAATCTATAAACTTAACACAATTCTGATCAAAATGGACATAATGACTCTAAAATTTATATGGAAATGCTAAGGATATAGTATAGCCAAAATAACTTTGAAAAAGAAGAACAAAATTTGAGGGCTTACAACTACCTGATTTCAAGATTTATTATAGTGCTATAGTAATCAAACTAGTAAGTCCTGACACCAAGATAGATAAATACATAAAGGTAACACAATGTGAGAGTCCAGAAGTACACACATGTACGTATATGGACAAGTGATGTTTGACAAAGGTGTAGGTAATTCAATGGAGAAAGGATAGTCTTTTAAACAAATGGTGATAAGGCATATCCATATGCAAAAATTATAAACCTTGATCCATATCTCTATCATACACAAAATTTTTATCAAAGTGGATTATGTATCTAAATATAAAACGTGAAACACTAAAACTTCTAGAGGGAAACAGGAGAAAATCTTTGTGACTATGAGTTAGGCAAAGATTTCTTAGATATGACACCAAAAACATGGTCCGTAGAAGAGCAAATGGATACATGGCACTTCCTCAAAATTAAAAACATCTAATCTTCAAAAGACACTGTCAAGGGAATGAAAAGACAAGTCACAAATGAAGATAAAAGCTTTGCAAACCATGTAAATGCTAAAGGACTTGCATGCAGAATATATAAAGAACTCTCTAAGCTTTACATTAAGAACACGAACACCCAATAAAAAATGAACAAAAGGCTTGAATAGAGACTTCACCAAGGAAGATACATGGATGGCAAATAAGCACATGAAAAGGTGCTCAACATCATCAGTCATTAGGACAATGCAATTTAAAACCATAAGAGGATACAGCTACATACCAATGAGAGTGTTTAAAATTAAAAAGACTGATAACATGAGTGTTGGTAGGGATGCAGAGCAACTGGAACTCTCATACCCTGCCTGTGTTAGTGAAAATGGTGCGTCCGCTTTAAATAACTGTTTGGCAGTTTCTTAAAAAATTAAACAAACACCTACCATATGATCTAGACATTCTATTCCTAAGTATTTAACCAAGACCTGTACAGAAATATTCATACCTACTTTATTCATAGAAGTCTCAAACCAGAAGCAATTCAAGTGTTCATCAACAGGTGAATGAATAACAAATCATGGTATAGCCATATGTGGAATACTGCTCAGCAATAAAAAAGAATGAATTATTGTTATGTATAACAACAAAAATGAATCTCAAAATATTTAGGAGTTAAAGAAGCCAGACCCCAAAAGAGTCACACAGTATAATTCCATTTATATAAAATTCTAAAAAATGCAAACTAGCCTATAGAAAGGAAAGTAGATCTGTGGTTGCCTAGTGATAGAAGCAGAAGAGATGCAGAAAGAGGCAAGAGGAAGGATTACAAAGGGGCATAAAGAAACGTTTTGGGGTGATGGATATGTTCATTTGATTGAGGTGATGCTTTCACAGGTGTATACAGATATCAAAACTTACCAAATTGTACGTTTTAAATATGAATATATGCAGTTTATTGTACGCCAATTATATGTTAGTAAAGTCATTAAGCATAGGAACTCTGGCTGCTTGTTTGGGAAGAGACTATAGGTGACAACCATCAAAGAAACCTATTAGGAGGCCACTGCAGTAGTCCAGGTGAGAGATGATGGTGGTTTGGACCAGGCTTTTAGTGGGGAATGTGGTTATTTGAGCAGAGATAAAATTCCAGATTTGTTGGATGTGAGCTGCCACGGTAAAAGGTATCAGAGCTTGGGTTGCCATTTCCTGTGATGAAGATGGCTTTGGGAGCTGAAATAAATTTCCCTGTCATGCTGCCAACAGGGGACTGTGCCAGGAATGAAGCCCACATTGACCAAGCTCCATGGAGGTCCTGGAGAATGCGGGCTCCCTCCCTTTTCTCTATCTGTGATTTCTGGGGTGAGGAGGGACAGAGAGTGGGGTTCACACCTTGACTGAATTCTATGGGAGAAGTATGTGGGGTGCGTGTGTGTCTGTGGGTGTGATGGGCAGAAGCACATCTTTCTAGGACCAGGCAGGGGTCTGGGAGTTTCATCCTGTGTCTTGCTCTCAGCTATGAGTGAATCTGGCACTGAAGGCCCCTGCTTTCTTGAAAGGTGTGGGCCCTGTGGCCCTGATTCATACGGAGCTTCCTTGGAGCCTTGGGAGAAGGCAAGACAGGCTGGGGAAGGCGAGGAGGGGGACTGAGCAGATGAACCAAGTAGATAAACTCATTGCAGGCCTGAAATGTTGAAGGTAGAGTCTTAAGGACCCTCTTCCCCGCCCCAACCTCAAACCCTGCTCCACCCACCAGACCCTGAACTTTATGAGTGTGAGCACTTGGGGGTGTGAGTGTGGTACCCAGGAGTGTCCCTGTGTGTGTCCGTGTAGGCTAACCGACTCATTCAGGTTTGCCTGGGGCCATCCGGGTTTTATTCCAGGAAACCTCTCAGCCCTGGAAAATGTGGAAGGTTTTCACCCTTCCTGTGTGCATGGATGTGTGTGTGTGTGTGTGTGTGTGTGTGTGTGTTTGTGTGTGTGAGTTCTTGCATCTGTGCAAGTGGGTAGAGCTACCTGAAGCAGGATCTGTCAAGTGTGTGAATCTACAGGTGAGGTGTCTCTGGGACTCTGTAGATATCTAAATGCGGGTTGATTTGTCCCTTCCCCCATTCCCTTCTGCACTTCCAGAAAGGATCTGAGGAGGCTCTGCATGATGGTCTCTCTGCTAAGAGGCAATGTTTCAGTGGTTTACAGCATGGATGCATCTAGGCTCAAATGACACTTCTGTCACTATTGGCTGTGTGACCTTGGACAAGCAACTTGGCCAAGGTCTTTCTGGATCATTTTTCTTAACGTCAAACGGATATAAGGACCCTTTAACAGGAGCATAAATGAGACACCTAGAGGGACTGCCACTTGGTAAGCTCTCAGTCAGTGGTGTCATTGCTATCATTGTTCTTGTTGGTTTGGTGTGTGTGGCTGAGTGCACTCTTATGAAGTGTGTGTACAAGTGTGTGAATGTGGGTGTACACGCATGTGCTTGAGCATGTATGTGAGTGCGTGTATATAAATGTGCACGCGTGTGACTGTATGCATGTGATTGCATGAGCGCTTGTGCATGTGTGTGTGGATATGTGTATGTAATTCTGTGCATGCATGTGAGTCAGTGTGCACACACACGTGTGTGAGAGGGCATGTATGTGAGTGTGTATCTTCTTGTGCACAGCATGAGGGAACTTTCAGGGTGGCCCCTGAGTCAAGAGGGTGAGCTGGGGAGAGGTGGGGGGGTGAGGAGAGGAGGCTCCTGAAACCACCACATCCCGTTGCACCGGCCGTGATGCCCTCAGCAACCAGAGGCGCTTTGGCTCCAGTTCTCAGTGATGTGCTTTGTGTTGCGTTGGATTCTGTGTTGTACAACCTGCCTTATTAGATATATACTGTGCCTCTATGAATCTTTAATGTGAAGCACTTAGTGAGGAGTCCATAATCCTCTCAATTGAGCTGTGTAAAGGAGGCGGCTGGAGAGATGAACGCTTTCCTCAGAGGCTGCAGCAAGGAGGGGCTACCGGGGGGCCGGAGTGGAAGGTTCCCACAGACAGAGGGAGGAGGTTCTCAGGGATGGAGGGAGGAGGTTCCCAGGGATGGAGGGAGGAGGTTCCCACAGACGGAGGGAGGAGGTTCCCAGGGATGGAGGGAGGAGGTTCCCACAGACGGAGGGAGGAGGTTCCCAGGGATGGAGGGAGGAGGTTCCCAGGGATGGAGGGAGGGAGGTTCCCACAGACAGAGGGAGGAGGTTCCCAGGGATGGAGGGAGGAGGGTCCCACAGGTGGAGGGCTGCAGTTTCCACAGAACCATGGGGAGTGGGTGGTTAAAAGCTATCAAGGCTGCAGGGTCTGGTTTAGGTGTTACTCTTGTGAAGAGGTTGACACTGAAAAGAGGGAGGATCCTTGTGCTTTACTGGCATCTGGTCAGGTTGACATGACGAGGTGGGAGGCCCTGGGAGGTATGGCACATAGTTGGACTGGAATGGTTTTCTTGGAGCCAAAGCCCTGTGGCTCCCTTAGCTCAAGTTGTAGACTGGCTGCACTTGCTGGCTGCCTGCAAGCTGTCACTGGAGAATCTCCCCACACTGGCTGCCCAAGGTTCCCATGTCTGTTTTTCCTGCTGCCATATTGATTGGATCAGGGAGCACCTGCTAAGGCTTGCTCCTTGGTTGCAGATAAAACGACCAGTTGTATCCTCTCTGACAAATTTAACTTAGAGATGTAGACGCAGGTTTTGGTGGTGCCAGGCATTTGAGTTGAAAGTTCACGTCCAGTTGGGGCGGGAGTCAGTGTCTTGACAACCTAACTTATTCGAATTATTAGGTGGTAGGTGGGGGCTGTGGCAGAAGACATACAGTGGGCGAAGCCAGTCTGAAAGAGGAGGATAAAGCAGACTGTAGAGAAAAGTGGAGCTTGAGGTCAGAGACAGAAAGAGACAGAGAAATAGAGAAAAGAGATAAACATTTCCCTCCTCTGTTACCTGGAGCTGGTTTGATGTTCAGGGTCCTTCCAGTGCTGAGATTCTGGCTCTTGGGCACCCAGTCTTTGCTGAGACAGGCACAGGACAGACATTCTCTCTTTGGATCCTCTCCACAGTCCTGTGTTATGGTTTCTGTTTTATAGTTGAGGAAACTGAGGCTCCCATGGGTGACAAGTGCCCAGGCACACACTTGGAAGGATACAGAGGGAAGGCTGAACTCCACTTTCCTGGCTCCCCACTCTGTAACCACATTGGCCTGTGACAGCCCAGTCCTGCCTTGGAATCCTTGCACTTGCTGTCCCAATGCTTTGTCCCTTTGTCAAAACCCTTTTTCTTAACGTCCACATGGCTGGCTGCTTCTGATTCTTTAGCTCTCAGCTTAGTGCCACTTCCTTAAGAAAGCTCTCCTGGCCACCCAGTCTAAAGTAGTCACTCCACCCTATTATCCTGTAGTTGAGCCCCTTGGAGTCGCCGTGGCTGGTGTTTATTTGTTTGTTAATTTTGTCCACATCGCATTTATCACAACTTGTAATTTTCTAATTTGTGCAATGATTCTATCATTCATGTCTTCCTTCTCTTCTCAACTGTAAGCTCTATGAAGACAGGAGTGACCTGCATTTTCACTGTGAAATGCCCATGCCTGGCTCAGAACTTGGCATAGAGGTGGTGTTTGATAAGTAGTTGTTGAATGCCTGCTGGAATCTTCATTTATCCTATGAAGAAATGGAAGTATGAAAAGATTAAGAAATTTGCCAAGGTTTCTGAGAAGACAAATAGTTGGGGCAAGGGTCGAACCAGGTTCTTATCCAAATTAAGTCCATGCTTTTCCTTAACTATCATGCTACAAAACTGATTACTCCTTTGTGAAACATGTCTTTTCTCTGGGCTGGAAGCTGTGGCAGGAAAGGTTGCCTCTTGTCGGCTTGAGCTGTGAGCCTGTCCCTGCCCTTTACCCTCTGCCATGAGCCACAGTGGTGAGAAGCGAGACCAGGGGTCAGGACAACTGGAATCAAGACCCAGCCCTGCACTAATCTGCTGTGGGTACTTAGGTAGGTCAATTTCCTGTGTGATCTTGCTTCCTTGTGCAATGATTAATTTTATGTGTTGACTTGAAGTGTGTTTTACATGAGATTAACATTTAAATAGGGGAATTTTGGGTAAAGCAGATTGCCCTCCATACTATGGCTGGGTCTCATCTAATCAGTTGAAGGCCTGACTAGAACAAAAGCAGATGCTTTCCTGAGCAAGGGGGAATTCTCCAGCAGACAGCCTGTGGACTTCATCTGCGTCATCGGCTCTCCCAGGTCTTCAGCCTGCTGGCCCACCCACACTGCAGATTCAGACTTGCCAGGCTCCATGACTGCATGAGCCAATTCCTTATAATAAATCTCTTTCTGTATGTGTACACACATCCTATCGGCTGCATCTCTCTGGAGAACCCTGACTAATATACCCTGCCAGCCATGTGGCTGAGGCCCCAGAGCACTCTGTGTTAAGACAGAGACTCAGTGTCAGGGGCATCCAGGTGTCAAATGAGCTCCTCACCGCCTCCCCTCTCAGCCACCATATTCCACTGTCATAACTATCAAGGTTCCTTGTTTGCAAAACACAGGTGGGTGTGAGCACCTGAGATGACGGGGAAGGATGTCAGAGGCCAGAGGTGAAGCAAAACCGATGATTAGGACACCACTGGCCTTATGCACTCAGGACATGTTCCTCTGGAAGTGGGCTGGGGGAAATTTCTATCATTGGAGGCAAGAGATCAGGCACTGGATGGGTGTGGGAAGTGAGGGGTGGGAGGGTCTGGTGCCTTGGTACACTGGGCTGGAGCTTAGTGGCAGGGGAGAGCACTTGCTCTGTGGGCAATGGGGGGTATCCTTCCTTCCTGTCCCCACCACCTAAGGACAGTGGGGAGCATGGTGGCCACTCCTGGTCTGCCTCCCTGTACCCTGGCACAGCTATGGTGCAGAAGGCCCCAGGGAGGGGGGCAGGAGAGGCCACCAAAGAGGAGGTGCCTGGAGAGCCATCATGCTGTGCTTCCCCCAAGCAGCCCAAGCACACGCAATTATAAGACAGCGGGCAGATGACAGAGTTAGTTAATGTAACAAGCCCTTTAAGCATTTAGCCACATTCGAGTGTTTAATCAGCTGTGTAAAGTGCAATATCTATCTTTCAATTTTATGCCATTAGGGGAGACAAGATTTTGATTAGGTACTTAATCTGTGCATGGAAAAAACAGGCCTACAGCAAGCCTGTGATGGGGAGGGAAAGGGACATTGGGCGGGGGATTCGATAAAGGGGAAAGACAGAAATTTAACATAAAAGAGAATTAGTGCAGCTCCTTTCAATTTAGTGCCCAGGCTTTATGGCCTAATCAATTAGAGGCCTGGCTGGGGCTGCTGGGAAGTGGCTTGGCTGGGCTGCAGGCTCGGCCGTATTAATTCCCTTCATTACATGGAGGTCAGGCTGAGGGCTTTGCAGGGGCTTTGCAAGGCGTGGGTCACTTCTCGGGCATCAGCTCAGGAAACAGGGGGAGGAGGTGGAAGGGTGCCAGGCTGGACAGGACAGTCTGGGCCCCTGGGAGGGTGGGGCTGGGTGGGCCCTGGGAGGTGTAGGGTGGTGGTCAGCCCTCCAGTCCTGGAGTGGGAGGGGTCTGGGTTTGCAAGCTGGCTTTGTGACCTGTGGGCTGTGTGATCTGGGGCACATTGCTTGCCCTCTCTGCTGCAATTTCCTGCAGAACCACAATTGTGGGCAACCCCAAGGGCTCCAAGAAGAGAAAAAGAGTAAAAGGCAGGCTGAAGGTTTAGCATGGTGTGTGGTATAGTGTGGACATTCACTCAGGGTTAGCTACTGTTATTGTTACCTTTATTTCTAATATTGTTATAAATGTCACCAGAGGTAAAAATTTAACACTTTAGCTGCCACCTCCACCAAAACCTCTGTTTAGTCAGCGCTTACTTTATACACCAAGCAACATGCTAGGGCCCCTCTCTACTACTAAAAGTAGTTTTCCAAGACTGGTGCCACTGCCTGCAGGTAAAGAGGAGGACACAGAGGCACAGAGAGGTAAACAGCCTGCCCAATGTCACATAGCATCAGAGACTCCAGAATCAACACTTGGGCCTTTCCTGTCATGGGCACTCACTCTGACACGGCAGAGTTAAGTGGGACTGAATTCCACGAATGCTGAGGTCATGAGGAGAAGGGTGGCACCTCTAAATGTACCCAAAGGGCCCTTGATCTCAACAGAATACATTCCAGTTACTGAGAAAATTGTAGAAATATGCCCAAGGGTAGGCCAGTGGTCTTTACAGAATGATGGAGACCGGGAGACTCCAGGGATGAGTTGGTATACCACAGGTTTTCTGAAAGGTGAAGAAGCCCCTGGTCCCTGAGGGAGACAGGGGTAAAATGGAAACGAGCACTTGGATGGCTTCTTTTTGGTCCCACAGTGTCCCCAGAGGCATCTGGGCAGGACCTGGGAGTCCTGAAAACCAAGCAGAAACCATTGGAGCTGGGAGTGAGCTGGGTATGGGGTCTGCTGAAGTTCTAGAGTGAACTGGAGGAACGGCACTGGAGGAAGCAGGGACCACTGGAACCAGTAGACAGGCTGGTTTACAGAACGTTCTTCTTCAACAGCTACGGGCAGGAGGAGGGGGCGTGAGGTAAGGTTTATCGGACACCTACTGGCTGACTACTTACTCAGTAGCTGCGGGACTTTTAGGGTAGATTACTCAACCTTCCTCTGCCAATCTCTTCGGTTGTAACCCAGGGGTGTTCATGGCTCCTACCTCACAGGCTGGTGGTAAGCATAGCATGAGTTGACATATGTAAACTGCGAAGAATTGTGAGCGGCATGGACCAGGCCTTTGGGAAATATTGGCTATGATTATTACTGGCTATTATCACTTTTTGAAAGTGATGTGGCACTGATTGAACAGGTGGAAAGTTGAAGCTCAGAGAGTTTCAATGACTTGTCCAAGACCACATAGCTGGGTATGATAGGGATGAGACTGTTGCCTTGATTTCTAAATAGTTGCTTCTAAAGGCCTTTCTTCCCACAGTGCTGACTTGACAGCAGATGGCCTAGCCAAGTAAATCTAAACTCCAGCAGGGCATTTGGGAAGTAAGTTCATTCAACATATGTTTGTTCAGCACCTATTATGTGCCGTGTACTACAAGCCCTATGAAGGCAGGAATCACATGCCACGGTCACTGACGCTGAGTAATCACTTAGCATCTATTTGTAGAATGAATGAATGAATGAACGAATGGTGTACTGTGCCAGATCCTCAGTACCCTTGAGGAGAGAGTGGAGAAATGTGAATTATATGATTTTCCTGTTAGCTGGAGTCCTAATCGGCAACACAATAGAGTTGGAAAGAGAAATGACAAACTCTGGGTTGGAATCCTGGCTGGTTGGAGTGAATTTTTTTCTTTTTTGAATTTTATTTTATTTATTTTTTTATACAGCAGGTTCTTATTAGTTGTCCATTTTATACATATTAGTGTATATATGTCAATCCCAATCTACCAATTCATCCCACCTCACATCCGTCCCCCTGCCACTTTCCCCCCTTGGTGTCCATACGTTTGTTCTCTACATCTGTGTCTCTATTTCTGGAGTCAGTTTTATTCACAGTAGTGTAATAGGTTCTCAGCAAACATTTGTCAGATGACTAAAGAAATGGATGGATGAGTGAAAGAGATGGCCTTGCGGTACCATTATGGATGGGCAGTGGAGAGCTTTTGCATGCTAGGACTTCAAAAGCTCTCTTCAAGGGGCAGTACAGGGTTGAGTTTTCCAAAATAAAATGTGACACATAAAAATGTCAGCCATGGCACTTGGGTTCTGAAAATTAGCTATACGAACACAAGCTTGGGTGGGGAAGACAACTTGCCCTTCTTGATTCCACAGTCACGTGGACTAAAGGTAGGTAACATTTTCAGTAAAGGGCCAGATGGTCAAAATTTTAGGCTTTGAGGACCCTACTGTCTCCATTGCAACTACCCAACTCTGCCACTGCAGTGTGAGGACAGCCGTAGATAATATATAAGCAAATGAACGTGGCTGTTTCCAATAAAACTCTATAAAATCAGCCAGCCAGCGGCTTTGGCCCACGGCAGTTGTTCACCCATGCCTGATTTAGAGGGTGTATCCCTAGGAAGTAATTTTTCTGCATGCAGCTTCATGCCCAAATTAATGAACCTTGCTTCTCAGCCGCTGCAACCCCATTGTACAGAGGAGAAGACCGGTAGGTAGGCAGAGTCTGCTCTAGAGCTGGACTTTGGAGGCTGTTGTTCCAGATGTGGCGAAAAATATCAGTCACCACTTATGGGACACTTCGATGTCTCACACTTAACATGCATTATCCCATGGGGCATCCTCAGTGACCCAGGGATGCAGGGCCTATTACACTTCCCTACTTTACAAGTTGAATACACCGAGGCTCAAGGAGGTTCAGTGACTTACCTAAGGTCACCCAGCTAAGGAGTTAACATTTCTTTATTTAAGAAGATTTCTTGAGTATCCATTCTATTTCAGACTCTTCTGGAGCTGGGGATACAGCAGACTCCTGACCTCAGTGTGCTTCCTTTATACTTGAGAATGGTGGATAATACATGTACTAAGTGAATAAACAATACGGGAGATTAGAGGGGATAAGGACCTATCAGTCAGGACAGGCTCAAAGCTACAAAGCTTAATGGCTTCAAACAAGGTTTAGCAGACTATGGCCCATGGTCCAAAGGCTGCCCATTGTCTGTTTTTGTAGATCGGCTTTTACTGGGTCACTGTCATGTCCATCTGTTTATGTATTGTCTGTGCTGCTTTCATGCTACAGTGGCTGAGTGGAGTAGCTGCAATAGGAACCATCTGGTTCTCAAAGCCCCAAAGGTTTGTGACCCCTGGCTTAAAACAACAAAGTTTTATTTCTTGCCCATGCTTCGTGTCCTTCTGGGTCAGCCTGGGAGCACTGCTTATCAGTCATTCAGGGACCCAGGGCAGGGGGTACCCACAATTTTGAGTGTACGTAAGGGAAGAGAGGGCTCTGGAAGGTCTTGTGTGAACAATTAAATGCCTGGCTCAGAAGTGACACTTGTTATTTCTGCTCAAAATATATCGGCCCCACTCAACAGAAGGAGTCCAACTTGGGCGTAGGCCCAGGAGGTGGAGAACTGGAGATGTTTGGTGGGTGAGCTGCTCTGACCACAAGTGCGATGGGAAATCAATGATCAGGGTAAGCTGGGGCCTTTCACTTCTTTTTTTAAAAAAATTATTGAAGTATAGTTGATTTACAATGTTGTGTTAATTTCTTCTGTACAGCAAAGTAACTCAGTTATATATATATATATTCTGCAAATATATATTATATATATATATTCTGCAAATATATTATATATAACTCAGTTATATATATATATATATATATATATTCTCTTTCATATTCTTTTCTATTATGGTCTGTCAGTCACAGGACATTGAATATAGTTCCCTGTGCTCTACAGTAGGACCTTGTTGTCTATCCATCCTATATACAATAGTTTGCCTTTGCTAATCCCAAACTCCCAATCCATCCCCCCTGCCCCAACACTTGGCAACCACAAGTCTGTTCTCTATGTTTGTGAGTCACTTCTAAATAACACAACCTGGAGGGCGTGGAAGAGAACTCAGCTGGCCTTTGAGCCCAGGTCTGTACATCTTGAGAGAAAGTTCTCTCAACCTCTATGCTCTGTGGCTGCACCCTCCGTAGCCCGTGGAAAGTGGGTGCAGGGAAGGGCACTGGATAGTCAGATCAGGGAGTGTGTCCGCTTGTGAACTCCAGCCTCTTGACTCCATCCGGGGGTTTCATCTCAACCCCACAGTGCTCGTAGCTGGGCGGTCTTTGCTGGCCAGTCCTGGAAAAGATGGGCTGGGGGAGGAGGGTGAGAGGCTCTCTCCATGTGGCTGAGCTCCGTAACGCACTACATTACGTTATTAATAACCCTCTCAGCCTTTATTGAAAAGATGCTCTCTGCGTCTGAATTTGCCACTATGGCAACCCATTTATTAAGGCTGTAAGAGCCAGAGTTACTTCAGACCATATTTATTACCATGATTTGCAGAGGGAAGGCTCTGATCCTGGGGCTGGGGCAACTGGGGGAGAGGATGTGTTGTTGCTGAGAGGAAAGGTCTGGGTTCACCTCGCTGGGAGGTCAGCGGGGGATGCGCTTTCTCTCTCTCCCGATTAGATTAGGACTCACAGGGCAGGCGGGGAGTTTGGGGCTGAACACAGCAGCCATCCCTTCTCTGTGTATGTGTAGGGTGCTGTCCACGGCACCTGGTGTCCTCTGGGGGTGTACCTCAGGGGACAGGTGAGGCAGGCATTGTTGGTCTCAATATGCACACAAGGACAGCAAGAAGCCACGGGAGTCCCCAAGGTCACAGAGCTAGTGGTCAAGTGGGAGCAGTGGTGGCCCCAAAGTCATGGGCTCATTTTTCTATAAAAATCTGATCTAACTTTATTTGGGTCTCTCTTCCTCTTTTTTCCCAATACTATATAACAAACTGTTTAACATCGGACAAAGAAATCCACAGTGATAGCGCCACCACCACCCCTACCCCAATAAGCTAAGAGATTTCTATTCATTAACATGAATAGACTGTTCCAGGACTGTTGAATTCTCACAACATTCTCACGTGGATATTATTCCTGTCCTCATGTTACAGATGAGGAAATTGAGAAATGGAGAGATGAGAGTATGTGTCTAAACCCACACAGGGAGGAAATGGGCCAGCTGGGACTTGAAGCCAGTTTTGTCTGATTCCAAAGTGTGTTCTTATTCCTGATAATGCATCACCTTCTTTCATCCCGTTGTCCCCATTTTCAGAGGCCAGAGGAGGGTTGTGTTCGCACACGTGGACACTGTCTTCTCTAGTAACTGTTCCTTTGGGTCCAGGCTTTGTCTTTCTCAGAGTCCTTCCTCTGGAATATTCTCATTATGTACACCTGGCCAGCTGCTTGGGATTTATATTAATTTACTTGGGCTGCCATGACAAATTACTAGAGACTGGGGGGCTTCAACAACAGATATTTATTTTCTCACAGTTCTAGAGTCCAAGATCAAGGTGTTGGCAGGGCTGGTTTCTTCTGAGGCCTCTCACCTTGGCTTGTAGATGGCTGTCTTCTCCCTGTGTCCTCAGGTGGTCTTCCCATTGTGTGTCTGTGTCCTAACCTCCTCCTCTTATAAGGACACTGTCATATTGGATTAGGACCTCTCCTAATGACCTTATTCAACCTTAATCACCTCTTTAAGACCCTTTCTCCAAATAGGGCCACATTCTAAGGTACTGGGGGTTAGAATTTCAACATGTGAATTTTGAGGGAAACACAATTCAGCCCATAACAGGGTTCAAGGACAACTTCCTGGCACCTGAAGTTCTCTCGGGTCATCGCAGAGCATCTGTGTAGTTCTACAATGGAGGCACCACCAGCAGCTGGCTTCCATTTTCCCTGAGAGCTCCCCATCCCCCAGGCCTCCCCTGCTGGAACCAGGGTCATGTTGGTTCCACTTCAGAACTGCATTGTCAGAAGGGCAGGAACTATCTAGGATTTCCAAGGCAGGGCCTTCTCCTCTGCTCCAGGGCACTCTTACCCCCATGGTTACCCCTTCCTTCACACTCTCGCTGCTATTGACCCTTGAAGATGTGCTGGTAGGCGTAGCTGGAATCTTCTGGCCCGGGATGCTTCTGCTTCTCTAGTATGGTGTTTTGCTTTTTATCTCTGCCCCCTCCCCATGGCTGACTGTGTCCTTCCTTCACTCCCTCTTTCTTTCCTTTCATTATTTTTCTCTCTCTCTTTCCCTCCCTCCTTTTTTCTTCCTTTCTCTTGACCTTCCTCATCTGCCAGTCTCTGTACACCTGCTCCATGCTGGGCATGGTGCTAGGTGCTGGATTCTATGGTGAGCCCAAACTAAACACCTACAGCAGAGGTAGATGCAAAACTGGAACCTTCTGAGGCGGGCCATGTTCTCATACTGCATCCCCCAATGATCTCATCTTATAAAGCTGTAGTCTAATCATCAAAACCAGGTACCTGACACTGGTACCATACTATTAAGTGAACTACAGACCTTATTTGGATTTTCCCAGTTTATATGCACGTACATGCATGTGTGTATGCATGTATTTAGTTCCAAATCATTGACTTTTAAGTTTTGAAAGGTGTAAGACAAAAATGTTTAGGAAACGTCCTTGCCAAGCCAGTGCCTTCTATCCCAAACGCACAAAGAGCTCCTGGGTTGGAGAGAAAATTAGAGAGAAATCGTGGGAGTTAGAGGTAAGGCTTTGCTCCAAAAAGGACAGTCTAGGGCACCCTTTAGTGTCTTTCCCTTGGATGATTGGGCATGTTTCTGATGAATCCCATCTCCATTCTTTCCCACGGCTCTTCAATCCATTCCCAGCTATAGCTGCCAGATTTGCTTATGGTCCATATTCAGTTGTTCTATGAGACTCTTGGTGTCCCGCTCCCCATCCCCCCCCTGGAAAAGTGAAGTGTAGACATCTCAGGTCAGATGTCTAGTATGACCCCCAGCCAACCTGATCACCCGCGTCATTCTTGTGTCTTCCTTTCCAGCTCCACTGTGACACATTCTACCGCTGGTGCCTGTGTTCATCTGTTTCCCTCCATCTGGAAAACTCCTTTTCTCCAATTCTATATGTGTAAATCTTACCCACCTTCAGGGTCTCAGTACAACCTCCCCCTTCTCCTAAAGTGTGAAATCATTCAGGTTGTAGCTCAATTGTTCCCCTAAGAGAAGTCTTCCTACTCCAACTCCACTCCTCTTTGTCCTTGCTTATTTCCTCATTACACTCTCAGTGTCTGGAAGGACTCTGTTGGTTTACTCATTTTCTGTCTTCCCAGTGGCATGAGAATTCTGAGAGACTGGGATCCCGTTTGTCTTGGTCTCTGCTGTCACCCCAGCACCTGGAACAGAGCGAGGCACTGAGTAAGCAGTATTTGTGACACACTGGTTCACACACACATGTAGTAGTTATTTTTAGTTAGAATCATGATAACAATAATGGCAATAATAACAAAGTTTTCAACTGGGGTAGCCTCACTCTCCTTTGAACTCTACAACTCTTTGTCTTGGCTTTTGATGTAGATCACTTGATGTCATGGTCATGGTTACCTTTGTGTGGGTGTATCTTCATACAGAGAAATCCTTGACAACCTCATCTTACTCATCTCTGGATCTCCTTTAGCTCCTAGTCTAGGAGTTGGCATGTGGAAAGCTGTCACGGTGAATATTCTCAATGAACAGACGTTTGGATGCTTGGGAAAGGGCTGCTATGATTGCTCCTATTGCTTTGATTCAGTGCCCTGATCCACACCAGTAGCACGTGGATTGGGGAGTCAGGCATCCTCCCATCTCTGTTCCCCCACCCCACCCATGCACTCTTCGCCTCTCTGTCTCCAACTCTCCGGGCTCTTAGGACAATAAAACCCATAAAGCTCTCTCCCGTGTATCTTGCTTCCCTGTGCTTATCAGAATAAAGGAGAACTGAAAGGGCTTTCTAGAGAGCCATCTGTTAGTTTTCATAAAGACATTATCTGCTTCCCATCACAGGGCTTTTTCTGTCTCTGACATGTGTCTGCCCTCCCTCCACCGTCTGAAAGAGCAGGAGTGTGCTTTCCGCTCTCTGTCTGCTCCTGGCTGCTGGAGGTGGGCTGCAGACAGAGTATTTATCTAAAAGTGAAGAGATCTGACTTATAAGTAAGCCTGATATTAAATGTATAAATAATGCATCCTGTGTCATTATTTATAATGCAATAACATCCCTATAATGTAATAAGAGTATGCAGGTTCCCAGTGCTTTTTTTTAACCCCTTGATGTCTTGGAAGATGCAGTGGGCCTACCAGCTTCCTCTGTCCTTCAGGGCTTGGGAATGGTGCCATCTGCCAAGGCCTTGCCTGGGTCCTGGCTTCTGCACAGTTGAACCTCTTGACAGCCATCAACAGGACAAGGTTGGTCCTGGTATCCGGAGTAGTGATTTCCAAACTTTGGTATGAGTCCAGATGCAAGTTTCTCATCTTCAATCTACTGATTTGGAATCTCAAAGCACAGGGAGAGGAAATTTGCATGTTTAAACAGCTCTCTTGTAGATTCTAAGACAGGTAAATGAGTGCTCTTGGGTTAGTCTTGACTTGTAGCAGGAAGGGACTAGTAGGCATTGCCAGCTCATCTCCCTGGGACTCAGAGCAAGTCAACCTTGTGAGGACTGGGAGTTGGTCTTGTGCCTCAGTTCTAGGTCTTGCTCACCTGCCCAGCTCCCACATCCCTCCTGCCACTGAGTGTCAACTGTGTGTCAGGGCCCAGCTGACCCCCTTGGTGCCAACTGGCAAATACCTGATCTCTTGAGCCTTGCCTGCTCCCGTATCTCTCTTATCAGATGGCAGGAAATTATGGACAGACCACAGGAGACTGGTGTTTGCTTGGATGCTTGGATGCCTATGCCTGTGGTGCCTTGCAAATTCCTGGTCTCCAGCTTGACCCGGGGTCCCAGTGCTACCCAGAAATATGCCTCTGTTTTGGCTCCTTCTCCTGTTTCCAAACTGTCTCATTGGTATCCAGGGTCTTCAGATCTCTAATCTCTCTCTTTTTTTAAAAATAAATTTGTTTATTTATTTATTGGCTACGTTGGGTCTTCGTTGCTGCATGCGGGCTTTCTCTAGTTGCAGAGAGCAGGGGCTGCTCTTTGTTGCAGTGCGTGGGCCTCTCATTGCGGTGGCTTCTCTTGTTGTGGAGCACGGGATCTAGGGTGCACGGACTTCAGTAATTGCAGCACATGTGCTTAGCAGTTGTGGCTCATGGGTTTAGTTGCTCCACGGCATGTGGGATCTTCCCGGACCAGGGCTCGAACTCATGTCTCCTGCATTGGCAGGTGGATTCTTAACCACTGCATCACAAGGGAAGCCCTCTCCCCTCTTTTACAATAAAAAGGCAACCTCATATACTAGGCCACTGAAAAAATAAAAGCTGTCAGAGGGATGGACACTCTCTACTTTGTGTTCTCCACTCTGTCTGCCCACCTTCAACGATATCTCTGCCTGCATCCATCCTGTGTGTCTTCCTTCCCGCCATAGTAGACATTTACTGCCTCTGACATTACTGTGGTTCCCCTACTTGGAATCACTGGACCCAACCTCACGTAGCCCTCTCCATTAACCATCTCTTCTCTTTCTCCTGACCACCCAAATTCTTTTCATATCAATTTTCTATCAGCTTGTAAATATATTCAATATCTTTCACCCAGGGCTTTCCTGGTGGCGCAGTGGTTGAGGGTCCGCCTGCCAATGCAGGGGACGTGGGTTCGTGCCCTGGTCCAGGAAGACCCCACATGCCGTGGAGTGGCTGGGCCTGTGAGCCATGGCTGCTGAGCCTGTGCGTCCGGAGCCTGTGCTCCGCAACGGGAGAGGCTGCAACAGTGAGAGGCCCGCGTACCGCAAAAAAAAAAAAAAAAAAAATCTTTCACCCAACCACTATCATTTGGCCCAATGCTGCTTGTGGCTACTACTCTACCTTTTTCCCTATCCCAACCATATTTCATAGTGGCGTGTATCTAGTGACTATTGTCAACATAGTGATGATATATAGTAAATGTGCTAACTCACCTAGTAGTAATTTATTTAATCCTCACAATAACTCTATGATAAATGAATATTAGGTGAGTTAACATGTAATTAAAGCATTAAGAGATTAGGTAACTTGCCCAGATGCACTCACTGCTGTGGGAGTGGATCCCAGGCAGTCGGACTTCAAAGCAAATGTCTACACTGGCTGATGAAGTTCTCTCTTCTTCAGTCTCTCCCCAACAATTTGATTCCTACTCCCAGGTCAGCAATGGCCTCTGCATTGTTATATCCAGTGAGAATTTTGGGACCTGATTTCTCATGACGGAGCACCAGGTAGCGCTGACCTCTGCATTCAATTTTGGAACCCTCACTTTTTTTTGTTCTGGGACCCCCCACCTTCTCCTTGTCTTCCTTTCTCCTCTTTGGTCACATCTCAGTCACATTTTCAAGCTTCTTCTTAGCCCATGATCTTACATTGTGGGGTGCTCCAGGGTTTCATTCTTTGCTCTCTTTCCACTCTGCACACTGTTCCAGGTCTTCGTTTGCCAACCACATTCTAAGTCCAACCTCCAAGTCTTGGTTCTGATCACTGGACCAGAGGACTATTTATTTGCCTGATATCTCAAATCAGACATTTCCATAACTTAATTCATTATTTTGCCCAAATCATCTCCGCTTTGTCTCTTTCCTAACTCAGTCAACGGCTACCGTGCCTTCATTCAACTGAGCTAGCGAAATTTGCATGACAATTTTGAGTCTTCTCTCTCACTTTCTTATCCACTCTATCTAATCAGTCATCAAGTCCTCTCAATTCTACCTATTGAATTGTCCCCACTCTCAGCTCCATCTACTTTTCACACTCCTCCTGAAACCACCCTGGTCCATGCTCCTGCCATCTCCTTCCTGCATTGTTGCTACAGATTTCTAACTGGTCTCCTGACCTCAGTCTTGTGGCCCCCCTATAATCTCTTTAAAATTGATTATGAACTATTTAAAGTATACAGAGAGTTATAGAGAATGACAGAACAGAGCCATTAATCTACCACCTAGATTTGACAAACACTCGTGTTTTGCCATATTTGGATTAATTAGCTGAAAAATAAAATGTTACAGATATAGTTAAAGAAAAGGACACACAATTTCTTTCTCCACCACCTTCTACCCCAGAGGTAATTACCAACTAAGTTGGTGTATATTCTTTCTTTCCATGTTTTAAAAGTTAACATGTATCCACAAATGGCATATTGTTTTCATTATTTAAAATTTACACACATTGTATCATACTACGTGTACAATTCTGAAAATCTTAATAAATGTCATGTCTTTGAGATTTATCCACGTTGATACAGAGATGTGATTCATTCATTTGAACTGCTACATTGAACTTCAGCTACATGCTGAGCTTTCCTTATCCATTTCCTTAGGTCTTTGGTTGTGTCCAGGGTTTCACTATATAAAGAGTGCTACAGTGCATCCTTATTCATAGATCCCTGTACATTTTTGTTCGTCTCCCCTCCAAGGTGGAGATCTAAAATGAGAATAGGCAAGCGTTATGGTGTGAGCATCTTTACCAGATCCTGCCAGTTTTTTTCCACAATGGTTGTATCAGTTTATATTTCCACCAAGAGTTTATCAGAATTTCCAATTCCACATATCCTCACTGCAATTCATAAACAAATAAAATATGAAGACTGAGAAATAGTACATCATTGTTTTGTGTTTCCCTCATTGCTACTGATTTTGAAAATTTTCACGTATTTGTCATTGGTGTTTTCTGTAAATTGTTCGTATCTTCTGCATATTTTTATATTGTTTGTTTTTTAAAATTAATTTTAAAAGTTCTTTATACATTCCAGAAACCAAGCTTTTGTTGACTGTGTACTTGCTTTTTACTTTATAGTATCATATGTCCTTCCAAAATTTAAACTTTTTTTTTATTGAAGTATAGTTGATTTACAATATTATGTTAGTTGGAGGTGTACAGCATACTGATTCAGTATTTTTGCAGATTATACTCCATTATAGGTTATTACAAAATAATGGGTATAATTCCCTGTGCTATACAGTAGATGATTGCTGCTTATCTATTTTATATATAGTAGTTTGTGTCTGTTAATCCCATACCCCTACTTTGTTCCTCCCCTTCCCTCTCCCCTTTGGTAACCACAAGTTTGTTTTCTCTATCTGTGAGTTTTATTCCATTATTAAATCCATTATCCATTCAGAATTTTAAATTTTAATATAGAAAAATAACATATTTTTCATTTTGGTTTGTGCTTTGGTTTTGTTTAAAAATCTCACTCTCATGATGTCTTAAGGTTGTCTTGCTATGTTTTCCTCTGAAAATTTTACAGTTTTTAATTTTTTTTTTAACACTTAGGTTCTTCAATTTATTTGCAATTCCTATGTGTGAGTGGCATGGCTGTGGGATTAAACTTTATTTTATTTTTCATATACATAGCTAGATGGACAACACCATTTATTGACTAAACCATTTCTCCACTAATCTATAATGTCAGTTCTGCCCGTACTGAGTTCCTTTATGTGTGGGTAGGCTTTGGAGCTTTTTATTCTTTGTCTTTGATTTGCTTATACTTACATCAGCACTGCATACTTTAATTGCTACAGCTTTATAGTTACTGTTTTAAAAAATGAAGATATAATTTACATATCATAAAGTTCATTCTTTCAAAGTGTACTATTTGGTTTTTATTTTTTTTAATATTCCCAGAGTTGTGCAACAATCACTCCAATCAATATTAGAACATTTCTATCACCCCCAAAAGAAACCCTGTACTCTTTAACTATCATTTCCAAATTCCCCATCCCCCCTCAGCCCTAGGCAACCACTAATCTATGTTTTATCTTTATATATTTGTGTATTCTGGATATGTTATACATGTGGTGTAATGTTTTCAAGGTTCCTCCATGTGTAGTATGTAAGAGTACCATTTTGTTTTTTATGGCTGGATAATATTCCATTGTATATCTATATGATAATTTGTTTATACATCCATTAGTTGATGGGCACTTCGAATTTCCCCCTTTTTGGCTGTTAAGAATAATGCTGCTATGAATTTTCGTGTACAAGTTTTTGTATGAACATATGTTTTTAATTCTCTTGACTATATACTTAGGTGTGGAATTGCTGGGTCACACGGTAACTCTGCTTAACGTTTTGAGGAACCACTACACTATTTTTTAAGTTGGCTGCACTATTTTATATTCCCACCAGCACTGTATGAGGATTCTAATTTTTCCACATCCTCACCGATACTAGTTAACTTACAATTTTTTGATTATAGCCATCCTAATAGGTATGAAGTGCTATCTCATTGTGGTTTTTTTGCATTTCGCTGATGACTAATGATGTTGAGCATTTTTTTTTCTTGTGCTTATTGGTTACTATGAATCATCTTTGGAGAAATATCTGTTTAGATCATTTACCCATTTTTAAATTGAATCTTTTTATTGTTGAGTTGTAAGAATGATTAGTGTTTATATCTAGTAAGGTAAGTTGTTCCTCTCACCCTCATCCTCTTCTTTCTTTTCTTCCTCCTCGTCCTTCAAAATTATCATGGTTGTTCTTTGCTCTCCACTCATCTTTATGAATCTTAGGATCAACTTGCTGTATGTCACTCTCTCTCTCTATATATATATATATATTGTTTTGGCAGATTTTTCATTGAATTAAGAGATAGATTGCTTTGGGAGAGAACTGCCATCTTCAGATAATTGTTTCTGCATCTATGAACATGGTATATCTCTCCCTTTGTTTGGATCTTCTTTATGTTGTATTCTGACAGTCTTCATCTGCACTCTCTTATGGAGAAATTCACTGCTGTTCAATTATGTGAATAACTTTGCAAACCCTTTTCTGAGGTTGAAGCACTGGGTCAATTTACCAGTATCCCCATTTTCCTTATGTTGGTTTAACAGTTACTTTTCCTTCTCATGTACTCTCTGATATCTTCATATTCACATTTTAGCATTTTAGGAAACTCCAAGTGCTCCCAGACCCCTGATCTTGGAAGAACATTCCATCAAAATGTTCCATATTTTCAGAAAAAAGCCTGGGTTGGAACTTAGAATATAGAAATTGATAGGATGAATCTTGCCTTCAAAAACTCTTGACATGTCTTGAAGGATGCTAATGTATTAACAAATAATTATATGGTTAGTTTCCAGAGAAGTGAAGTATTTTGGTTTTGGTGAAAGAAGTTGCCTTTTAAAAGTTGACCAGTTCTTCTGTGTTATAGGGAGGGATAAGAAGTCATGGTGAAAAGTATCTCTGGGAACAGGGACATAAGGAAGATTAAAGTGTGGAGTCAACCAGTGGCTTTGGAAAGGTTGCAAGCAGAAAATTATTATGGTTTACCAAGTCCCTACTTCTTGGTGTCTGGAACTAGAAAGCTTTTAGGTAGAGGATGAACAATATTCACATGGGTCTATGGAGCATGAGAGAAGTAACACAATTGTTTGAGTTTCTAAGTTGTGAGAACTTCTTTGATTGAACAAGATGGGCAGGGCAGAAGTCAGTAGAGCAGAAAGGGTGCAAAAGGAGAATATAGTAGGAAGAATGGGGGGAGCCTGGACTTTTGACCAGGACTCAGAACGTGTGACAAAGGCCGATTCTGGAAAGATCACTACACTTGATCTTAGCCAAAAGGCCGAGAAGCGATTGGAAAGATCACTGAAGCTGAGACTGGGAGCCTCTTTTGACCCATCCTCAAATGTAAGTGTGTTGGGAATAATGATTAGGGTAACTGCATCTTGCTTGCCACCAAGAAGGCTTCTTCTGGGGCTTTCTTTTCCGAAGTGTTTCACCTTTCAGCCTCTAGGTGGTGCCCCTGAACCCTAGCAACTCTAGTTTGTGAAAAGAGCAGAATTGACTCCGAACTAGCTGTTATCAAAAAGCAGTGATCCTAATGATTAATGATGTTGAGCATTCTTTCATGTGTTTGTTGGCATTCTTTATATCTTCTTTGGAGAAATGAAGAACCTAGGGATAAGACAGGAATAGAGGCGCAGACCTACTGGAGAACGGACTTGAGGATATGGGGAGGGGGAAGGGTGAGTTTTGACAGGGCGAGAGAGAGTCATGGACATATACACACTAACAAACGTAGTAAGGTAGATAGCTAGGGGGAAGCAGCCGCAAGGCACAGGGATTTTAGCTCGGGGCTTTGGGACAGCCTGGAGGGGTGGGATGGGGAGAGTGGGAGGGAGGGAGACGCAAGAGGGAAGACACATGGGAGCATATGTATATGTATAGCTGATTCACTTTGTTATAAAGCAGAAACTAACACACCATTGTAAAGCAATTATACCCCAATAAAGATGTTAAAAAAAAAAAAGCAGTGATCCTGGTGAGGCAAGAAGGACATCCTGAGAATACATGGGGGGAGAGGGGAAGCTCAATTCAGTGTTTAATCATAATTAAAAAACCCTAATCTCAAGGGGGTAAAGCAGATATATCAGTTGCAGTGATAATATGGAGGGTTGAGCAGTATAATAAAGATATTAATTAATTTTTCATTCAGCACGTTTTTATTAAATGTCTACTATGTGTCAGAAAGTGTTCTAGGTGCTAGACATGCACATAACAGTCAAAAAAAAAAAAAGCCTCTGCCTGTTGTCTAGCTGGGGAGATAGACAGTAAACAGATAAACAGGTGCTTGGGTACAAAGCATAGAGGAGACAAGAGGAGTATTTAGGAAGAAGCCAGAGGCACCAGGGGATGGTTTCCCAGAACAGGAGTTTCCAAGAGGAATAGGAGCCCACCATGCAGATCCAGCCAGTGGAGAAGGAATAGAAAGGAGAGGGCACTGGGGATTGAGAAAAAAATGTGTGCTTAGACCTGGAGGTCTCAACCAGATGGAGGATGGGCTCGGGAAACTGTCTGAGAGTCACTCCATCTTGCTGGATGCGAAGTGCTGGGAATGAGGCTGCAGAGGTATTTGGTGCCCCTGTAACGGTTGGACAAGCTCTGGGGTTGAGCTTTACTGGGTAGTGATGGGAAAGCAGTGGAGGATTCTAAGTGTGGGAGTGGGGTGGGCAGATTAGCCGGCAGCATCTTAGGGGATGGTTGGAGAGGAGCCTGACTGAAGTCAGGGAGACCAGTTGGAAGCGGTACGGGCTGCTGTCCAGGGGCTGTCAGAGAAGAGAAGCAGCCACCTGAGCTAATGGTGTCAAAGAAGATGGAGGAAAGGAGGTGGGAATTTGGTGACTGATTGAACATGGGCCTCAGGAGGAACAGAGGAGTCAACGTCAGTGCCCTGGCCCCTGTCTGGGTCACCATTCGTATAGCCTGAGATGGTTTCCTCAGCCCCACGCAGGCGTCTTCCTGACCCAAAAGCCATTTTTTATTACTTTCCAGTGTGTAAAGTAACCCAAACTGAACTAATAAAGCACAGTGGTTTCACTGTAATGAGCAGAAGAGAGTAATTTGTAATTAGCATGTACATTATTTGTACATAATGGGTGCTTCCAAAATCCTTGGGAGGGCTGTTTGTCTTACTAAGTATTTAAACCCCTCCTCCTCCCAACCATCTTGTTTATGCTGTTTATTTGTACTCACGTTCATTCACCTGCAGCGGTCTGCCCAGGGTCTGCGGCCAGAGTGGCACACACAGGAGTGTGCAGTCACCTTGTTCACCCTTTCATAAATGGTACTCCATGCTGGCATGACACAGGGACCCAAACACTCATGCCTACACATAAGTGTGTGCATGCACGTATATCCACATGCACCCATTCCCTGTGCATACGTGCCTGGGAAGTACATGTACATAGAACATGTGTACTCATAAGAAGTCCACGGTGCAAGTGTGCATCCATAACTCTGCCCAAGTACATGTGTGTGCGTACACACAGGTCTGTGTGCCCACATGTTTATGCGGGTACTCACATATGTGCTGGGAAAGGTCAGGGATTCAAGTGGTCCTTCTCTCCTTAAGTATTGATGCTATCAGACCTTCATCCTTTGGGTCTAGTCCAAAGATTTGAGATTTTGAGTCTTTACCTTCTTGCTCATGGCATCTTGCCCTTGTGAGGCTCAGCTACCATGGCAGCCAATAATGTTATCTCCTGGTTATGCTCCTGGCTAGCTGGGCTTAGGAAAGTTGTGTGAAACAGAGATCCTACCTGTACCATAGCAACAGGTCAGAAAGTAGACTTTTGCCTTCTTGGGCCCAGGGCTCTGCTTGGGCAACAAGCAATAAACAGTCATACTTAATACCATGGTTTTTGGCTCTCAGGCAAAATCTCTGCACAATGATCAGGAAGATACAAAACAGATACGTTCTGAGCACTAATTATGCACCAGGACTTTCCATGAACTTTACCACACAGACTCTTTCTACCAGGATTTTGAGGGCGGCATTATTATTTTTGTTTTTGCAGACATGGAAACGGAAGCTCAAAGAAATGAAAGCATTTGCTCAAGGCTGCACAGAAGTGGGCTTGAGCCCAGATGAGTCTCTTACACTATTTAATCTCTGCTTCTCCTCAGTAAACCATCCTCTGCCCCTCTGGTCCCCCCAAAACAGGGCCTGCTGGAGCAAATATGAGAGGATGACAGAGCTGGCTATGGTCCTTGGTACCTCTGACCTCCCACAAGGCATCCCATTGATGAGCTAAAGAGCAAAGATGGGGTGTTCCATTCACCCAAGGGCCAGAGATGCTCCTTCCTGGGGAAAACTAACCTTTTCTGATTTTGAGGTTTGCTTTTGATGTGACTCCAGAGAAGCAGCTGGTAAAGTCTTCCTTTCCCTGAGGCTCTGAGTAGACGTCATTCCTCAGGTTCTCCCTGGGAGCTGTGCTCCTAAAATCAAGAAAATAGGGTTTGGGAGAGCAACACACAGCTCTACTCACCACCAGTCCCTCCCATCAGGAAGCTTGCACAAGCCTCTTAGATAGCCTCATCCACCAGAGGGCAGACAGCAGAACCAAGAAGAACTACAATTCTGCAACCTGTGGAAGGAAAACCACATTCACAGAGACAGACAAAATTAAAAGGCAGAGGACTTTATACCAGATGAAGGAACAAGACAAAACCCCAGAAAAACAACTAAATGAAGTGGAGATAGGCAACCTTCCAGAAAAAGAGTTCAGAATAATGATAGTGAAGATGATCCAGGACCTCAGAAAAAGAATGGAGGCAAAGATGGAGAAGATTCAAGAAATGTTTAACAAAGACCTAGGAGAATTAAAGAACAACACCTAGAAGAATTAAAGAAAAAACAGAAATGAACAATATAATAACTGAAATGAAAAATACACTAGAAGGAATCAATAGCAGATAACTGAGGCAGAAGAATGGATAAGTGACCTGGAAGACAGAATAGTGGAATTCACTGCCGTGGAACAGGATAAAGAAAAAAGAATGAAAACAAATGAAAACAGCCAAAGAGACCTCTGGGACAACATTAAACGCAACAACATTGGCATTATAGGGGTCCCAGAAGGAGAAGAGATGAAGAGATTATAGTCGAAAACTTCCCTAACATGGGAAAGGAAACAGCCACCCAAGTCCAGGAAGTACAGAGAGTCCCAGGAAAGGAAAAACCCAAGGAGAAACATGCTAAGACATGTAGTAATCAAATTGACAAAAATTAAAGACAAAAATTATTAAAAGCAGCAAGGGGAAAATGACAAATACCATACAAAGGAACTCCCATGAGGTTAACAGCTGATTTCTCATCAGAAACTCTACAAGCCAGAAGGGAGTGGCACAATATATTTAAAGTGATGAAAGGGAAGAACCTACAACCAAGATTACTCTACCCAGCAAGGATCTCATTCAGATTTGATGGAGAAATCAAAAGCTTTACAGACAAGCAAAAGCTAAGAGAATTCAGCACCACCAAACCAGCTCTACAACAAATGCTAAAGGAACTTCTCTAAGTGGGAAACACAAGAGAAGAAAAGGACCTACAAACAGAAATCCATAGGGCTTCCCTGGTGGCACAGTGGTTAAGAACCCGCCTGCCAATGTAGGGGACATGGGTTCAAGCCCTGTTCCGGGAAGACCCCACATGCTGTGGAGCAACTAGGCCCGGGCACCACAACTACTGAGCCAGTGCTCTAGAGCCCACGAGCCACAACTACTGGAGCCTGCGCCCCTAGACCCCGTGCTCTGCAACAAGAGAAGCCACTGCAAAGAAAAGCCCATGCACTGCAATGAAGAGTAGCCCCCACTAGCCACAACTAGAGAAAACCCGCACGCAGCAACAAAGACCAAATGCAGCCAAAAATAAATAAATAAAATTAATTAATTAAAAAAAGAAACCCATAACAATTAAGAAAATGGTAATAGGAACACACATATTGATAATTACCTTAAATGTGAATGGATTAATGCTCCAACCAAAAGCCACATGCTTGCTGAGTGGATAAAAAAATAAGACCCATATATATGCTGTCTATAAGAGACCCACTTCAGACCTAGGGACACATACAGACTGAAAGTGAAGGGATGGGAAAAGATATTCCATGCAAATAGAAATCAAAAGAAAGCTGGAGTAGCAATACCCATATCAGATAAAATAGAATTTAAAATAAAGAATGTTACAAGAGACAAGGAAGGACACTCCATAATGATCAAGGGATCAATCCAAGAAGAAAATATAACAATTATAAATATATATGCACCCAACATAGGAGATATTCAACATAGTTTTGGAAGTCCTAGCCATGGCAATCAGAGAAGAAAAAGAAATGAAAGGAATACAAGTTGGCAAAGAAGAAGAAAAACTGTCACTGTTTGCAGATGACATGATATTATACATAGAGAATCCTAAAGATGCTACCAGAAAGCTACTAGAGCTAATCATTGAATTTGGTAAAGTAGCAGGATACAAAATTAGTGCACAGAAATTTCTTGCATTCCTATACACTAACAATGAAAGATCAGAAAGAAAAATTAAGGAAACAGTCACATTTACCATCGCAACTAAAAGAATAAAATACCTAGGAATAAACCTACCTAAGGAGGTCAAAGACCTGTACTCAGAAAACTATAAGACACTGATGAAAAATATCAAAGATGATGCAAACTGATAGAGAGATATACCATGTTCTTGGATTGGAAGAATCAATATTGTGAAAATGACTATACTACCCAAAGCAATATACAGATTCAATGGAATCCCTATCAAATAACCAGTGACATTTTTTTACAGAACTAGAACAAAAAAATCTTAAAATTTGTATGGAGACACAAAAGACCCCGAAAAGCCAAAGCAGTCTTGAGGGAAAAAAATGGAGCTGGAGAAATCAGACTCCCTGACTTCAGACTGTACTACAAAGCTATAGTAATCAAGACCATATGGTACTGGCACAAAAACAGAAATATAGATCAATGGAACAGGATAGAAAGCCCAGAGATAAACCCACACACCTATGGCCAACTAATCCATGGCAAAGGAGGCAAGGATATACAATGGAGAAAAGACAGCCTCTTCAATAAATGGTGCTGGGAAAACTGGACAGCTACATGTAAAAGAATGAAATTAGAACACTCCCTAATACCATACAGAAAAATAAACTCAAGACGGATTAGAGACCTAAACGTAAGACTGGACACTATAAAACTGTTAGAGGAAAACATAGGAGGAACACTCTTTGACATAAATCACAGCAAGATCTATTTTGACTCACCTCCTAGAGTAATGGAAATAAAGACAAAAATAAAGAAACGGGACCCAATGAAACTTAAAAGCTTTTGCACAGCAAAGGAAACTATAAAGAAGATGAAAAGACAACCCTCAGAATGGGAGAAAATATTTGCAAACAAATCAACGGACAAAGGATTAATCTCCAAAATATATAATCAGCTCATGCAGCTCAATATTAAAAAAGCAAAGACCCCAATCAAAAAATAGGCAGAAGACCTAAATAGGCATTTCTCCAAAGAAGACATACAGATGGCCTAGAATCACAGGAAAAGCTGCTCAACATCACTAATTATTAGAGAAATGCAAATCAAAACTATGATGAGGTAGCACCTCACACCAGTTAGAATGGGCATCATCAGAAAATCTACAAACAATAAATGCTGGAGAGGGTGTGGAGAAAAGGGAACCCTCTTGCACTGTTGGTGGGAATGTAAATTGATACAGCCACTATGGAGAACAGTATGGAGGTTCCTTAAAAACTAAAAATAGAACTACCATATGACCCAGCAATCCCACTACTGGGCATATCCTGAGAAAACGATAATTCAAAAAGAGTCATGTACCACAATGTTCACTACAACACTGTTTACAATAGCCATGGAAGCAACCTAAGTGTCCATCGATAGATGAATGGATAAAGAAGATGTGGCACATATGTACAATGGAATATTACTCAGCCAAAAAAAAAATGAAATTGGGTCATTTGTAGAGACGTGGATGGATCTAGAGACTGTCATACAGAGTGAAGTAAGTCAGAAAGAGAAAAACAAATATTGTATATTAACGCATACATGTGGAACCTAGAAAAATGGCACAGATGAACCTGTTTGCAGGGCAGAAATAGAGACACAGATGTAGAGAACAAACGTGTGGACACCAAGTGGGGGGAAAGTGGAGGGGGAGATGTGGTGGGATGAATTGGGAGATTGGGATTTACATATATACACCAGTATGTATAAAATAGATAACTAATAAGAACCTGCTGCATAAAAAATAAATAAAATTAAAAAATTTAAAAGAAAAAGAAAGAAAACAGGGTTTAGAACACTAGGCATGAAGACGCGTATCCCGAGTGAGAAGGAAAATCAGCAGGACTCTTTCGTTGTGTGAGAAAAATGTCACTTTCCCTAAAAGTTACCAAGTTGTGTGGTTGGTCACCTGCCAGTCATTGGCTACTTAGTCTCAGCCAACCGTCATGCTTGGACCTGGGCACAGGCAAAGTGGAAGAAGGCACCAGGCCACTTTCGGTTTGCGTTATCGGAAGAATTTTAAAGAAAAAAACGTAATACAAGTGTTTTTACAACTCTTCTTTTATTTTAGCCTAAAAATACCCGATGAGGGAAGTCATAATAGCAATCATGGTGATAACATGACGGTTATTACATAGTTACAACCAGCCAGTCCCACAATGGCCTCAAGGTGCTAAATGCTTCACATGCCACAGTATATTCAATTCTCACAGGAACCCTATAAAGTTCTGGTCCTAGAACGTGATATTATGGCTCCTATTTTACTGTTGAGAAATGAAGGATCAATGAGGTGAAGTGACATGAACAAGGCTGCAGGTAGGATCTAGTCTGACTCTGAAGACTGATTTCCTGTCCTCGTCCCATCCAAGGTTAGAGGTTACAAAGATGAACGGTGTGGGGTTGAGGTGCCAGGAACTACACGTCCGGTGTGCACTCCAAGTCTGTGTGGCCCTAATGTTGTCCCAAGCAATACTTTCCAACCAAGTCGTCTGGGTGTGGAACTTCCAGCCAAGGAATGTGAAAGGGGCCCATGTCTCCCCTGATCATACTGCTTGTCTCATGGTGTTTGCCAGTTTCTGGGGTGTAAATAGTTACAATGTGGCCAATTTCAAGCTACCAACTGTTTAAGGACTGGGAGAGAAGGGGTTGGGGGCGAGACATATCTAACAATTGCATATTTAACACTTGGTTCTCTGGCTCCAGCCCACTGTGGAGCCCAAGGCCCCAGCAATTAACCTTTTGCTACTCCCGGGCTCAACGGAGGCCAGGCCGTGGGAACAGAGCACTAGAAGGCTATTTCGAGGCGGATTCTCCGTTGCCTCAGCCTGGATGAGGCTGATGGTGTTTTACTTCTTCCTTTGCCTCCCTCGGGGAGAAAACAAAGAGTGGATCCCAGAAAGGCCAGGACCTCTAAGCTCTCAGTAAAAGCCTTTGAAAGGAGAGGAAGGTGGTTGGGTCTACACAGGGAGTGGGCAAGGAGGGGTCTCCGGAGGCCAGAGCCAGGGGCTCCATGAGTGGAGTACGGAGAAGACCTGGCAGGCTGGGAGGAAACGGCTGGCGGAAGCCCTCCCAGACCCTCCATCCTGTCTCAGTTACTCCCACACAGATTAGTGAGCCCCAGGATGCCCTTGGTATTGGCCAGCTATGCTCGGGGCTGCCCCAAAATAGACAGGACGCCTGGTGCCTCTCACTGAGGTCCCAGCTATTGTCTTTATGAGCCTTGTGGGTTCAGGGATCACATCCTAACACTTCCTTTTGGTGCTTAATCACCATCCTGATGGATGGACACTTGCACAGATAGCCTGGGGGCTGTCGGGGTCTATGCAGACTCTGGGCAGCCAGGCCTCCATTGTGTGCATGGGGAGTGATCTGGCATCCCTGCACCTCTGTCTGGGAAGGGGGAAATGGGGCTTTCGTGGAGCCTTTGCAAGGACTTAGAGGTCCTCTTTGGTTGAGGCCGGTGGAGGGGGTGGACCAGGCTCAGAGTTGGTGCCAGGGGGTGGGGGCAGCATGTGGGCTGGAGCCAGCCACTAGGGGGCGGGCCCTGACAGCAGGTGGACCCGACTAAACTGTCGAAGCTCGAAACTGACTGTAAGATGATTGACCATCACACAAAATGGGTCATTCTGGGTCTTGGGGCCCTTCCAGAATCTGATCAGCTGCAGAGAGAACCAAGGCCCAGGGAAGTCTGGGACATAAGGATGACGGAGCTAGGAGGCCATTTGTAGATTCCTTTTATCTTCTTAGTCTGTGGAAATGGGATAACGATGAGCTTCACCAGCATCTGGACGGGGATGCGGAAGTGGCTTCCCCTGCAGGTGTCCTGGGCAGGAAGGAAATCAGGGATAGGGAAGGACTCGCCTGGCATAGTCAGGAGTTGGTGGCTGCAGCCCAGGGACACAAGCCAGATATAGGAACCCTGGCTCGAGTGTGTGCAAGCCCCAAAGGGCCCTTGTTGGCCCGTGTCCTCTTGGGCCTGTCTGGCCAGGCCAGCTTCCTGTTAGCCCCGTGGTGCCGAGCTTAGCTTTTTTTCAGCTTCTCCAAAGAAGACCCTGCCCTTTCTGCTCTTAGCTTTGGCTGAATCTGGCATCTTGGGGGCTTTCTGAGCCTTCTGCCTGCCCAGGATGGAGTTTTCCAAGGATGTGCTGTAGGACTGAAGCTGGAAGCCAGAGGGGTTGGGATTCACACTGAAGAGTGAAGACTGGGGAACCCACCCACTACTGATAGAGCCAGGGGCCTGCAGCCATCCATCCATCTATCCATCCATCCATCCATCCATCCATCCATCGTCCATCCATCCATCTATCCATCTACTCGTTCACCATCTATCCACTAATCCATTCGACGAGTATATGTCATTGAAGCTTACTCTGTGCCAGGCTCTCTTCTAAGTCCTAAGAATATGACCATGAACATGGCAGAAAAAGTCTCTGACCTCATGGGAACTGCATTTGAATGGCAGCATCCCAGAGCCAAGCCAGATCACTCATACGACACAAGGATGGAAAGAGATGGGTCTTCCCTTAAGCTCCCAAAGCAGCAAGCTCCCTTCACCTCCTACCCTGATACATACAAGCACACTTACAGTATATATGAAGGTACCTCAAGATGTGCATGCCCACGCATGCTCACAATGCACCCCCATGGAAATCAACATATCTGCAAGGTCACGTGCACACACACACACATATATACTGGAATGCACACCTATCTAGATACTTGTGTACACATGTCCACAAATGCACACATGCACACATACATGGACACATGAACACATACATGGACACATGAGGCATCTGCACATATTTTTACCTATATACATACATGCCCAGGAACAGACAAGCACATGTGCACACACACGCGTGCCCTGTCACTTAAGCACACTGGTGTATGCACATACCAAATACAAATATGAATATCTGGGTACACTTTGGCTCTGTATGAATGCTGGACATGTATACCCACATATACACTCATCTATGCACACAGGCCACATGCACATGGGCCTTCACATGTACATACATGTGCATGTAAATACCCCCTCTGACTTTGACCTTTCCCCAAAGCCCCCATACTCTACCATCGCCCCATCCTATCCTGGGGAATTATCCATATCTCTGACAAGAGAATGGGTTACTAATGCAGCCACAGAGCTGTTTTGACACTTTTGATGAATAACATTCAATACTATTAATTGGAACAATTGCTTTTCATTTAACTAAATCACGGGAATTGCTAAACTAAATTGAAACGGAATGTAATTTTGCCGCGCACTGGTTTAATATGGGCCTCTAAATGTCTTCTCCCTGAAGGATTAGTAACTTAATCACCTACCAGTGATAACTGCTTCCCAGGCTTAGCTGGGAGGCTTGCTGCTCTGCGGCAGCCTGGCTGGGAAAAGACTGGGTGCCCAGGGGCTTCTCCTCCCACCCTTGTCTCCTCGCCTTGCATTATTCATCTCCGGGAACACTGTTCCCTGACTTCTCTGATTCCAGCAGGACCCTCAGAGACCCTCTCCTTTTTTCCTTGCTTCTGCTGCTCTGTTTGCACTCTGGGCGGGGGTCTGTCACCCCAGGAGTCTTAATATGTGGACCAGACTCTGACTCTGGCCCTCTCTGAGCCTTGCTGAACCCCTTCATCCTGAGAACGCTGGCCACTGAGACTCTAAGGGCAATCCGCAGCTGGCCTTAGCTTCCAGAAGCAGGTTGACATGGGCCAGAAATTCCCCATGTACTGCTTGGGGGAGCAAGGAAGGCCGAGCCAGGCATGTTGTTGGAGGGTGACCAATTGTCCCGGTTTGCCAGGGACAGAGGGATCTGCAGGACATGGAATTGCCAGTGCTAAAACTAAACAGTCTCTGGCAAATGAGGACAGAGCCTCACACTAACTGTGGGGCCATCTGTACCTCCAGATAGAAATCATCTTTAACATTTATTGAGTGCTTACTGTATGCTAGCAGCTTGACATACATGATCTCATTTAATTTTGTAACAATTGTATGGGGCTCAATATTATGAACATACTCCTTTAAAATGAGAAAACTGAGGCAGTTTTTTTTAACCTTATCTAAGATCTCACAGGTGTAAATATAACAACAAGGGTAATAGCAGCTAATATTTATAAGAGCTTGCTTTGCAGTAAGCACTTATGTTAAAGGCTCAGCATACATCCCCACAGCAACCTTGAAGATAGGCACCATTTTGGGGGGGGTCATACATCATTTCCTTTACTTTTTTAAAATTTAATTTTATTTTTTTATTGAAGTATAGTTGTACAATGCTATATAAGTTTAGAGGTTATACTCCATTTATAGTTATTATAAAATGGCTATATTCCCTGTGTTGTACACTATTTCCTTGTAGCTTATTTTATACATACTAGTTTGTACCCCTTAATCCCCTACCCCAACATGCCCCTCCCGCCTTCTCTCTCCCCACTGGTAACCACTAGTTTGTTCTCTGTATCTGTGAGTCAGTTTCTTTTTGGTTTTATATATATATATATAGCTTCTCTTGTTGCGGAGCACGGGCTCTAGGTACACGGGCTCCAGTAGTTGTGTGTGGCTCGCGGGCTCTAGAGCACAGGCTCAGTAGTTGTGGTGCATGGGCTTACTTGGTTCGCGGCGTGTGGGATCTTCCTGGACCAGGGGTTGAACTTGTGTCTCCTGCACTGGCAGGCAGATTCTTAACCACTGTGCCACCAGGGAAGTCCTCTTTTTTGTTATATTCACTAGTCTGTGGTATGTTTTAGATTCCACAAACAAGTGATATCATACAGTATTTGTCTTTCTCTGTCTGACTTATTTCACTTAGCATAATACCCTTCAAGTCATCCATGTTGTTGCAAATGGCAAGATTTCCTTCTTTTTTTATGGCTGAGTAACATTCTATTGTATACACATACCACATCTTCTTAATCCATTTGTCTGTTGATGGACACTTAGGTTGCTTCCATATCTTGGCAACTGTAAATAATGCTGCTATGAACTTTGGGGTGCATGTATCTTTTCAAATTCGTGTTTTTGTTTCTGTTTCAGATATATACCCAGGAGTGGAATTGCTGGGTCATATGGTAGTTCTATTTTTAATTTTTTGAGGAACCTCCATACTGTTTCCCACAGTGGCTGCACAGATTTACATTCCCACCAACAGTGTACAAGTGTTCCCTTTTCTCCACATCCTCAGATAGGCATCATTTTTATCATTCCCACTTTTACAGATGAGAAAACTGAGGCTCACAGAAGTGAGGGTTATTGTGAGTTGGTGCTAGAGTTGTGATTCAGAATACAGGGGTGTCTCCCTGCCAGTGCCCACTGTTCTGGCCTGACAATGAGGGGGTTCCCAAGTTCTTTTCTTCTGGATGATCTGAGGAGACCTGAGCAGTGGGCTTCTGGGTATTAGAGTCACTGAGAGAAGCGTGGTATCCTCTCAATACAACTCCTGCCCTTGGGTGTACAACTTGGTATGGCCACTCGCTGAATAAGGGTTTCCAGGGCAGACTGCCCTCTCCACTACCGGTGACATGGTACCTGGCGTCAGCCCTTGAGTGAGTTCTGCAAGTGGTTATGGGTTCTGTAAGTTCTGTCAGCCCATCTTCCTGTCCACTCCTGCTGAGACCTCATGGGGACTGTAGCAACAACCTTTTCAAAGGTCAGTCTATGTCCTGCCTCTCCATTCCCTCCCCTACCCGACTCCCCAAGGCAGAATTTCTAAACATGCCTCTGGGTTGCCACTCTGAAATAGATACTTGAGGAGGTAGGTGCCCATTTGGAGAGGGAATAACATTATTGAGCTCTTACTAAGAGCTCAACACTACACCAGATGTTTTGTATACATGCTGATCTGATCCAATAACATCTCAGAGGGCTGGAATTATTATCTCCATTTTATAGCTCAGGGAACTCAGGCATGGAGGGCAAAGGGATTGCCTGAAGCCATGCATTTAGTACCTGGCAGGTTGAGGTCTAGGAATCAGGCTGCTTGATTCCATACACCACTTTCTCTCCCTGGGCTGGGTCTACCGTTCCCACGAGTGTAGCTGCTTCAGACCTCCAACTTTCTCAGTCTCTCTGCGGAGGCAGCTTGACAAGGTGGTGAAGCTCACGGGGTCTGAAGACAAATGAAAGTGGCCTGAAGCCCGGGGCTTTTCCATCAATCATGGGACCTGGGGCTGAGATCCCCTTTATCTTCCCGTGTAGAATAGGGATTCCCACTGTCCCCATTTCATAGCCGTGTTGGGATGCTGCCATAAGGCGTTCAGCTCAGCGCCTGGCACAGAGCAGAGGCTTAATAAATGGTGGTTCCCATTATAATTTTTATTATTTCTTTAAAAAAATTAATTTTATTATTTATTTATTTTTAATAGAAGTATAGTTGATTTATAGTGTGTTTTGGTGTACAGCAATGTGATTCAGTTATACATATATGTATATATGTGTCTATACGTACATATATCTATTCCTTGTCATATTCTTTTCTGTCATAGTTTATTATAAGATATTAAATTTAGTTCCCTGTGCTATACAGTAGGACCTTGTTGTTTATCTTATATATAGTAGTTTGTATGTGCTAATGCCAAACTCCTAATTTATTCCTTCCTCTTGTTTCCCCTTTGGTAACTATAATTTTGTATTCTATGTCTGTGAGATTGTTTCTGTTTTGGAATACTACTCAGCCATAAACAAGAATGAAATAATGCCATTTGAAGCAACATGGATGGACCCAGAGATTATCATACTAGTAAGTGAAGGAAGTCAGGCAGAGGAAGACAAATATCATATGATATTACTTATATATGGAATCTAAAAAAATTAACTTATTTATTTTTATTATTTCTGATGGTTTGGCAGGAGGTTCTCCAGAGTTCAACACTGCAGACTGTCAGGCCCTGCCTCTCTCCACGTTTTATGCTGCTCGAGCCCTTGAGTTTCCCATTAACTTAATAGGTCTGGACATAAGGGAGCCAGTTGTTCATGGAATCCCAAATGCAATCAACAATCTCGCCTTCACTGCTCCCATTCACTAAAATTGACGTGCATGTATTGAACACCAAGGCTGCGTGGGGCCCTGAAGCTGCCGCTGAGCTGGTTTCATCCTCTTGCTGAACCAGGAGGAGGAGCTAAGGTGGTGGTTCTCCAAGTGTGGACCCTGAACAAGCACCACCAATATCGCCTGGGAACATGTTAAAGATGCCAGTTTTCAGGCTCACCCCGAGCCCTACTGAACCAGAAACGGTGCAGGTAGGACCCAGGCACCAGTGTTTTTTTTTTTTTTTTGCTGTACGCGGGCCTCTCACTGCTGTGGCGTCTCCCGTTGCGGAGCACAGGCTCTGGATGCGCAGGCTCAGCGGCCATGGCTCACGGGCCCAGCCACTCCGCTGCATGTGGGATCCTCCCGGACCAGGTCACGAACCCGTGTCCCCTGCATCGGCAGGCGGACTGTCAACCACTGCACCACCAGTGAAGCCCGGCACCAGTGTTTTAATGAGCATTCCAAATCATTCTAAGGCATGCTAAGGTTTGAGAAACATTGCTCTAAGAGACCAGAATGCAGCTATTCTCAGAGGGAGCAGCCAAGCCTGTGGCATCTGGGGAGGAAGAGTGGTACCCAGTGTGGGGGGGGCTCCTCTGGGGAGCAGGACGCTCTGACCCTGAATGCCTGCCCCTCTTGGGCTTGGGATGAGGGGAGGAACTGGAGCTGCTGCCTGTGCAGCACCTTTGGCGAATTGGTAAAAGGTGCCTCTTCCTTGGGGTGGATGCTGTGCTGCTGGTGAGTGGAGCATGAACTTGATGTCCATTTTCATCCACCTCCCTTGTGTGCAAGCCTCGGGCAAACTGTATGCTGTCCTGGGAGTATTTGAGAGGGGAAAGACACACCATGCCTGTCCCCACCTGGGTGGGCTGGATCCTGGGATGCTGGGCAAGCCGCCAGGGTGAGTCCCCCTGCTGCACGGACTCTCCCCAGACCTCAGGCCTCTGCGATCCTTTAAAAGAAACAGGCTGCCATGACCAAAGCGCTTGGGAGAAACAGGGCAGTGAAAGAGCAGTTATGAAGACAGCATGCTGCAGACCAGAGGAGATAGCCTGCCCTGAGCCAACACTGGAGAAAATAAAACAGATGTTTGATAGCTTCTCGATGTGCAGGTCCCCTTAGAGCACTGTCCTCTTCCAAAGACTAGCCAGCAGACACTGATGGAGACATCAGACAAAGCACTGGGTGTGGTCATGGGGCAAGAAGATGTCTTGGCCACAGCCTGCCCTAATCGGCACCCAGTCAACCAGCCTTCTTCCTCCCTCCCTCTCTCCTCTCGCTCCCTCATGGGACCCTCTCAGTTCACTCTCCCATTCTCCTAGCATAGGCTACTTCACTTGGGCTTCACCACCTCTGGGTTCTGGCGTAAGGGAGGCCCCCTTCCCCCTTTGTCACTCCTCTTCTTGGGGTCTGCTGTCCCCCCACTTCACCCTGGAAGCTTTCCTAGGCTTTGTCCTCAGCTGGCCACCTGGAATACTGCATTAATTGGTCCTAGGGCCATGCCCTAGTCCATGTTTCTCTCTTTCCCAGAAGGCAACTTCCTGGGGGTAGGGGACTACCTGCATCTCCTCCTCTTCTGTCCCTCAGACTAGGAGCTTCTGAGAGCAAGGCCAGATCTTTCTGCCCATGAATGAGTTTCTCTGCTCTGACATCTGCTGCCACACATTTCGGACAAAGTAGAGGGAGAGAGAGCCCTCCCAAGTCCAGCTCCAGGGGGCCCCAGACCTGCCTCACTGGCAATGTCTCTGGCCTGGATTCTGACATTTTTAAATGCAATAAGAGCTATGTATTTAGAAAGTTAGGATATGCTGACATGTATGGTCTCAGTGGCCACAGCTGTAATCAGTTGTCAATTCATAGCTATCAGCACCTTCATTCCTACTCGGATAGGTGACAGCCTACTGACCATCAAAATCCATCCTTTTCTCCTTTGTAATAACAGTGGTAGTTACATGATTCCTCAGTGAGACACCGTCTTTTATTTCCCCTTCAAATTAGATGTGGTAATGTGAATAATTTATTTTGGATAGAATATGAGCAGAAGTACTTTCGACCATGTCCAGACCTAACTCATAACCCCCCTACACGTGCTCCTCTGTGTCAATTCCCTTTTTGGTCCATTGTGACCGCAGCAAGTAGGGTGAGCTTGGAGTGTTGAAAATGACAAGGTCACTATCAGCCTGGGTATTTGAATGACTACTGGAACAGAATTCCACTGACCTGGAACCTCTCCTCTGGAAAGTTATGTGAGAATAAATATACCTTTTATTTTTTGAGCCACCAAAATTTTGTTTGTTATAGCTAGTTAGTTTATCCTACTAAGTACATTACTTATACCCCATGGAAGGCATAGTTTCTAAAATAGCCCTTAAAATGTCCCACCCTAATACCCAAAGCCTATGAATGAATAAGGTGGAATATCAATCCCATGATTATGTTATGTTATATAGCAAGTTGACCTTAAAACAGGGAGATTACCCTGCGTTATCCAAGTGGATTCAATGTAATCACATGAGCCCTTAAAAGCAGAAAAAACTTTCTCTGGCAGTTGGCAGAAGGGGAAGCCAGAGAGATTCAAAGAAGAGGAACTCGATATGCCATGGCTGGATTGAAGATGGAGAGGGTGATGTGAGAGGGAATGTGGGTGGCCTCTAGCAGCAGACAGTGGTCCCAGCCTGACAGTCAGAAAGGTCCTCAGATCTAGAGCAGCTGCAAAGAACTGGATTCTGCCAACAGCATGAATGAGCTTAGAATCAAATTCTTCCCCTGAGCCTCCAGATAGGAGTCCAGCCTGGCCAACACCTTGATCTCTGCCTTGAAACTCAGCGGAGAACTCAGATGAGCCCACTTGGGTTTTCGACCCACACAATTGTGAAATAATAACTGGGTACTATTTGAACCGTTACGTTTGTGATAATTTGTTATTTAACAATAGAAAATCAATCCAATCCCTTAAATGCAGGGTCTCTAAACTTATTTGTTTCTGCTCTCTCCGAAGTCCAAGGATATTGCCTGGCATGTAGGAGCTTATGAAATTTCTGCTGAATGGGTACATCAGTTAGTGTGGGAGGTGAATGAGAATCCTTGGGATACTGATCAGAGGATGGCACACCTTTCTGGTAAAGGGCCAGATAGTAAATATTTAGGCTCTGTCATGACTACACAATTCTGTCATTGCAGTGCAAAAACAGCCATAGACAGCATGTAAATAAATATGCCTGGCCATGTTCCAATAAAACTTTATTTAAAAACAGGTGGTGGGCCAGATTTGACCTGCAAGCCATAGTGTGCTTTCACCCAAAGGTATGAAATCTTTGGCAGAGGACGACATGTTTTAAATAAATGTTTTATGGACAGAAAGAGTTTCTACTATAAGAAATACTTGCTCATTCAGTAGGTTGTCTTTTCATTCTGTTGATTATTTCCCTTGAGTACAGAAGCTCTTTAGTTAGTCTGATGTAGATCCATGTGTGTAATTTTGCTTTTGTTGTTTGTGCTTTTGGTGTCATATCCAAGAAATCATTGCCAAGCCCAATGTCATGAAACGTTTCCCCTATGTTTTCTTCTAGGAGTTTTACAGTTCTGGGTCTTATGTTTAAATATTTAATCCATTTTGAGTTGATTTTTAGTGTATGGTGTAAGACAGGGTCCAATTTCATTCTTTTGCATGTGGATATCCAATTTTCCCAACAGTCTTTGTTCAAGAGACTGACTTTTCCCTATTCTTGGCACCATTGTTGAAGACCTTGTGACTGTATGTGCTTGGGTTTATTTCTGGGCTCTCTATTCTGTTGCATTGGTCTATGTGTCTGTTTTTATGACAGTACCATACTGTTTTAAATGTGAGAACATATTTTCAAACCATACATCTGTTAAGAAATTAATATTCAAAAAATATAAGAAACTCCTACAACTCAATAGCCAAAAAATCCAAATAACCTGATTTAAAAATAGGAAGACATTTGAATAGACATTTCTTCAAAGAAGACATACAAATGGCCAATAGGCATAAGAAAATATGCTCAGCATTACTAATCATCAGGGAAATGCACAACCATAATGAGATATCACCTCATACCTATGGCTATTATAAAAACAAAACAAAACAAAAAAGATAAACGTTGGTGAGGATATAGAGAAACTGGAACCCTTGCACACTGTTGGTAGGAATGCAAAATGGTGTAGCTGCTATGCAAAACAGTATGGCATTTCTTCAAAAATTAAAAAATAAAATTACCATATGATCCAGCAATCCCACTACTGGGTGTTTATCTAAAAGAATTAAAATCAGGATCTCAAAGAGATACCTGCACTCTCATGTTCATTGCAGCATTATTCACAATAGCCAAGCTATGGAGACCACCTAAATGTCCACCAACAGCTGAGTGGATAAAGAAAGTGTGGTCTATACATACAATGGAGTGTTATTCAGCTTTAAAGAAGAGGGAAATCCTGCCATGTGACAGGATGTGACAACATGGATGAACCTCAAGGACATCATGTTAAGTGAAATAAGCCAGACTCAGAAGGACAAATACTGCATAAGTCCACTTATATGAAGTATCTAAAATAGTAAAACCCATAGAAATGGAGAGTAGAACAGTGGCTGCCAGAAGTTGGGGGTGGGCAATGGGGAGTTACTACTTAATGGGTACAGTTTTGCAAGATGAATAAGGTCTAGAGAGCTTCCCTGGTGGCAGTGGTTAACAATCCACCTGCCAATGCAGGGGACACAGGTTCGAGCCCTGGTCCGGGAAGATCCCACATGCTGCAGAGCAACTAAGCCCGCAAGCCACGACTACTGAAGCCCGCGCACCACAGCGAAGAGTAGCTCCCAGTCACGGCAACTAGAGAAATCCTGCACACAGCAATGAAGCCAAAAATAAAAAAAAATATAAGTAAATAAAATAAATTTATATATATATATATAAAGAGTAAGTTCTAGAGATCTGGACGGCACTGTTGCTGTTAGTTAACAATACTGTAGTGTACACTTAAACACTTGTTAAGGAGGTAGATGTCATGGTAAGTGTTGTTTCCACAATAAAAAAGAAAAATGCTGGGTCAGGTTTGAGAATCCTTGTCATTCCAGAGCACATGGAGCGTCTTGCTTTCTAGGGAAACGAATCCCATCTAAAAGGTCTCTTATCTTTCTTTGGCTTGGCGATTGCTTCAATCAACATGGCCTTAGCTAGTTTATGCCTCTTTCAGCGAGGCAGGTCCTCTGGCCTGGCACCGGGGGAACCCAGTCTGCAGTGCTGGCAGGGTAGAGGGCTCACTCAGCCAGCCCTGAGCTGAGCCCCCTCCCCAGGCCTGAAGCCTGAGCCAGGGTCCACAGCCAGCCCGTAGCAGAACTGGTACAGTGCTTATGGGTCTGCCTGCCCATCCTTCATGAATTTTTATTAAACAAAACTGTAAGCAGATTGATTTTGTCCTCTTTTATTGCATTTTTATCTAATTCCCTTTCATGGCGGAGGCTCCATCATGTTACCGCAGAGTAAATCACTCTGGGGCATCAGGCCAATGCCTTGGAGAAGGGCAGGATCTGGCTTCCCAAGAGCACATTTACTGCATAAGAACCTTTATTAGCGGAGAGCCATTGATTTTTTTTTTTTTCAGGTCATAGCCCCTTCACCATCCTTTAAATAAAAGAGTATCACAAAGTTATAGTAGAAGAGAGACTCTGTAAGGCCTGGGTCATGGGGTGCCGGCTTGTCTTCAGGTCTGACAACCCCTGTACCACCCACAAATTTCCACTCTGTGCTGGGCATGGTCTTATGAAAAGCATAGAGAAGGACTAGTTTGGGTGGGTTATTGGGTGGTAGATAAGGGAAAAAGGGAAGATCAAGTTCAGGAACAAAGCAATTTAGTATCATTAAAAACATTAGAGGTGGCTATAGTTTAGCCACAGAATTTTGCATACAAAATCAAGACCATGAGAATTACAAATCAAATCTCCTCTTCGGTAGCTCCTGCTTTTATACTCCAGATAAAGGACTTTGGGATTTTATTCTGAGGAACTAGAAAATCCCTGAAGATTTTGGAGCAAGGCAATAACAGGATATTATCTTTGCTTCAAGGGGATTAATCTGGCAGTGGAATGTAAAGTGAACTTAAGGAGAGTCCAGGGTGGGGTTGGAAGCTATAAACCAGGACATCAGTTAAGGGGCTGGTGCTACAGTCTAGGCATAAGGAGACAAGAGCCCTAAGTGAAGTAATGAAATGGTAAAACTGGCAAAGTGGAGTCAGATTAAACAAGAAGTGGGTGGTCAAGGGTGACTCGGTTTTTTGTCAACTGCAGAAGGACTTTAAAGCAGAGAAGTGAGTTTCAGCATAGAAAATGGAGAGCTGAGTTTTGTGCATGCTCATTGAAAAAGTAAAAGAAATGCACATATACTTGTTATTGCAAAAGTAATTCAGACAAATTGCAGGAAAATTGGAAAAATAGAGACAGACATAATAATAAAAAAAATCTTCAATTCCACCACCGTGATCTGCCTCTGTAATAGTTAATATATTTTGGTATATTTTCTTCCAGGTAGATAAATAAATGAATCATGCTTCTAAAGTTTCTTCAAAAATATGATTCTTAATGGGTACCTATTACCTTATCATCTGGATGCACTAAAACTGATTTAGCTGTCTGCCTATTGTTGGACTTTAACTTGATTTATGATTTCTCCATACTATAAATAATGCTGTGCTGAACATCTTGCTGTACACATCGTTGTCTGCATCTCTGATAAATTTCTGAAGTAAAATTATTGAGTTAAAGGTTATAATCTTTTTAAAGGCTCTTAATTCATATTGTCAAATGCTCCCTAGACACTGATATAGCATATGAGCGTGTTCATTTCACAGCACGTTCATCAACTGTAGAATTATTTAGATTTTTTTAAACTTGGCCAATTTCATGGTGAAAAAGCAGGATGTACCACTGTTTCTTAAAGTATTCACTTTTTTTATTATGAAGACTTTTGTAATAATTTTGGGTGCGCTCGTTGGTCATTTTTTATTTCTACCCTTTTGAGAACTGTATCTTTTGTCCGTATTTCTATTGAAGAGGTTATTTTTTTACTTACTGATTTATAGCAAGTTTTTATATTGAGGCTATTAAAGCTTTGTCTATCATACATGTTGGAATTTTTTTTTTTTTTTGCTATTTCTCATTTACCTCTCAAGTTTTTATATGGTGTTTTTGACAAGTAGAAATTTTAAGTTTTAAAAGTTCATAGCTATGAATCTTCTTTTTTGTTTTTTTCCTTTTCTGTTACACTTTGAAAATCCTTCTCAGAATGAGATCAGGTAAACATTTACCTATAGCTTCTTCTAATTCTTTGTGATTTTATTTATTTCTTTTATTTCCTTAATTGAAGTATCAGACTGTGGTGATCATGAATGTAGGCTCTGGAGTTAGATGGACTTGAATTTGGATCCTGGTTCCCCACTTACCAGCTGTGTGATCTTGAAGAAGTTACTTAACCTCTTTGAAACTCATTTTTCAAATCTGAAATGGGACCTGTATTAATCTCATTAATTTTTTTGTGAGAATTGAGAGAGATGATGCAAAGAAAGTGTCTGGTACAGTACCTGGCCGATAGCAGATATTTGAGGTTAAATATTAGACCTCTGTTAAGTGTGTACAATTCTGATCTCCACGAGGGCTGAGACCATGTCCTGTTAATCTCCATAGTGCATATCTCACTAAGACTATGTCTTAAAATACATTCACAGTGAATACTGGATGAACGAATGTATGAAATGAAATTAACAGATTTACATTTTATAAGTTGTGAAGGCAAATGGATATCTGCTCCTCAGGACTCACTTTAAGACACTGAACTCATTTAGAAATGCCCAGAACAGCAATATGTGTGTCTACAATGTGGAGGAAACCCTCTCCCCCGACCCTGTCCCAAACAAATGAACATTGTTTTTTCATTAGCCACAGCTCACCACTCAGAGCTGTGGGTCTGTTCAGTCACCTCTGACCCCTGACTTCTGGCCCTGACCCATGCATACAGGCCATTGCCCCACTCCTTTGAGTCTGCACGTAGAGAATTTTAAGAGCTGGTAAGGCCCTTTGAGGTCATTTGGTTGTCTGGACTTCCAGCATTTGTGTTTTAGCTGTCAAACAATTTTTTCTAAAGAATGTTATCTTGGAAGCCCAGTATGTAAAACAGACCAATGCAGGGATGCTGTGGTTGAAAGATAGGGTCCAGAGGCCAGACTCTTTCTCTTGGGGGGCTTTGCATATGCTGTTCCTTCTGATTGGATGGAATACAATTCCATTCTCCCCTGTCCCAATTACCTCATTAAATATTACCTTTCCTTTAGGTCCTAGATGAGATAACACCTCCTCCAGGAAGCCTTCCCTGCCCTTCCACTGACTGGATCAGTTTCCTCTGCTATATATTCATAGCCCCATGTACTTCTATTTGCTAGCACACAGTTCAGTTGTAAATTTATGTCTATGAATGTTCATTTTCTCCTACTAGGCTATGAGTAAAATAAGGGCAAGGCTATCATGGTTTGTTCACCATTATATCCCAGGCTCTGGCTGCAAGGCTTGGCACACAGTAGGTGTTTACTTAATATTTGATGCCTTAATGAAACTGCATCTGATCCAACCCCTTCTTCTTCCAGATGGAGCAAATATTTACTGTGCTCACTATATACTAGATATTCTTCTGGGTATTAGCAATATAACTATGAAGGTGGAAGACATGCTCCCTGCCCTTAAGGAGTACCCATCTAGTAGGGATGACAGGTAACCGAGGAAGAATCATTCATTTCCATGGTCATAAATGCAGCAGATGTCTATGTAAGATTTCAATGGAAGAAAAAGTTGCGTTATTGAAAAATAACTGGCTGATTTCTAGGCCAGCACATTTTGTTGGTGGTAAACTCAGTAGTTAAGAGTGGTACTTGGAATCCTGTCTTGGTGCTTCATTCAGAGTGGGAGAGTGTTTCTGAGGTCCAAGCATCTGCATCTTGTCAGGATGGGAGTTTAATTACCCTCTGATGGGTACTGGGTGGTGACTCAGTGCCTTCCCAAGTTGCCAACTGGGGCACCTACTAGGCTTGTTTTAATAAGTGGATAAGAATTCATGTTTCTTGAGAGATAATCAGAACTAAGTTATCACAATCAGCTGCCACATGCCCCATCTATCCTATGGTTACCTGTAGGGAGGCAGCTGGTCCAGAGGCAAGAAAGGCCCTTTAGTGACTGCCCAGAGCACTTAAAAGAAAACCCAAACTCCTCACCATGACCACGACGCCTGTGCTGACCTGCTCCCATCTTCCTGCCCATCTTCATTTTGTTTCATGTTCTCATGTTGCAGATGTCAATTTCAGGTCCTATTGGAACAACTCCCAATTGCCAATCAGGTAGTCACCGATTGACGCATCGTCCCTAAGTGCTGTTAGGATCGGTGACGTGGATTTAGATAGCAGCCCCCTCCCCATTTGGAGCCTGCCTCTTCATCCATTTCTTCCAGAAGTATCTGGGCTGATGCTGGTACCGTGGCAGGCTCTGATGCCTGCTCTGGTTGGGCCACCCTAGAATCCAGTCCCATGGGCAGGAGAGCCCCAGCAGAACACTCCTGGTCCTGCCTACTTAGCTGTGCCAGGCTGCCAGTGCCAGCTGAGGAGGGGGCCCCCCTCCTGCCTCTGCTTGTTTCCCTTGATTGTTATGTAATGTTCGGCAGCAGGGGGTAAATTCCTCTCCAATTTCCAGGCTGGTTACAGCACATGAACCCCACCATGGGGAGTCACAGTGATTGAGCTCAGCAGCCAGGTCCCATGCTGAGTGTCATAAATCAGGCCTATTACCCGTTCCTCCTGGCAGATGCCACCGCCAAGAACCTGCTCACTGTGCTCCAGAGAGCAGCCACCTTTGCACACAGTAAACCAGGGCTGGCCTATCTACTGGGAGTCTGGGGGCTCTACAGGGCGCCCTGGCTGGAGGGGGGTGCCTAGAATCTTTTTCTGAAGGGGTGAGAGGTTATACAGCCCTTGCTGGAGCATCTCAGACCTCCAGCCAGATGCTCTCGGAGCAAAATCAGGGCATGCTTACCTGCCACCTAGATTTTCTGGGGTGGTGGCCTTCTGTGTGCTTCACTATACACATAAGAGCCTCTAGGGGACTTGTCAAAAACATACCTTTCAGGCTTCCCTGGTGGCGTAGTGGTTGAGAGTCCGCCTGCCGATGCAGGGGACACGGGTTCGTGCCCCGGTCCGGGAAGATCCCACATGCCGTGGAGCACCTGGGCCCGTGAGCCATGGCCGCTGAGCCTGCACGTCCGGAGCCTGTGCTCCACAGCATGAGAGGCCACAACAGTGAGAGGCCCGCGTACCGCAAAAACAAACAAACAAACAAAAAACCCCCACACCTTTCCCAGCCTCATCCCCAGAGATCCTGATGTGGTAGGTCCTCCTTGGGAGGGAATCGGCATCTTTACAACTTTCCTGGTGACTCTGATGCAGGTGGTTCCTGGACCATCCTCTGAGAAACGCTGCTTTAAGACAAACTGTGTTCCGAAAGCCATGCCCATAAAATGAATGCCTATAAATTGCTTCCTTTTTTTCCATTTCCTTCCATCATTTCGCTGAAGATGTGTTTCCCTGGGGAAGAAAATGTGGGCTTCAAAAATCAATGGCAATCACACTGAAGAATGAAGCAAATCTTAGACTATGACATATTTAATGGGCAATAATAATGCTAAGAGTTGGGGGGCCAGCCCCCCAGTAGGATGTCCTGCTGCTACGTAAAGTGCTAGAAGGGCATCTCGATCTCTGTTTTTCCTTGGTTCTAACTATATGACTAAGGTGATTCTGTGCTCTACTTAAACTGGGTCAGTCCCAGTTTATACAGGTTGTCTCAGTGCAATTTTTAATAATCCTCCCTTTGATTCTCAAAAGTCCCAGTTTGGATGATGAATTGTTACCCTCTCGATAACCCATGGGGATGTTCCCCTCGAGACCTCCCATTTTCTTCCAAAGGGGTCTGCCTTGTGGATGTCTCTGAAGGGTTTTGTCAAATTGACTCCAATTCTGGATTTCACATTAATGTTCACGCTGACTCTTGGCTGGAATAAATGGCAAAAGAGTCCTTTTGGTCAGATACCTGTCCCCCTTTCTAGAAGGAGAGACTTCATCTGGTGACCAGGATAACAGAGACTGAGATATGGGGGCCAGGGCAGCCTTCTTTGGGGGCCCAGGCTCGACTTTGGGTGTTCAAACTAAGGTTGCATTCTCCTGTCAAACATTAAAACACCCAGTAATAATAGACCCTATGCATCCCACAAGAATGGGGGCATAGGAATTGGAGCATTTTAGAATTAGACAGAACTTGGTTTGATTCCGGCACTGCCTTCTTTGGATATGTGACTTCAAGCATATTTAACCATTTGGTGCCTCATTTGCCTCATCTGGAAAATGGGGATAATAATCTTCAACCTGGTAGAGGGCTTGAGATGATGCTTGTAAAAAGTGAACCCTTGAAAGTAATCAATAAATGGTGGCCGTTAATAGAATCATCATCATGATAGTATTACAAAATGAGGTTTAATACTCTAAAAATATTTCCCAACATATTTTTGGGGGTGATATTTTTATCTTATTTATTTAACAGCCTCTTCCCCTGGAACTTCTGCCATGAAAGCTAAGCTGTGAGGCTTCCCAAGAAAACAAAGGGAGGATTCAATTAAGAATAAAGATGTAGGCATAGAAAACCCAGTGTGTATTAGAAATAACCAGAAATTTCTAGGGGAACTCCAGGAATAAGAGGATTTGTTCTTCAAGGATTTCAGCGTTACGTGGGGACTGTCCAGGCCCCTTTAGAGAAGTCCCAATTTCAGCAAGGTATTGGAAGTATGTGGCACCACAAAATGGGTAGATTAGAAATGGGGGAGGGAAGACTTCAGGGGGATATATCCAGGTTAGCTGCCTCCATCCCTGTGGCTTCCGGGAGCTCCTAGATGTCCCGGGCGGGACACACATGTGCTTGAGAGCACATTTGCATATGAAGAGTCTGGAATCAGGACAAAGATCCTTCAGCATGCAGGACCTCATGACCAGTCAATATGGCTGCACACCTCAACAGTGGGTACCAATGGAAACCCCTAAAGAACCAGGTGGGAACAGTCACACCTTGGTAGATGTCAGGACAATGTCTAGGGTTGAGACTAGAGGCCTGTGCCTCATCTCAGTGCTGTTAGTCTCTATTTGTCCTCGGAGAAGGAGCAGGGCTGTGGGGTGTATTAACCATGCTTCTAGCTGTTGTAAACTTGACGCTTTAACATTTGCCATGCATGCATACGTCAGATACACCTTGTTCTGTACAACCCAATGATATGTCTCAGTCACCTTGCCTTGGCCTCTCTCCTCCCTTGTCACCCACCTACCCGCTCTTCCAGAAGAGTCCTTTTCCTGGGAGGGATGCACTTTTCAAACACAGACCAACTAATCCAGAGCCCACAGCCGTTATCATTCTCCTTTATCAGGCTCTCATGCTCCAGGCCACTATCTACCTGAGTGAGTGTCTCAACCTGTCTTAAGCTTAGTTTCTTTATCCAGAAAGTGGGCTTGGTAATTCCTAAATCACCTGGTTGTTGTGAGGATTAGATGAGACAACACATAGTAGCTACTCAGTAAACCTGTCTTCCTTTCTCCTATTTCTTTTTCACATCGGACAGAGTTTCAGGCATCTACATTCAGCAGGAGTAGGAAGGTGAGAATTAGAGCTTTGTCCTGGGTTTTCTACCCAGGTACAGAGAGCAAATTTCAGCTGGGGCTTCAGGAAGGCAGTTCAAACCCTGGATGGCAGCACTGAAAATCTACATGGTATTCACCCTGGAGTGGGCTAAGGAGGGGAATGCAACCTTCAGTTTCCACCTCAGTGATGGGCATGACCTAGTTACTGGCTGGGTGCAGAGAGTCCAGATCCCACAGGAGACAGAGAGATGAAAGTTCCAAAGCACCAACAACTCCAACTGTCACAGAGCTTGAGTGTTCAAGATAAAAGGAGGCCTCATCCCCACAGTGAGCACATCCCTCCCTTCTGCTTTCTTTCCCTTTCTCCTAGCCCCTCCTTCTCCGCCAATCTCTCCATGTCTCCCTCTTCCACTCTGTTGTTTGTGCTCATCCTCTTTCTCTGCTCTCTTTCTCCCTCCTGTTTTCCATCCTTTATTTCCGTTGTTCTTTCTTTCCCCTTCTTTCATCTTGCCATCTTTCTTCTGCCCCTTGCTTTCATCCTGAGGCACCCCTGATTTGGCACCTGCCCATGAAGGCTCTGATGGTCCTAAAACAAGGTTCCTGTCTTGGATAATCACCTTGCCTCCTTGGGACTCTGGTTTCGTCTTCTATAAATTGAAGAGAGGGCTGATACTGGACCAAGTCAGATTATCCAACTTGGCTTTATTTCTAGAGAGTGTGTATCTTCCACACAATGGATGACTATACAGAAGGAAGGATGAACTATTTATAACTACGCCCACCACGTGATGTTGAGCAAAAGATGCCCAGACACAAAAGAGTTTATACTGAATGATTACATTATATAGGGTTAAAAAACAGGCAAGATGAATCTATGGTGTTAGAAATCAGGATAGTGGTTATCCTCTGGGGGATAGTGACAGTAAGGGTTTTTTCTGGGGTACTGGTCATGTTCCATTTCTTGACCAGGGTGTTGGTTATATGGTGATGTTCATTTTGGGAACATTCACAAATTTATTCACTCATGATTTGCATAATTTTGTGCATATATTATAGGAAAAACAAAATACTTTGAAATGGATCAAGATTACTGGACGTCTTTGATGGAAATCAAGGTGTTTAAACACACCTGTTGTGTAATAAAGAATTTGGCAGGTCTTTTTTCCTGGTTCCTAGGAGGGAATCTCTAAACCCTCGGAGTTCTCCAAGTGATAGGAAATATCTTTGTTATTCGTGGTTGGCCTCCTAGACCACACCTGAGTTTATGCTAATGAGGCCCCTCAAGGCGGGTCCCTGGATACTTGCTGGATGGGAGCTGGCCGTGCCAGAAAGACTAACCACATGATACCAGCCTGTCCTCCAGGGGGTGGAGGACAGAGGGTGACTGAATTCAATCACGTGACCTAAGATTAATTCAATCATGCTCACGTAATGAAACTCCAATAAAAATTCTGGATACAAAACTTTGGTATGTTTCCCTGGTTAGTGATGTACATAGATGTGCTGGGAAGGTGATGCATCCTGGAAACACAAAGTTTCAAGTTTGGAGCCCTCCCGGAACTTGTCCTATGGGTCTCTTCTTTTAGCTGGTTCTGATTTGTTTCTTTCATAATAAAGCTTTGCTATGGACTGAATGATTATGTCCTTCCAAATTCATACATCGAAATCTAAATTCTCAGTGTAATTGTATTTTGAGAGGAGGCCTTTGGGAGGTGATTAGGTGATGAGGGTGGAGCCCTTATGATACAATTAATGCCCTTATAAGAAGAGCGATGAGAAAGTTTGCTTCCTCTCTGTCTCTCCCAAGTGAAGATGAGAAGCTGACCATCTACTAGCATGGAAGATGGCTCTCTCTGGACACCAAATCTATCAGCACCTTGATCTTGGACTTCCCAACCCCCAGAACTGTGAGAAATAAATGTTTCTTGTTTAAGCCACCTTATGTATTGTATCTTGTTACAGCAGCCTGAGCTACTAAGATAGCTGTAATCCTAAGCATAGCACTTACCTGAGTTCTGTGAGTTATTGAAGTGAATAATTAAACTTGTGGGACTAGTGGGAACCTCCAAATTTGTAGCTGATTGGTCAGAAGTGTGGGTGGCCTGGAGACCTTCAAGCTTGCAACTGTTGTTTGAAGTGAGAGCAGCCATATGGGGGACAGTGCCCTTAACCTGTGAAATGTGACCTCACTCCAAGTAGAGTCAGAAGTGCATTAGGACACCCTTCTGGGTTCTCTGGCTCTATGATTCTTAGTGCCTTTTACTGTCTTTGAGCTATTTTATACCTCTGTTAGCTGTAGTTAACTGATAGCAGTGCAAATGATACTCGTCCATGGACAAGCAAATTCTATCTGGTGGTAGAGGGTCAATTGATCCCTCTCCCCTACTCCCAAAGCCCATTTCACATCTATTTGTAAATTCATTTCAGCATGAACTGAATCAACTATACGAATGTGGTACTTTGAGTTCTCCTTTCGACCCATTGTAACATTTTACTGGTTCCATAGTTAATTAATGAGTTAAATACAATCTTCAACCTGTCTTAATTTTATATTTATATGGGAGTCAGGATTATACTGTCTTTTCAAATTTAGTCTTTAATAATATGCTATGCTTCAATAAAAAATTCAAAAATGCATTTTCCCAGGCTCCATGTCAGCCCTATGAGTCATCATCTTTGGGATGGGGGCCCCAGTAATCTGCATTTTAACAAGTTTCCCAAATGCTTCCAGTGCCATTACTCATGGCCTGGTAATTGGGACTCTTTGCAATAGACAGTTGCCAAGGCCACTTGTGGCTTTGATCCTCCAGTATTTGAGAATGGATCTGAAGCTCCACGGTTATCATTTTATACCATTCATCTTCTTCCCATTGGGGTTTTCATTCACAAGGAGTTCCTGGCCAAATTTGCAAAGGAAAGAAATGGTCAGCCCCCTGCTAAGAGGTTTTGGGAAAGCCTTCCAACCAAGACTTTTCCTTCATTCTGCTTGGGAATCCAACAAAGGAGACTTACACAGATCCAGGCACTGCTGGGCCACAGCTCAGGCCACTGTAGACAGAAGCTGAAGAAGCCCCCTGACTCTCATTGCACTTCCTTATTAAGCTGCAGCTTCAGTTCCACAATGGAATTATTTTTTTGTCCTCCTTCCTTCAATTCCTAATGCAAACAGCAATCCTCAGAAAAGCAACATTTATTAAATCAGGAGGATTACAATATTAATGGGAAGTTATCATGCAATAACCTTCTATTGATTTGTGTATTGCCAGTAATGAAATCAACTGGAATATTATTTATTAAACATATTGATTAGCAAAAAATAATTTGCAGGGATGGGATCCTGACTCTGCAGGGCATCCCACTGATCTCTGGTTATATGTACAATTTTCCCTTTTGCTGGGGGTTAGAGCTGTAGTGTGTGTGTTACCTAACAGAGAAATAGCCCCAAGATACAGAGTCCTCATGAGTGTCTATTGTGGGCAGTGGGCAGACTTGCAGCCTATTGGGCTGACTCTTGGCATTTGTGCAATCAGCCAGGGAGGGTTTGGGACAAGCTGGCATTGTTTCCCCATTAAAAGGATGGATGAACTAATGACTGGGTACTGTGGCTTCTCATTCCTGCTTATCCCAGGGGGAGAGGGGTGGAGTGGGGAAGTGAGGGGTGGGGAGAAGTATAGAGAAACAATATTTTGACTTAGGTTCCCCCCAAAGCAGACAATGAGACAAGAATTTGAGTTCAGGTAATTAATTTGGGAGGTAACCCCAGGAAGCACAGTGCAAGAGAAAGAAGGAAAGGGAGACAGGGGAGGTAGTAGAGTCATCGGTGATGTGTTATGGATGGGGTATGGCTGTCAATAACTGGGGCAGTTCAGTTCTGCTGGAGACCCTCTGAGAGGTGTGTGTGATGCTCCTCAGAATTGCCCACCCAAGGGCACAGAAGCTGGGGCATTTACCAGTAATTCCTGCCCCTCGTTTGTTGAGGGCTGCTTCTTGTCTTAATTCCCTGGCATCTCTGGCATTTCTGGACTGTCCCATGTGCTGGCCGAACATGTCTCCCAGGTAGTGTGTAGCCTCAGGCAGAAAGATACAGGTGCTTGAGCTAAGGGCCTTCCTAGTGTATGGGAACTGTCCAGCGCACCTGCAGGATCTCCAGGGTTCCCAGTGATGTGGGAGGTACCCTGACAGCGTCTCCGCAGACTAGCAAGGGTCAATCAAAGGCAGGTTCTCTCTGCAGTCACCTTTGACCTTTAACTCCTACCTCACAGAGTTTCTGCATCCTGAGTCCTCTCTCTCCTTTGGACAGGATCTGGAATTTTCACAGCCTGATCCTGGAGAACCAGTAGTGAAATTAACAGCACATTGCTGAGTGCTTACTAAACGCTGCTGATCTTACTTGCTCTTACAACAGCCCTGTAGGTGAAGTAATTATTATCCCTATACTGTGGGGGAGGAAGCAGAGAGCATGAGAAAATGTGGAGCAGGAAATGAGCGATCTGGAACTCAAGTTAGTTTGCCTGATTCCAAAGCACACAATTCGGTTCTGAGCAGAACAGCTCTGAGTCATGCGATCTGGGTCTGGATTGCTGGGTATGATATCTTGGCTTCATTACTGTTAGTTCTGTAACCTGGAATGAGGAACTTGACTTCACTGATCCTCAGTGTCCTTGTCTGCTCTGGGGATTACACTAGACCTTAGGCAGTTGTGAGGATTAAATGACATAATGGAACTTGGTTATAGCATAATGATTTTAGTTAAAATTAGTATTTACATATATCATCACCATTACCCACATCTGGACTTTGTGGCCTTAAAATGATGGCTGCTGTGCTGTGCCTGATGTATTTCTTTCATCCCGTGTCCTTCTCCTTCTCTATTCTGTATCACAGGGGGTGGGCAGACCGCCTTTTCTGGACTCTGATCAAATTGCTTCTGGCTGGATTTAGCCAATAGGAGGCACTGATGGGAGATTGGAGGAAGGGAGAGCCCAGGGTACTGTTCTCCTTCTCTGTCTTGTGTGGCGGTGGCTGTGTTTCCTTGGTGGCTCCTGTTCTTAGGAGACACTTTCCATCAGATGACTGTGGTCCCTAGGCTCTAGTAACACTACTTCCTCCCTCTGTCCCTCAGAGTGGTGGCAGCTTCCTGCTGTTGTCAGTCTCTAGATTTCCTCACTTTTTGTTTCCTGGTCCTCTCATCACCCAGTGTAGTTAATTTCCTGGAATAAATTCCCTCCGTTGTAAACACTTAACTGGCTTGTTTTCCTGGCTAGACCTTGACTGATACAAACACTTTAGTGTGATAATGTCATTTCCATCTCTGATATAATCTAGTGATTCCACTGCTGAGGGCTTTGTGCTACACACACAAACTGGCCAGGGTAGGGTTGGGGAGATATGGGATCAAGGTGATTGAGGAAAAATTCCATAACAATGATCAATCACCCGCCCAAGTTCAAGCCACTGCCCCTCAAGTTGGGGAAGCCTTTCTTCTCCACCATCATTCACAAAATTTTAACTCCTGAGTCTAGTCTTAGTTTAAGTAAAAGACCCAATAACTAATGACATTGGCTGAACAGGGGTGCTGGCACCTCCGCAATTGACCTCGTGGTAAAAAGGGGAGCAGGAAAGTTCCTGGGAGTGCAGACAGCCCTGACAGGTCTTTAATTCCCCGCTCTGAAATTTGGATGTTATTTTCCAGGCCAGATATTCACATGTGTGGTGAGTTCCCATTGATGGGCCCAGATTTTGACACAGAGATGCTCAGACAACTACATGACATGTGACCTAAGTGACTACCATATTAAGAATACCCTGGGGACAGTTGCTCACTGAGGGCTGTGGCATGGAGGCAGAGACTGCCCATTCCCAGGGCTGTGGTTTGAGAGTGTGGTTGTTGTAGGACATGTGTCAAATCAGGAGGTGGTGTCTTTGTCCCTCTTTTTCAATATGGGCTGGCTTTACAAATAGCATCCTACGATAGTGACGCTCTGTGACTTCTGAAGCTGAGTCATGAGAGATATGCAGCTGCCTCCTGGTTCTCTCTTGGGGCACATGCCCTTGTAGCCTTGAACCTCCATAGAAGTCTGGCTACCCTGAAGCTGCCATCTGGAAGACCATATGGAGAGACCACGTAGAAATAAGGAGACATGTCCAAGGAGCTCCAGCCTTCGCAGACCCCAGCTGATCAAGTCTTCCCAATGTAGACACCTGACACAAGTGAGTGAGCCTTCAGAGGTTTCCAACTCCATGAGAGAGGGCCGAGACCAGTAGGAGTTTAATGAGAATCAGTAACAGTGCTCTGCTGAGCCATATTGGAGCCACAAGAAAAGGCCAAAGAGAAAAATCAGTAATGCTGACCTTGCCTGTATTTACAACTTTGATATTTTTTCATCATGGATTTTTTTGGGTATTAATTTTGATTTAGAAAAGTGTTGTTTAAAATATTACTTATCTTGATTACTGAGTTTTTGGGCATCCTCTTAAAATTTGTGCCCCAGCTGAGTGCCTCATTCATCTCACCTTAATCCTGGCCTGTGAGAGACCTTAGCAAGAACTACCTAGCTGGTCCCAGTCAGCCCAGAAGAAATATGTGAGATAATAATGTTGGGCTGATTTCTTTTGGGTCAGTAGCTGACTGATACAGAGAACACTCAAGCTCTAGAGTCAGTTTGCCTGGATTTTTAAAATTTATTTGTGTTTTGTTTAGGTTTTAAAATTTATTACTGAGAACAGAGTTAACTGTGATGGCGAAATGATGGTGAAAGATAGAAAAGTATAGGGAGTAACATCAAACACCTATGTACTTACAGTCCAGTTCTGTCAAAACCTAATATTTCCCTTTTCGTTTATGCTAGAAAAATTAAAGGCAGTTTCCTGGATTTAAATACTAGCTCTACTACCAGATAAGTGGTAGTAGAGCTAGTATTTAATTTTGCTGAACTTCAGTTTTATCATCTGCAAAATGGGCACAATAACGGTATTCTCTTCCAGGGATTGTTGAGAGAATGAAATGAAATGGTCCAAGGAAAGCACTTAACATATGGCCTTGCATACAGCAAGTGATCAGTAAACGTTCGCTATCATTGTTTTTGCTTTGGCTGCTGTCGTTAGATAAAACTTGAAGAGAGAACCTGGGAAAGTTCTTCCTGGACAGTTGCAGGGAGATGGCATCCTTCCACTACACTGCATTAAACCATGGAAGGAGATTGCCCAGCTTGCTACATTTCCCTCCCAAGGAGCCAAGGAGGCACATCACTGCTGTAGTTTAAACCTAAATCAGGGATATTAGCAACCCAAAGTGTTAAATATAGAACTGTTGAACAGACGAACCAAAGACAAACCAAGCTCTTGATAGTAACGATAGTCTTGGGTGAAGGACCTCTGCGTTAAAATGGAGACAGGTTTTCAGAATTTAACAGAACTAGAGAGTTGATTAGTTTGTCATCTTTCCCCTGGCTGGTGCTGCATTTTAGTTGTGAAAATGTATAAAGTGGGTGCATGTGATTGAGTGGAACTGGAGGGAGAGAATAGATTTCTGAGTTTGTCAGGCATGTTTATGTATGACTTGCCTGCTTGCTTGGGTGTGTGCCTGTGTGTGTCTATGAGTGTATGTGTATGTGCCCGCATGTGAGAATGGGGGTGTGTCTGTGCACATTGTGTATGTGTAGAAGGCGTGCGCCTAGCAGTCACTGGTACAGGGTAGGCGCTCACTAGTTATTGAATGGATGAACATGTATGCCTGTTTGTGTGTGTGTCCACATGTGAGTACAGATTTGGGCTGTCTTTCTGAAAGTGAGGGTATGAATGTTCCAGCAAGCGTGCAGATCCTACATCTGTGTGTTTAGGTTTCTGTAAGCCTAGAACTTGACTATGTGGGGACAGTAGACTTTCTTGCGGTCCCTGACCCCGAGTGTCTTTCCATTACTCTGCGTTACACCGTAGAAGAAGATTGCTTCCATTTGATTCCTTGGGGCTCCCTCTGCCTGCCCAGCTGTCCTTCCCACCAGCCCGGAGCCCGTTCCCTCACTGCACCCCCGTTTCGGACCTTTGCTTCTGCATGTCTTCCGGAGGACACAGATGGCAGGAGCAGGGAATTGGAAACACTTGGCAATGAAGCAGCAATTCACTGCAATCCTTTCTGTATTCATCGCAACAATGCCCCCTCTGATGGGTTCCGCGGGCTGAATGCAGCTTTCAATGTGCAATCCGGCACGAATTACGGCTCTGTGTGGTCCTCATCACGTCCACTTATTGTCAAGTGTTGCTGAGAATTCTCCCACTTGGGATGAGGGAACCACTTGTCTTAGCAACTGATTTCCGAAACCTCCTCCGGGTTGGGGTTTCTGCGAAGCTCCTGGTGATGTGTTATTGTTCCTGGTTTGTGTTTTGGACACTAATGTGCTCTGCTGAAGTATGTAAATTGCAATAATGTGAGGAAATGAGATATAAAAATAACTCTGGGGCAGCAAACACCGGAGGAACTCTGAGATCAGTGTAGCCTTTACCGGTTTCGCTTTGGGGCCGAGGCAGTGCTGGGGGAGAAGAGCTAGGATACCCTGGATGGATGAGCGGCTCCCTGGAATGGGCTGGAACGGGCTGACCACTGCCCACTCTCCCGCAACTGGACTGCTTGAGAATGGCCAGGGGAGCCCCATCCTCAGGAAGGAAGTGAGGGGTTGGATACTGACTGTCCCCTTTCACTGTCATCTCTCAGCTTGGTCAAATGAACCAGAGATTTGCTCTTGCGGGGGGAATCTGCTGCCCATTTTCAGAGAGCAAATATGCAGCCGTGTTGGCCCATGATCCATTGGCCTCCGTGTTAGTTCTCTCCCTTCCCCAATCTGGGCAGTTGGCAGGGGCCTGACGCCCACAGGCTCCCTGGTCAGCTGGCTTTGGTTGGCTTTGGCCAATGAGAAGTACTGGTGGGGACTGGAGGACAAAAGAAGGGAGGAAGGGGAAGGGGTGGGTACACCTCTCTGACTCAGATGGCATCTCCAGGAATAGCTGGTCCCCTCTGTGGAGCCAGACCCCCATGGTCCCAACCTCCAGCAGATGACCCTTGCCCTTTGTAATCTCACTCCTCTCTCTGACCCTTAACCTGGGCATGGAGGTTGTCTCTTGCTGTTGTTTATTTCTGTGCTCTCTCTCTGGATCCTGTTTGGCGTCTCAGCTCCCCCATCACCTGTGTGATGAATTCCTGGCAATTAAAGCCCCTCTGTTTTAAATGCTCAATGGTTTCTATTTTTTGTTTAGTTTCTGACTGATACGCTTATCAAAGACACCTTGGATGACCAGATCTTCCTCCACTGCCTGTTGAGGGAATGGATAAAGCACAATGAGGCTCAAGGGAAACAGGCCATTTCTCTCTAACGATGGAATTGAGAGGGAATGAATAATAATGATGAAAAGATCTGACATTTACTGAGGCTCACATGTTGGTGAGTGTGCTCAGCATGTTATTCTCATTAGCTTATTTAATACAATAATACTTTGAAGTGGGCATTATTATTATTCCATTCTATACAAGAAAACTGAGGCTCACAGAAGTAAGGCTGATATACTCAGTAGTGTGTCTGTGTAGTCAGGATTGGAGCCCAGTTTTATTCCAGGGCCCAAGCTTCAGATCATGAGGCTCTGCTCCCTTCTCTAGTAGTACCTTCCAGTAGTGGGTGGTGCTTTTCGGGAAAATGGCATAGTCTATCTCCATCTTATTTTGGAGATTTGCAGTGCATATTGCCATATTAAAGGCTCTTATAAGTCCGGCATCAGAGGACTTTTATCTCAATCCACCATGGGATTCTTGCATTCATAACACTTTATAATGTTCTTTGAGGGGTAGGTGGTCTAGGGGACATAGTTTTTGGAAATATTGCCCTAGAAAGGATTCATCTTGAGTATATACAATTCATATATATACACATACATATAGTATATGCTCATATATGTATAATTTTAACATGAGTCAACTGAAAAATCTATATGGAGAACAGAAGGTCTTAAAATTGCAGATTGAGAAGTGACTTACAGATGATCATTTCTGATGCCTTGCCCAGTTCTTGTATTACTCTATCCTATGCCGTCAAGGTGGCCCTGACCTCTACCTGGACTTTCCAGGGACTGAGCATCCTGCTTGCCAAGCCATGCCGGCTACTGTAGGAAGTCTTGGAGGCTGAAAGACATTCGCCTTTCTGCAGCTCCCATCCATGGACCCTACTTCTTTTCCCACAGGGCAGTTTTTGACGTTTAGAATACATCCATATGTACACCTCTGTCTTACATTTCCAACTTAAATGATTATTGGTGGATTACTCGCTATCCGGAGTGCCCTCCTTCTTGGAGGTTGGTACCCAGAGCTGAATCCACAGAGTTGAGGTGTTCCAGCCAGATGCATAGTTGAGACTAGAACTCTGGCCTTTTTTTTTCAGGCAAGGCTTTATTGGGGGCCCTGCTGCATCAGGGGGGAGTGCGAATAAGTAACAGTTTCCCTTGTTGGCTCGCTCTCTGAGGGGGCGGTGAGCTTGTTCCTTATATGGCGTGAGGGTAGGGGTGTGTCCAGGGGTCGGGCCATGGCTTAGGTGGTTTGCCCACCCCTCTGGTGGTGTTGAGTGCAGGGGGGTATGCACAGTACCCTGTTTTTGCTCCCAACACCCTGTTTTTGCTCCAGGCTCTTATGTGGCATTTGGGCTTTTTTGGTCTCTTTGTATCTTTCGTCCAGAGTTTGCCCTAACTGCCTTTTGAACTTTGTTTCTGGTTCTATTAATTAACATTTGTATTGTGAATGTTATTTTTCCCATCACCAGATCACAGTATGAGATGAGACTGAATCTATCGTCAGCCCAAGCCCCAACATGTCCTACATACTTATTTTTAGTTTCAAAGAAGCTGCTACCAAGCAGTGAATCCCTCATCCTCTGCTTCTGCAGGTGATTTTGGGACTCTGTTGCAGACTAGGTTAGTGTCTTTATTAAGTGTTACTTTGTATGTCTGACCTTTCATTCCCATGTGTTATGAGCTCCTGCAGCCTTATTCACTTATCTCCTCCTGGCTTCACATCATCCATAGTCTACATTTTCATCCAAATCACTGACAAAATATATTGGATATGATAAAGCCAACCACAGGACCTAGCACTCACCAACAAGCATTGGCATTTGTCTAATAGACAGTGGCTTGATTATTAAGTTACTTGTTGTATTACACGATCAGTCATCTCTCCAGTCCAGATGTATAAGTTTTGCTCAAAAGAATTCACTTCTCCAAATATGTATGGATTTGGGAGAGAAGTTGTCAAAATGCCTTTTAGAGTCGAGAACCTATTTCCCAGCATTTGCCCTATCTCCATTCTTTTAACCACATCCATGGATGCAATTTACATATGTTGTACATATCTTCTATGCTCAAAATCTACTGGAGAAAAATCTCCAACTTCCTTCTGAGCATGTAAATTTAGATGCCCCTCAGTCATTTCCAACATGTCGTGTTGTAAACTGGACTCACAATCCTTCCTCCTTAGACCTGCTCCTCCTCTGACGTTGCCTAGCGTACAGAATGGCAAACTTTCCATCCAGTGCTAAAATCCAATCTGGATCTTGGAAGGCATCCAGTCAATGGCTAGGCCTGCAGTTTCTCTCTTAAAACCCTGCCTTCTCTCTCTTACTGAAAGACATTCGCCTTTCTGCAGCTCCCATCCATGGACCCTACTTCTTTTCCCACAGGGCAGTTTTTGACGTTTAGAATACATCCATATGTACACCTCTGTCTTACATTTCCAACTTAAATGATTATTGGTGGATTACTCGCTATCCGGAGTGCCCTCCTTCTTGGAGGTTGGTACCCAGAGCTGAATCCACAGAGTTGAGGTGTTCCAGCCAGATGCATAGTTGAGACTAGAACTCTGGCCTTTTTTTTTCAGGCAAGGCTTTATTGGGGGCCCTGCTGCATCAGGGGGGAGTGCGAATAAGTAACAGTTTCCCTTGTTGGCTCGCTCTCTGAGGGGGCGGTGAGCTTGTTCCTTATATGGCGTGAGGGTAGGGGTGTGTCCAGGGGTCGGGCCATGGCTTAGGTGGTTTGCCCACCCCTCTGGTGGTGTTGAGTGCAGGGGGGTATGCACAGTACCCTGTTTTTGCTCCCAACACCCTGTTTTTGCTCCAGGCTCTTATGTGGCATTTGGGCTTTTTTGGTCTCTTTGTATCTTTCGTCCAGAGTTTGCCCTAACTGCCTTTTGAACTTTGTTTCTGGTTCTATTAATTAACATTTGTATTGTGAATGTTATTTTTCCCATCACCAGATCACAGTATGAGATGAGACTGAATCTATCGTCAGCCCAAGCCCCAACATGTCCTACATACTTATTTTTAGTTTCAAAGAAGCTGCTACCAAGCAGTGAATCCCTCATCCTCTGCTTCTGCAGGTGATTTTGGGACTCTGTTGCAGACTAGGTTAGTGTCTTTATTAAGTGTTACTTTGTATGTCTGACCTTTCATTCCCATGTGTTATGAGCTCCTGCAGCCTTATTCACTTATCTCCTCCTGGCTTCACATCATCCATAGTCTACATTTTCATCCAAATCACTGACAAAATATATTGGATATGATAAAGCCAACCACAGGACCTAGCACTCACCAACAAGCATTGGCATTTGTCTAATAGACAGTGGCTTGATTATTAAGTTACTTGTTGTATTACACGATCAGTCATCTCTCCAGTCCAGATGTATAAGTTTTGCTCAAAAGAATTCACTTCTCCAAATATGTATGGATTTGGGAGAGAAGTTGTCAAAATGCCTTTTAGAGTCGAGAACCTATTTCCCAGCATTTGCCCTATCTCCATTCTTTTAACCACATCCATGGATGCAATTTACATATGTTGTACATATCTTCTATGCTCAAAATCTACTGGAGAAAAATCTCCAACTTCCTTCTGAGCATGTAAATTTAGATGCCCCTCAGTCATTTCCAACATGTCGTGTTGTAAACTGGACTCACAATCCTTCCTCCTTAGACCTGCTCCTCCTCTGACGTTGCCTAGCGTACAGAATGGCAAACTTTCCATCCAGTGCTAAAATCCAATCTGGATCTTGGAAGGCATCCAGTCAATGGCTAGGCCTGCAGTTTCTCTCTTAAAACCCTGCCTTCTCTCTCTTCCAGATACTGTCACCGGGGCTGGACTGCACTGCCATCCTTATTTGCTGGGGTGACATCAATAACTCTTGTTCTCCTCCAATCCATTCTCAGAAAGCAGGCAGAGAAATCTTTCTAAAATACACATTTAATCTCTGATTCCTCACTTACTTAAGACTCTTCAATGGCTCCCTGTTGTCTGCTGGATAATGGCTCTACTCCTTAGCTAAGACCTGGTCCCTGAATATCCCCTGAACCTCATATTTATCCATTCTACCCCTTGTCCTCTAATCTCCTCCAAACTGGATCACTGGAGCTCCTGAATATGCTGGAGGCTCTTGCCACTGGGCCTTTGCACATGCTGTTCTCTCACCTTGTTTTATCATCATCCATTAGTCCTTTAGGATTCAGCTCAGATCTTACTGCCTCCAGGAAAGTTTTTCTGACCTTCCAAACCTGGGTTAGAGACTACTCTTTTATAATCCCAGGGTCCCTTATGCTCAAGGATAGAGATGATGGGACCTCCTTACTCTTTGGATGAAACAGTCAGATTAGAATAGTACTTTAAAATCTGAGAAGGTTATGGGGTGCTTTGGGGGATTTTATGTCTTCTATAAGGAAATCGGCTCCATTATAGTCTATTAGTGTTTTTTTCATTTTTTTGTTTTTATTTTTTGGTCATGCTCTGCAGCATGCGGGACCTTAGTTCCCTGACCAGGGATCGAACCTCGCCCCCTGCAGTGGAGGCACGGAGTCTTAACCACTGGACCAGCAGGGAAGTCCCAGACAATCAGTGTTGTGTGGGATGTTGGGAAGACATAGTCCATAACAGAGAAATTCCTGTTGTTAAATCACTGACAATTACACAGAGGCCAGAGGACAGTGCAAAGCAAAGCAACAGTTTGCTTTTCCAGCTGAGTCTGTGTTGAATACATACCATGTCTTTCCTGGATGGAGAAGAGAGAGACCGTTTTCTTTGCTTTCCTTCTTTTTTGATCTCCCTTCTATGATCGCCTTCATCTCTTGCCTCATTTTTCACTTGCCTCCAGACACCAAGCCCCATTCATTTTATTTCAATGCTAAGGAGCTTGGAGAAAGGCTGGGATGTGGATCTGGGGTCTTTTAGGTTCTACTGGTATGAAGAAAATGGCCCTATCAGGTCTTGCAGTAGAGTGAGGCACTTAAAAGATACATAATTTTTTTCTTATGTTGACTATGGTAGTTATGCTAGCCTATTCTGTCTTTTTCCTTCTTACCAGTAACCTTTTATATTTTTACCTTGATAAGGGTCAGGGTCTCCAAGGGAGTTAGTCATTTCCACAGCCAGGTAGAGGATTAAGGAGCTTCAGAAACCCTATTCTGTCACACTAAAAATAAAAGAAGACCGTGACAATAACTACAGTAGAGTCAAAGCATTTGCTCTTATTGGATATATCGTATACAAAGCCTTGCATTGACCTTCCCACATCTCTACTTTCTTATGATCAAACTGATGCTTGGATATTTGGAGCCAACTGCCTAAGGACAAACGATGAGAATGCACCAGACACGGGAGTTAACCAAGGTCCATGTTTAGTCCAAGAATACTTGGAGACTCCCAATAAAAATATGCCCTGTCCTGCAATCAGGGCCATTGGAAACATACGGTCTGAAAATGTTTTGCAGGACATGGCAGAGTTATCCCTCAGTGGTACAATGGTGGCCAGGGATTCTCAAGTCATGTTGGCCTATCCAGCAGGATGATGGGTAGCCCTAGCATCCCTGCATCCTCTTGTTTGCAGATGGTGATGTTGTAGTCACCCTGCATCTGTGGCCCCTCACCAGAAGCATTCCCCATTCCCTCACAGACCCACCTGCCTGAGTTTCTACTCCATTCTAAACAGGACAGAAGAGCAGATGGTCATGGATCACACCAGCACAAGGAGGTTTCCATGAACATCTCTTGGACTGCTCATTACCATATTAATGCTCAGCCTCCCCACTGAGAAGTGAGCACAGTTAGTGTTCATTTAATTTGTAATCTAAAGGACAGCACCTACCACAGCCTACATGGAATTTATGCCTGTCTGTCATGATATGTTTGGAGGGAATGGGATGATTCACGATGGGACCCCCTGCTTCCTGATCTACAACCCATCATTTACATGCCTCTGAAGTCAGTTGGCACATGTGGAGGTCATACTCAACTAGAATCACACTCACTAAATCTCTGGGTGCCTGGCCTTCTAGTCAAGTTGTGCCTGATCACAGGCTTCAGGCACCTAGGACCAGAGGAAATGACAGGGATCTGGGCCTAAGAGTCTCACCAAGCACAGTGGCCAACCCCAGGGAGCCTCCTGAATGACTCTGGGACTCTGGGCCATTGTTCAGAGTATGAGATCTGGAATAAGAACTGGAATGTTAGTCCTCTAACTTTGGGAAAGTCACCTAATCTTTCCTAGCTTTGGTTTCTTCATCTGTAAAATGAGAAGAATGATAATAGTACCAACTTCATAAGGTAGTAAAAATTGAATGAAATACATTAAGTATTTAGAAAAGTGCCTCGTATATGATAGTGCTTGGTTATGAGATGTTATAAACTAGTAGTTAAGTGGTCCATTTTTGGAATTAATATGACTTCTTGTTATGTTTGTGTCCCTCCCTCCAAATTGATATGTTGAAACCCTAACCCCCGGTGGGGGTGATATTAAAAAGTGGGGCCTTTGGGATAGGATTAGGTCATGAGGGTGGAGCCCTCAGGATGGATTAGTGCCCTTATATGAAGAGATACCAGAGAGCTTGCTTGCTTTCTCTCTGCTCTCTGTCATGTAACGATGCAGTAAGAAGGCAGCTGTCTACAAGCCAGAAAGTGGGCCCTCATCAGAACATGACCCTGATCTCAGACTTCCAGTCTCCAGGACTGTGAGAAATAAATTTCTGTTGTTTAAGCCACCCAGTTCATGTTATCTTGTTATAGCAACTCAAACTGACCAAGACACTTGTATTAAAATCCTGGTTCTGCCTTGTCATAGCTGTAAGATCTGGGGAAATATACTTATGGTGTCTGAATCTCAATGTTTTCATCAGGAATCTATGCCAATAATGATACCAATAATAATGCTCCTAATTCTCAGGGCTGTGGTGAGTTAGTTACAGGAGGTGATTTAGGTAGAGCCCTCAGCTGTGCTCTGTGGCCTGCCAAGTGTTCATTAAACATCAGCTGCATGGAGAAGGTTGTGACGAGTCTCCACTTGGATTTGGCCCCATTCTGAGCAGATCTTGTTTCACAGCTTGTCGTGCATGAACGGCAAGCTGGCCTGTTGGCTCTCCTGTTGGCATTTTGGACAACAGTCACACTTCTCATCTACAGGATCAAAGATTTCCTCTTCTTTTTTGGGTGTGCTTTTGGAAACATCTGTAGTCATTGTTTCCACTGCATTGGGCCTTCCCCACGTTTTCCCCTTCAAAGTTCCCTTCTCAGTGTCTATCTTCAGCTCACAAATATATTAATTCTCCTTTGATTTAGGGATGGGAAGTTTTCTTCCCTATGCTAGTTTGAGTGTGAAACATCAAAGTGCCAGCAAATGGATTCTTTCCACAGTGGAGGCTGCATTGACATTCAGCAGGACTTTGACCTCAGCCCTTCCTGGAACATGTGTTGGAGGGTCTTTGGGTTAGAGGAACAGCCTGTAGCACCCCAGCTCATAGCATGGAGCTCCCTGTTTTACTGCCTGATAACCCTTGGCAGAGGCCTGGTGGCCACCTGCTCTGACTGCTGGGCAGCAGGACCATGGCTGAGTCAGCAGCGAGCTCAAGGCACACACAGAGTGGACCTGCTCAGGAAACTTGTGCTGAGTAGAGAAAATGATGAATGGGGATGCAGAAATTAGAAGGTATTTTTCCTCCTTCCTTCCTTCTCTTAAAAAGTGTTAATAAGTGATGTCTTTTTCAAGGTTTAATGTTTAGAATCAGCATTTTCCTTATCAAAATGTTATTTTCAACATAAAAAAATCTCAGTGGGCTGATATCTTTTGGAAAGTTCATTCATTTATTTCCACTGAGGTTTCTTGATTTTCTTTTTGAAAAAAACTCATAAACTACTTGTGATGCATTTGTAATCATTTAATCATAATAGCTAATATGTATGGAGTGTCTTCTATGTGTCAAGCCCTAGGCTTGGTGCTTGACATACCAATCCTGTTTTATCCTCGCAAAGACCTCAGGACACGAGTGTTTGTATCACAGTAGTTGCTGCAGCTGTCCCAACATACAAACTCCAAAATCTCAGTGGCTTAACACGGTAAGGTTTTATTTCTCACTCTTGCACAGTCCCATGGGGGTTGGGTGGCCCTCCTCCAAGTTATAGTTATACCATCTGGACCACGTGGCCTCCAAGGCCACTGCAGTGGAGGAAAAGAGGACTAGAGACTTTCGTAGGATGTGCTTAGGAGTCAAGTCAGGCTTGGAAGTGACTGACATCACTTCCATCCATATCCCATTGACCAGAACTCAGTTTCACTGCCCGTGAGGTTAGGAAGTGTAGAGGACTGTGTGTATGCTTGGTCACCAGTACTCTCTTTCACATGTCATTTCTACTTTATAAGCAAGGAAACGTAGGTTTATAGTTTAATTGCTCTGAGTCACACAGAGAGTAAAAGGAAGAGCCAGTAAAGGAAGTCAGTTCTCCTGACCTCAAAACCTATGCACTACATCAGGGGTCAGCAAACTAGGGCTCATGGGCTAAATTTGGCCACTGCCTGTTTTTATCAATAAAGTTTTATTGGAACACAACCACTCACACCCATTTATGTGTTATCTATGGCAGCTTTTGTGTTACAACAGCGGTGTTGAATAATTGACACACAGCCTACAGGATCTAAAATATTTACTATCTGGCCCGTTGCAGAAAGTTTACCAAACTCTACTCTACGTCACTGTGATATA